>NC_088101.1:18683516-18995234 GCF_036370855.1 Dromaius novaehollandiae | reverse complement strand
ATGACAATACCACTGATACATCACAAAAGCAAGTCACCTTCACAGATGTGAACTTATCCTCTGCCCTTAAATGGCTTAATGTTTGCAGATTCTGTGCCCTACTTTTCCAGGGATCTGCATTTTACTACAGTTGTTTCTAGCAAATCAGCATTAACATACTTTGCTTGACCTGAATAAACTTTATTTCAATCAGGCTAGGGTATAAAAATGGGTTGTACAGTCCCACTGCCTAAGGTCTCTTTGGTTTAAAATAAAAAATAAAATAAAGTGCGACTTCAACACCTATACTTCTGCAAGTTCTACTAGAATGATGGATCATCGTATTTCTCTGGGTGACCTACAGCCTTCACTTGTTAGAGCACAACAGTGCCATTCCCTATTGCTCTCCCTGCTTCCCAGGTGTTCATATAACCTCTCAACAAGCTTGTCACAGTCAATTGCAACAAGAAAGCAACTACAGTCAGTTCCTAACCCTTGCCCCAGTCGCATCAGATTTTGGTATTTGTGTGGAGAAAACTCAAATTGTTCTCAAACACTATGTTGAGAAAGGAAGGGGACCAATGAAATCTGTGTACAAAGAACCCAGCAAAGGATGGGAAAAGGCAGCAAATGCAGAAGCTCTTTGTTTTACTAAAGAGCTGACTACAGAGAGGCTTCCGTCAGCTGGTATGAGAAAGGAAAGCTTATGGTGAGGAAAAGAAACTGTACGAAGAAGGCAAATGGAATGGGCCTTTTACTCTGAGTTTCACCCTCCTTCCCCAACACACACACAATTACAGTGGTAGAAGTCAGAGAAAGCTCTGGGGAAGCCAACTGAATGACAATAGCATAAAATTGGAGAGAAGAGAATTATAAAAGAATAGCTTTTTTCCTAAGCTAGCCTTCAACGTAAGTTGTCTTTTCCCATCCCACCCCCAAAGTGGGCAAAGAGGATCAACTATTAGACAAAGAAGAAAATTCATCCTTTTTTATCTCCTCCTGCAACAGAGGTCCTCACTTGTATGTAGGGTAGGGTGGGGTTGCTTGTTTTTAAAATGTCAGACTTAAATAGAAAAACATTTGAGAAGTAAGTGCATAAGCTTTGTCAGCACATAATGAGCTACTATCCATCAACAAGAATTCATTAAAACAAGTACACCTGGTGGATATCTCAAAAGAAGTGGAAAAGCACATAGTGGAAATTGTTGCTCATCTTCTTCTAATACATTGATGAAATGTATTAGAGACAACATAATAGGGCAACATAAGCACGGATGACATCTGCTCATCCTTAACTCCCTTGTGAACAGTAGACTACACTCTCCAGAATTATCATGAGTCTCTTCCCAAGCTAAACTTACACCAAACGAAGCAGGCTTTTTGTTTTTTTTTTTTGGTTTTTCTTTTTTAAATGAGGAAAGGAGAGGCACAGCAGGGAAATTTAAGATTCTAGATGTCAACCATACTCATCTGATTAGATTTTTTTTTTTAGTGTCTTCAGCCTCTAGTTTCACTGACCAAGAAGAATGTCACCCAAGGCAAATGTATAGCATATTCTACCACAAGTTCCTGTTCCACAGAAACACCCTCTTTTTGTCTGCAGAGTCTTAAGTCCATAGCTTCGCAAACTGCTAGGGTTCAAAAAAATGCCTGTTTTCCCCCTGAGGCACCTTCTGTTTCCCCTTTTTCCCCATTCTCTCCAACCTGTAGAAAATAAGTTGCACAGTCAAGAGTCATAACAAGTGACAAAAAATGGAATATGGGAAAGGGAAGGAAGAGGTCCAGATTCCCACCCTTGCACAGTTTTGCAAAACATTTCTTCTAATCTCAGGAAAATTCATTTCCATTTGGGCCATATGTAGGACAAGAATGGAGAGTATACATATCAAGCACCTCTAGTTCAAATGCTTGGGCTGAGACTCCAGAAACAAAAGAACTTTAAGTCTCTTGGCCCCTATGCAGTCTTTTCACAAAGACATATCCACTCATCTGTTCATACTCCTTTCCTGATCACTTAAAATGATATAACAAGGAATTACAGAAAAAGTTTCTCTGGCACTCCAAACAACCCCTGCAATTTCACATTTGGAAACAGAATGGGACCACTGAATTTAGCATTAATCAGTGGCCCTAGCACAATGAACTGTCCCTCACCCATTCAGAATGGATTGATTTTCCCAGTCAGAGCACCTGACACACATCCAGTAAATGTATCTCAAAATGCATCTTTAGCTCTTGGTTGCTGGAATTCTGCAAGGCAAATCCCCTGAAGCAAGCCAAAATGGATTCATCGTGGGAAGGACAGCAGAAAGCACTTTAGAACTACTTGCAGATAATGGAAAATGTTTTTGAAGTCAGTCATGTTGCTTCTCAAAGATGTTCCACTAATGGAAATGAAAATTATAAAAGCCTGCCTGTAAACTTTAGAGTGAGATCATGAAGTAGCTAAATTGCTGCAGCATTGTGGCACACCTGTTTCAATTAAAGCAATTATCTTAAAGCATGGGACATTCCTACCATCACTGTATCAGATAGTAGAGCGGCTGCACTTCTACTCTCAAATGACTATTTAACTAGCATGTAGTAAGAACATTTTCATCATTTATGCACCTTCTGTTGCTAATTGCTAAGTTGTTTGTGAAAACAAGCACTTGCTCTATCTGTATACAGTCAGGCCTAATCTCTTCATCATTCTTCTCAGAGCTCAGTGAGGTTTGGAGCAGGCAAATTGAGATTCAACACAGAGGAACAATTTTCCTACAAATGGGATGAATTTAGGCTTGATCTTTCAGGCTTCCTCTGTACAGAAATCCCACTGGCCTCTACAATGACGATGGGAACACAGAGCCTAATACACTGGAATACCTTTCCACAGCATAGTATTGCCCCATGTAGACATAACCTTAAGAACTGGAAAGATGCCCAGCTATCAAACTTGATAGGTTAACAAGGTTAACACTATGCCCAAAAAGCTGTTTCTGGGCCCCTCTACAGACTTAACCATGCTGTGAAAGGAGTGATAAGGCCTTCTCTCCTTGTTTAAACTTTTCTCTGATCTGTCATGTGAATGCACGTGCTAGTATAACCATCACCACTGTATCTTCTCCTGTTAGGCCATGTCCATCCACAGATGAATACCGACCAGTAGACAGATACTTCTTTCATTTCTAATGAACAAGACTAAATACAGAGATGGGCTATAGAGGTCAGAACTGAGTTCTATGTTTCAAGGTAAGCTGCCTCCTCCTCTATCATCCTCCCACCAAAGCAAAAATCTTGCGTCATTACAGTCACTCCCCTGCGAGCAAATTGTACCACTGGTAGGTTTTAGCAGACTAATCAGATAACAGAGGGGTTTCTAATTCAGAAATGCTTTAGACACTAATAAATCCTGAAGAGAATATATAGCATAATGACAGTATAAAGAGCTAAAATAATACACTACTTTCTTCTGAGGACTGTGGAAGAAGTCCTTATAAGGCCACATGATAACCTGGACAAGCTACATCAAGTTTCTTTTAACTGATGTTATTGCTACTAGAAACAACCACTACCCAAAGCTTAGTCTTACACTACCACCAGAACTATTGGTACATAAACTGGAAGTATTTTAAAAATATCCCATCCATTACATTGCAATAAGAGTTTCAAAATTTCATTGTTTCATTTCAAAGTATACACATATAAACATAAATATACACATATAAAATCCCCTAAACTCTTCAGTGATTTTGGGAAGAAGAGAGGAATACACAGTGATTAAGAATGTGTATTTCTCACCACTTCTCCAGTTGTCCCACTTATCTTCAAGCTTCCTGTTGTATACCACAAGTTGGAAAAAGAATCTTTGTTCTTTTCCATATGTCTCCCTTTCCTGCCTGAACAAACCCTTAGTTTACTGACTTTTTGTGCTGTTCTGACTTCTTAATTATTTATTTATAGGAAGGACTATTACACACCAGCTACTTGTGATGAAGAACTAGTTCTTTCTTCTAAAATTTTATAATCTAAGGCAAATATCCAGACTCAGGTCACTGAGAATAGCCATAGACAAATCATAGATAAAGCATACTGATTAACTTCCAGAATAGCAGCAATTGGTCCTCTCAAGTTGGACTGAAATGTAGACAGTGTAGAGATTCTGAAAATGTGAAGGAAAAAATGACCCATTCAGCATTTTCTTGATGCCCGGTAATATGACAATTTTCCTTCTCCCAAAGAGCCTTCAAAATCAGACTCTTCAACTCTGGCCTCTAGTGACATCTCATTTCTACCTGTTCTCTGGTATTTTGGGGGGGGGGGGGGGAAGGGAAGGTTATCCTTTTCTTTTTCTTCCTTTTTTTTCCCTCTAATTCTTGCTTTTGCTACTGTTCGTCTCATCCTTCAAGATCTCTCCAGATTTGCCTATCCTGAAGTAATTGAACTCTGCCTGCTTACATTAAAGCTCCTTGCTTTTTCTTCTGCCTTCCCTTGTTTTTCTCTTTGATTCCATTGTTATTCCAGTTTCTCTAATTCCTTAAGAGTAAAGTATAGGCTTCCAAATAAGAACCTGAGAATGGAAAATATGCTCTGCTAATATTAGTTAGTGTTAGAGGAAACAGTCAGATGAAATCCAGTACATTCACCTCTGTCACAATAGAACATACACCAGAGAACAGTGCATACACAACATTCACAGCAAAATGGAAAGCACCAGCCTTGCAAGCAGAAACATTCTGGGCAAACTGCTGTGGTTCCAACCGCTGCAATCCAGGGGTCATACACCTTAGCACTACCATATAAAACACAAGGGAGATGTCTTACATCTTAAAGCAATGTGATTTGTCACCTGAGACTTGTCAGAAACTGACAGTCAGACAATCATCGTTATATGTCAGTGTTTTTCAATAAATATCACTACATCCGGCAATTTCTGCTCAGAGATTTCTGTGTCCCCTGCATTTGTGACATATGGTCAAATACACTGAACTAACTATAGATGAGATCGCAACAATTCTTAACAGTTATAGATTATCATTGACACAGGAAATATGTCTAGTAGAACTCTCAGAACTCTCATACTGCCATTAGATTTCTAAAATAATGTTTTCTTTGCCACAGGTCAGCAGAAAATCCAGGAAAGATTCTTGAGCTCCCATAAATCAAAAGGCTTCATCTTCTCCTGCTTTTACAGATCAGCTTTAAATCTGTTTTACACATCTCATTTAGGTAAACTTTCATCCAGAAATCAAAGGAACTGTGAGAAGCAGTTTCTATTCAGTGTATAAAGTATGTTTAAACCATTGTGCTGTAGTAGAGAAAGTCCTCTAGTTTCAGCTCACTTCTTTTTTTCCTTTCTTACAAATATGACAGTCAAAAAAAAAGGACAGAACAAATCTCTGATCAGCGTTGGACAAACACTTCATTTTTGTCACTGACCTTGTTAACAACATTAGTAGTAATGAAGCACACAGAAGGAAGTAAATGGAGTAGGAAATTACACAAGTATATATAACTCTATAAAAGGAATAGAGCTATCAGTCAATTAGAAACAAAGCTAAATAAGACAATTTCCAATACATTTACCAAGAGCTTCAGTAGAAAGCTGACTCCTCTATATTAAATCCACCTCAGCATCCTCTCTAATGCCTTAAGATAAAAATTCTAGACACTAACTGTATAACAAACTATTTTTATTTCTGTCCATCAGACAGAAAGAAATTGAGTTAGTGTGAGCCTGCCTTCACACAATTCATCCATAGTATTGCAAAATCAACCACAATGCCCAAATACTGTTAAAGCTTACATAAGATATAAAAAGTTTCTCCAGCAAGCATGTCTTCTCAGCATAAGTTTAATACATACAATTACCTTTTCCCCTCAAAATCCAAATTCTCAAACTGTTATCAGTCCTAAAATATGACCCAATCAGTATCCATTTTGGGTCTTTCTCTAGGGGGTAGCCCTCATAGGAAGGTTTAACATGTCTACTACTGTCTTTGAGAAAATACGTTGCTTCCTGAAAAAGAACCAGTGGAAGTTCTGTATGTTCAGGTTCTTGCAAATAGATTTTACATATCACAATTTACTGTTACTGACATACATTCTCACTATTGGATAGACACAGGGTAACTATGTCTATATAACTATGTAAATTGGAAGATTTATCTCCCAGGTAGTTTTAGTTTTCCAAGCACACTGTCTTCCATGCCTAGTTAGAAAATACAGAGAAGAAAATGGAAAAAAAATATCCTTCTTGAATCAGTTTGAGACCAAATTAAACCTTTTCTCACTACAGTCAGACAATCCGTGTAGCAGAAGTCAGAAGGACTAGGTGGGACTAAGGAATTAGCATGAAGCATTCTGTTTCTTACATGAAGAAGCCCCTCCCATACTGCTTTACCAAACCGGTATAGTGTTTTATTTTGTTTTTTCTTTTTTTTAAAGAAAAAAAGACAAAGGTAACAACCTGATGCTGTCATAGATCTACCACCTTCTTCTTCTTTTTGCATAATTTTATTAATTCCTAATCTAATATACCTCAAGACACCACAGCTTAACATGCTACAGCATGCCAGCTGCTCAACACCACCTGACTGGTACAGATATGAAACACAACGTGCAACCTTACATTTCTTCCCCTGAAGTTTATACTGACCATGCTCCTTCTTTCATTTACTGCAGATTACTGCTATAACTGCATGAATATCTTAAGGAAACAACACACTGTGCTGCTACCAGAAGCCCTGCACACCTTTATTCCACAGCTGCTTACACCCATCCCAGCAACCTATTTTATTTGCCAGTTGATCTACTCCCCAGTCTGCTTGCTTTGCCTTGCAGCTGACTAAACACTTCTATTGTCACAAGGGAAAATGAGGCATGGGATAAAACTAAGCCTCTTCAGTTACATGGAGGCAAGAATAGCTACTTGCAGCAACAGCTATGGCTTAAAGTAAGTCTGTATTAATATTCAGCTGTCAGGCGTATGCTTTTGAAACAAATCTGATTGTCCACACTTACCATGCTTTGGTTCACATCAACTGACCTTGAAGCACATGAACTGCACCCCTTTTGGGTGAAACTAAACCAGATGTGCTTCAGGAACACACCTAACGTGCTCCGCTTGCTAACGCCAAAGGACCAGCCTGGACTGAGTCCAAAATAACCACCTCACCCTCAATGTGCACTCTGCAGCCCTCAGACCCTTAGCACCAACTGCTGGGCTCTACAAATGCTCTTCTGTTGTGAATACTATTTGCCAGCGTAGAGATAGCCTTACGGTATCTGGGAAACTAAGCCCTGAGAGTACACGCCAACTTGGTCACTGCTGCTCAGCGCTAAACTGCAGTAACTTGTGTTTACAGCTGAGCTTCTACTCACTCTTGCACAGTTGTACAAAGTAGGTGCCTGAAATGATGTTTTTGAACACAACTGCCACTTCCACTGAATTCACATCTGTAGCACACTGGGATGCCACAGACAGTCCTGTGGTATTTAATTCATTTACAGTTACCTGAATTGATTACTTAGGGCTACAATAAAATGAAACACTCATGAAATACTTTTGACCTTAAAACACAGCAAATAAGACTTTTAACTCTAACGATCTCATGATCTACTTGCAAGCTAAAATATAGGAATATGGACTACCATTTTAATGAATTCTATAAACTTCTTTATTGTTGAAATACAGGCTGTGAGTTTGCCAATGAAACAAAGCTGCTCTAAGCTTTTGTAGAAAACTAAGAGACAATAGTTTGGCAAGAGCACCACAAGAAAATTAAAATGAAACTGTCCTGAATGCACTCTGTTAGCAAAAAAGCTTCTGTTTCCAAAGTGATAAATGTAAGATCTGCTTCTAAACTTTCACAGAAAATATTTTTCCTCCAATTTAATCATTACAGACTAGGTTTCATACATTCAAGTCAAAATTAGATTTGGCCTCCTCTAAAACAGTTAATCTTGAACAGGGAACAGAATTGATAAGGGAGAAAAAAAAAAAAAACAACTTTGGAAGTTTGATAAGATTATGGAGTTACAATAACAGAATGCAAGTATGAAATCCTTAAAAACGTTTTTGATTAAAAACACTGGCAAGATTTCCTCTGATATGCATATCAACAAGGCTTCATGGATTAAATGGGGCTACTGTGACATGTACTACCTGGAGAATTAGCCTTACATTTTTATATGGAAGAAATCTGAAGCAATTAGATTTAGTGAAATATCCTAGTAGCAGAAATCTTAGTGGGGGGTGAAGGAGGAAGAAGGTATATTGAGTTTTCTGCATTTTATTGGGGTTTTTAGGAAAAAAATTGAACATCCTTTCCAAGCACAATTTTTTCTTTGATTTGATTTACACTATTAAATTTTCTGGTAATGTAGCCCTATCTTTTTAAATTGCTACTTAAAACTTTCAGATAAGTTTAGAATGTAGATTACCTTCAGATATTAAGAAGTAAGATCATGCTGCTAGATATCACTTTCTGGACATAGCTAAAACCATTTAGGTACCCATAAAGATGTTGTGTGGTCTATGTGGTTTAATTATAGGCCTGATCAACTTTCCTTGAAGTAAACAAGAAGTTACACTCATAAATCACATGGGTTATATACTTCAGTTCCCTTGAACAAAAGGCATTTAAAAAACAATGATGATCAAATAGTCATTTTTCAGAGGCTTCTATTTTTTTTTTTACTTTCTTTTTTTCCTTCAAGACAGCTTCAGAGTTGTGAACATATTAAAAGCTTCAATTCAGCCAGCTTCTGTTTAAACGCTTGGGTAAATGGGCTGGTAATAAGTAGTAGTTTTTCTAGGTAGATATATTCCGCCTAAACACTAAGTTGCCTGGCCATGTTCTTAGGATTTTTCATATGTATACCCAAGTGCACACTCCCATCTGACGTTACATGCACATGAGTTATAGCTGAATTGTTTGAATGTTACTGCAAGCATTTTTTTTTTTTTTTTTTTGGGGAAAATTTTAGTGGTAAAGCCTCAGAGAAATCACTACACCACAAAGGACCTGACATGGAGTAGTGAACATCTATCACTTTTACTTACTATATTTCAGATTTTTAAAAGGGTGCTAATCAAACTAAGAAGATACCTGTGCTTTGCTGAGTGTATGGTTTGCTAATTAAATATGTAATTTCTGTCACTCAGGTGATATTATAGCTGAACAAAGAGCAAGCACCCATGACTACTTTTGAATTATATAAATCTTAATAAAATCTGAGGAACACTACACTTATGGCTTCTGATAAAAGTACTGCTTGTTTTCATTTACTGCCCACTATCACATTAGCATTAAAATGCTTTGAAGCCAGTACTGTATTTAGCCTTTCATTATTTAAAGCAGACAATAACATTACTTAAGATGGGGGCTTTTATTTTCAGTCCTCAAATGGCTCTAAATTGTTCTTTTTCAATTCATTCTAGGCATGCTATTATATTTTCTCCTTTAACTATTCAAGTGTAAATGTTTCATGAATAAATGAAAATAATGAATAATAAGAGGGTGCACTATAGGCAAATACATTTAACATATATATTGTTTAATTCCTTAAAACCTCAATTTGTAAACACTATTCAATACATATTTCTGTTTTTTAAAATGCTTTCAGAACTTTTCATATTTTCCATTAGAAAATAATGCTTACTATTTCAATTGTATCTATAATCTAATATTAAAAAAAATACTTTTCATTGATTACAGTCAACAAACAAGTTATTCATTCTTCATGAGTTAACATTCCCCCTGTGCTGTGGAGAATACCAACTAAAAAGTGTAATATTCAGTATACTTTTTCTTCTTCTTTAGAAGAAAGTATAATGATAAATAGCAAGTGAAAATAGTATTTCATTATATTTTGACAGGAAAAATGTTTGCTTTGTTCATGATGCAGAACATATGCATTTCCTAGCACTGAGGAACCTGGAGGGTAAACTACCTCAAGGCATCATGAACTGGTCTGTACATGTGTACTCACACACAGTGAACACATTAAAGCCTTTGTCAAGATCTCAGGCAGCTTTGGGGGGGGGGGGGGGGGAGGATGAGGGGAGGAGGAGTTATTTCTCTTTTACTGTAATACTATCTTTGTTTCTTGGGAGAGGATTCTTCCACTTGGTTAATACAGTATGGCTAAGTTAGGGGACCTCGGATCAAGTCTTAGCTCCCAGATCCAGATGCACGGTCTAGCTGCACCTTAACTTCGTATTAGGTAAGAACTCCGGTGTCCAAACTCTCCTCCAATCTTGGTCTCAATAGAAAGGAAACTCAGGCATGTAAGCTGAACAGAAGCTGCAGTACACTTCAGCAGAGAGACCAGACACAGTCATAACAGTCACTTGCTTGAGGAGATGGTGTTTTCCTTGTGGTTTTAGGGGGTTTTGTTAAATAGACAAAATAAGATTGAGAACCTTAGACATAAGAATGAAACCGCCTCATTTTCTTCCAAATTCTTTACCCCAAACTCATGTGCAAAATCAGGAAACCACCAGAGCAAGTTTCACAAGTGCAAAGAGAAGAACAAGAAATATGTCCAGGAGCTATGAAGTTCAGAGGCAGCAGAAGGGATAGAAGTTTTCTTATAAGCTGAAAGAATTCAGAAACATGGGCATCTATTAAGATATTCTCATGGTAAAGGGGGAAAATTTGCAATTCTTCTTTGTTTCAGTTACGGAAACCTTTAAGATTCAGCAACTCCCTGGCAGCGAGTTTATCAGTAGGTACAGAGGTCTAAAATAAGGAACTTCACAAGTGTATTGCATTTTGACTTGATAGTCTTACATGAATAATCTCTAGTGCTTAAACAGAAACAGCAGCAGTTACAAAACTCCCCATCTCCTTTTTCTAAAAAACAGGTTTACATATATGCACACATCTACACAAACACATGCATATTACACTTACTGTATGCAACAGAAATGTTTAAAATACCAACAGATCATCAAAAGACAAGTGTTTGCTTTCCTGATTTTAACACTGTATTTATCAATAGTAACATTGGAATATTGCTCCATGAATCTGTACTTGATACAAATACAGATCTCAGTTGTAAAAATAAAACTATGGGATAGCACACTAACACAGCTGGATATGCTGGAGACAGCACTCCAAGAAAAGCCCACTACTCTTGGGACCTGTTTTGAGGAACATAGCCACTGCATCAGCCACAGGGGAAGCAGAACATGTGTTTGCAGAACCATTCCCACTCTGGTCTCAGTGTCCTCTCAGATCTTCTCTGTACAGGAAAGCTAGGTCCTGCGTGTGAGATCACAGACCACTGCTGTGTCCATATTCTGCACAGGTGCTGAAAAAGGCTGCAGGAGGCTGAATAGGCTTCAGAATGATTTTGGAGTTAAGAGCAAACATAACACATGCGTACTCTATTTTTTCTTACCTAGAGATACAATGGTCTTGGATTTATAACATTAAGACAATTGTATTTTGGGTATTCTTCCTAGTTCTTGGACAAGTCACTTTATGGTATATAGTTTAAATAAAAGAAGAAAATGTCTTAAATAGTATTAAAGTAAGTCATTCAACACCAAGATACTGCAACAAGTTTGAATGAGCTATTGTAAATACTGAAAAGACTATAACACTTGTGTGCAGCATTCCATCCGAGTGAATTACTATTGCTAGGACTAACACATTCTTTCTCCAGATCCTAATTCAGGTCTATCTGCACAGGAAAGAATTGCTTAATAAAAACATACCCTTTGCTTTTCTTACAGCATTATGGCACCCTGCATATTTGAATTTTTTTTTTCCTGTCACCCCTATCAAACATTACATTTGCATAAGACAGTGCGTAATCTGGTATTAAGTGTACTTGTACCAACTTTTGCTCTCATCTGACAGAAGACACAGATTTTACATGCACCTGAATGTTAACAATAGTGTTCCAGCATTTTACAAACAATTAAGAAAACAATTCCCTGGAAAATATCTACCACTCAGAAAAATACTCAAGTCAAAATTATAAACAGACAGCAGAAGCAAATCACAATAAATAAAGAAATGAGTAAATGTATTTTTCTCTCTTTAATTTTTTCCCCTCACAAGCTCAAAGATACTGCCCTGAAAGTTCCCATGCTGTTGATCAGTTAACATTTAAGATTACTATGGACTTGCATATTTTTGATACCTGCCTTACCCAATCAGGACTTTATTTCAAAGAGACAGAGCACTCACAAATCCAGCTGAGGTAAAGGGTAACAGTGATTCCTAAACACTTTGAACTAACACTTTGAAGGGAAAGCCCAAGTGTTTCAAGGAAGGCAAACAAACAGGACCTTGAAAGACATCTGGACATTTCTGGAAGATCTGACTGTGAACTGTCTGTTTCAAATTTTCAAAAAAGCCCATCTCCTAAAAATAATAGAAACTATTTGGCGCTAAGTGCTTTTGAAAGATCTCGGCATCTTGTCTAATAGTCTTTATCTTTTTTCTTCCCAAGTACACTGATACTATCCTCATGACCAGGACGAAAAAGGAAATGTGCTTTCCTTTTTTAAATTAAAACCACTTTTGTATAATGGCAGCATACAGTACTGTGTACTTCAGGTTTCAAAGGCTATGAACCAACACTCAGATGACGCACTAGTACAACAGCACATTGTTACCTGATGAAAGCAGTAACCGAGTATCACTGAATGCTGATGTTCAAAGCAGACTGTATTCAGGCAGTAACTGTGAGTAGTTCCTACAAGTAGTTTCTACAGATATGTTGTGAGTTTTTATTTACCATAAAAGTCATTTCAAGATGGTGCTAAAATAACCTGTACTTACTGTTGTAAATTTGTTTGATAATACTATTCAATACTTGGCAATAGCAAAGTTGGTTATTGGTCATATGACAAAAATCATTACTCATCACACCTATACTTACAAGCAATGAACCAAAGCCACAAACTGTAACTATTTATAAATACCTGTATAAAGTTTCAAGTCACTTACAGTTGTTAAGCATGTGATCTGAAAACAAAAGGGTTCTTTCCAAATTCAGCTATACCTCTGCTTGAACTACATCAACATGTCAAAACATCCACGTAAGCCTTAACTTTTTAAGTTGTACATGAAGACTCACAGAAACATTGTGAAACAGCACAATGATGGGCCTGTTTAAGATCAGTTTGCTTTAACTGTCAACTCAGAGTAAGAATTACTTTGTGGATTAATACAAAGCCTTACTTCCTTACAATGCAGGGAGCCAATGGACACTAAGTAATAACCAATATTATTGCCTGAAATAGATGCCACTTTGAAATTTAGATCTTGGTATCTGCTACTTTCTTAACTTCATGAGAGTTTCAAAATGCCTAGATATTGAAGATATTTAAGACATATTAAGATTTGAAATCTGTTAATACTTTTACATTTAAGAAATAATATTTACTTACATTTAAGAAAATCCAGCTGTATCACAGACCACATTGTAATACTCAGATTTTAATTTATACAAAAGGTCAGGGTTTTGTTTGTTTGTTTGTTTTAAATAGTAGCCAGAACTGACTGGGTCTCCCAGAAGGATATAATTATTCCCTGAGCTACTACTGTTCATATTGTGGCAGTTATGCTTATTACCGTATAGATGAGTTCAAATATTCCTTATTACCTACAAGCAAATACAGGAGTATATAACCTAACCAAATGCTCAAAGACCACCTCCAAGTGATACACAGACAAAAGCAACACTGTGATTCTTAAGTCCCTGGACACAAGTGTTCTTCTTTCCAGAAACTGAGATTTTTGCTCTTTCATCTTTACTGGGGCATCAATGATACAATTTTTCAAAACTGAGTTGCCAGTTACTTACACATAAGCTCCAGTGACCACTCGATGCAGAGGTGAGACCAGAGAATATTAACATAAGGGAAACATCCTGTTAGGATCAACTTCCGATCCGAGTCAGCTATCCAACAATTCTGTAGGTAAACAATAGCTTTGTGTTGAAGTTCCTGAGTTTCAAAGTCTAATGGATCCCATTTTCCTTTTTTCCTCATACAACATCTTTTTAAAATATAAAATTCTAGTTTCTGTCAAAGAGACTCATCTGCAAATGCTGCACCTGCAAGAACACCTTCACTGTGGATAAAAATGGAAATCTCAGGATAGCTTCTTCAAGTTTTCAGGAGTTCAATTTCAGCTTTAAAATATCCAATTATTATATTTTTGTTTCTCACCTGAAACATGTCAAAATGTTTCATCAATAACAAAAAATGGGAAGTCCCCTTCTGAATAAGAGACTGTGAACAGATGACAGCAGCTCTTGCAATACTTGTTTCTCTGATACTCAAATTATGAAGACATTATTACTAGTAATAATAATTGTGATGTTTTTGCTGAATCTGCTTAAAAGTTAAACCACTAGACCTCTTATTTTGAAGCAAGCCATGGCCTAAATACTATTGCTTCCCTAAAAACTTTTTAAGGCTACTAAAATTCAAAGTGATCTATGATTCTTGAAACAAAACAAAACAAAAAACCAACTACTATTTGTGTCTATTCACTGGCTAGATTCCCTCACAGAATGCCTGTCATGTAAATACTTATTGTCCCAGAAGCAGTTGTAGGCACAGAAATGCACATTGTGTAAATAAAGAGTACATTATGGCAGATCTCCATGATGATATTTATCTTGATGAGTGTGGAGAAGTGTAACTCAAACGTGGCACAGCCATTAGCAAGTTAACCTGTCAGTGCCTCTTGTCTCAAGTGAAGACAGATGTTATGAAGGATCAGCCATTATGGATGTTTTATCTCCACTAGGTACAGTATGTTCAACACGATTTGCATGAAGAAGTTTGTCTAGATTAGGATTTCTTACAGAATACTGACAATCTGTCTCTCCCACTACACATGCCAAACAGTTTTCTGACTGTAGCTTGACTAGTTACTTTGGGTGTGATTGCCCAAGATCTTCAACCTTGTAACTGGTAGTCCCTCAGGGGAAAAGAGACTTCTTTTCACCATGAAAAGAAAGGTCTGATGCTTTGTTAACCTGCAAGTGAGAGGTCTGTGTTTGGAGGTCCTAGGTGAGGAATGAAGTTTGCACAGAGCAGTGTACACACACACACGCATGCATGCCAGAAATGATGGCAGAGCAGAAGATCAGCAAATCCACTGCTGGCTGGACCTACAGTCTCTGTTTCCCTGCCAGTGCCAATATGTTAAACTGGCTGCAAGCAGCCTGTAAATTGGACATCCCTCTGTGGTGCTCTCGGGTATTTGCTCAGCAATTTCATGTGCATACTCAGTATTTGACTGCCTTTATTCATCAAAAGCTGAGCTTTAGACTGAATGTCCCCAGATCATGCACAACTGTATATTGCCATTTATAAATAAAGACCACTAAGTAAACATGCATGACTATCAGAATATAACTAACCATTCACCTCTGGAAATAGCTGTTTGCTAATAACTGGGATAGTTCCTGTATATTTAGAAGTGCTATTAAACATGCAGTTTTGTTCATGCATGCCTATATGTATACAGAAGCTTGTAATTCTGCAAGTCAAGTCTAGGTAGAAAACTATCTATCAAAAGCCAGATACTAATAAAATAACTATATTCATTTTAAAACCACGTTGGGTAAAAAGCAAAGCAGTTCTGAGTTTTGGTATTTTATCTACAATTGGCTTATTATACATCTGGGAAAGTCACTTTCTTCCCTAGTCTTTTCATCTATGTAAGACGAGTATACAGTAGAGATAGCTTGCAATGCTAATATGCCACCAGCATGCTGTATTTGATAATTAATATCTAATATTGTTACTTTGATGTTATTAAATGCTACAAAATACTAAGTACACAGAAAAACACCTCTGTTTTGGCATGTCAAATGCTCATTTACAATAGTGACAACTGAAGTATTGAGTCACCTTTGCAGAGTAAGGCTTTCACATCTCTTTCTTGATTCCTCATTCATAAAGTGAGGCTTAAATATTATCCTGACTTGTAGAAGGGTTGCAAAAGATAAAGCTGAGCTCCCTACCACAACCAACTCAAGTGAGGCAAGCCCCTGGCACTGGTTTGACTGAAGCACTGCTGAGCCTTGTAAACGTACCTGAAGAAAATGGGAGCACTAAATACACAGCATTTCTTTGAATAAGGCAATATGACTGGAAAGCATGAACACAGGGAATGGGAGTCATGGGTTCCTCATTCAGATTCAGACCTGCCACTGATGTGGCCTTAATAAGTCAGTCTTTTCATCAGTAATAATGCATTCTTGTCTAGCAAGAGACTAATGAAACACACACTAACAATTTTGAGGCACACAGGTAATATGATAAGCACCACAGAAAACATAAATGAGGAAGTGAATATTTTGGTGCAACGTTTAAAGGGGTTTTCCACACAGTAAATAAGGCTAGATCACATCCTAAATGGTGGAGGACTGAAGAAGATAAATTACTAATGAATAACACAGCATACAATTAGCTAATTAAGACTCTATCCCAGAGTGGATATACACATAGGATAGAATTAGGATTGCTCATACCACATTTATTCTGTCATTTCCTAATTTTTTAGTGCTAGACTTTGCACTCTTTAGGAAAAAAAAATTAAGATAGGATACTGTAAGACAATGATAGGTACATTGAATAAGTCTTGAGATAGAGGAGTATTTTCAATGAAAAGTTATGTAAAACTGTCTTGAAGTGCTAAGAACAGCCTCCTATATAAAGCCTTCTCTGGAGTTTGTCATAAAAACATTCAAAGGGGTAAAATTAGTTAAAATAAGCAAGGAAAAAAAAGTCTTTTGGGGGCCAGCCATGTTAAGAGGGTATATACCAGGTAAGTAAGCACAGAGCATCAGGCTTTTTTGTAGCCCTATATTACCAAGAAACAGCTAGTAACACATTGCACAGGTTTCTCCACTCTCAAACACAACGTTTTGACAGTAACCTGGAGAAGTAAAGTGCTTCTAAGCCAGGGTATACGACATGGCATCACAGCAATCACACCTTACACCACCAACTTCACTCTCTGCCCACACATCCCCCGCTCCAGCACCCTCACAGCACTTGCTAAAAACCACGGCTTGCTCTGACACGACGCTTCTGCCTCCACAGCGCAGCTCTCCTTCACGCGGAGCCTCGAAAACACCTTTACCACGAGGCCTGCCCACGCGCGGCTTCGCTCGCCCAGCCCGGCAGCCCCACTCACCTCCATTTCTGCCCCGCCTAACCCGCTCGGTCGCCCCCCGCCCGCGAGATGGCGGCGGCGGCGTCCGCGAGCCCAGGGCGTCGCCTCAACCCCCCGCAACGGCCGCTCTCAACGGTCCGGCGCGCGCCCACGGGCTCGAGGCATCGCCGCAACACCCCCCTCCCCCCCCGTAACGGCCGATTTCAACGGTCCGGCGCGAGCCCGCCCTCACACCCGCCCCCACCCCGGGCTGCCCCTCGCCCACCTGCGGGGCGCATGGCGCCGCTGCTGCCGCTCGCTCTCCCTCCCCGGGGGCAGAGGGTGCTGCC
Organism: Dromaius novaehollandiae; assembly: GCF_036370855.1. Classification (NCBI taxonomy): domain Eukaryota; kingdom Metazoa; phylum Chordata; class Aves; order Casuariiformes; family Dromaiidae; genus Dromaius; species Dromaius novaehollandiae. Next base: position 18,977,779 of record NC_088101.1, on the reverse strand, counting down.
CTGGTCGGCGCCGCTGCCGCCGCTGGGCCGGAAGCGTGGGGCCGCCCCCGGCTCCTCCTGGCCGCGGGGCGCCGCCGCCCGCCCCGGGCTCCCTCCGCGGCGGGGGCGTCTGGGGAGCCGGGGGTGGCGAGGCCGGGAGCCGCCGCTGAAGTCTCCCCTCCCCACCCACGCCCCGTCCGTTGGACACGGGAAGAGGTCTCGTCTGTCAAAAGTTGGTTAGTTTTGAAGAGAAAATGAGGAGAGAGTCGAGTGTTTCGAGCTCCGCCGAGTTCAGGGTTTCCTGCCAAGCCCGCTGTGGGTTTCCTTCGTCCCAGGGAGCCACCGCGTTGCGTTATTGAAGCACATGGAAAGCAGAGCACGGGTGAAGGGCGCTTGGCAGAGGTCCTTCTCCACACGCGTGCCGAGATCGTTATCATAGCGACGCAGTTTTAATGCCCAGCGTTGAGGCGTTCAGATTCAGGGTGATTTAACGCCCCTTTGGTATTACGCCATCTGTTAATTTTTTGGTGTTGCAGAGAGAAAAATTGGGAAAATTGTGAGAGAAAGCAGCCTGTGAGAGAGACTGTAAACGCTTCAGCCCACTGCTGTACTAGCCCTCGAATTTAGTCAGGAGCCATTGATCAAGGGAGCATTAGCTGTAAAGGCCGGACCCACAAGGAGAAGCAGGAGTTGCCCCTAAACTGGGATTACAGGAAAGCTGAAAGTACCTTCTGGAAGAAGAAAATGTTAAGTTGGTTTCTGAAGGAAGCAAAGCTTGTCTGGCTGCACTTTGCTTGTAGGTGCCTATTTCTCACTCGTCTGAATTTCTGTCTACGTTCCCCTTCCCTGCCAGAGCTTTGATGCCTGGTGGCTGATTTTAGTGAAATTTGCCAAAGGTTTTATTGGTCTCCGAGATGAAGTTCCTCAGTATTGGTTTCAGGAGTGTGGGTGGCCAAGGTAGATGAGACAAACACTCAGTTCTGCCTGGACTGAAGGAAAGGCTGCAGAGTGAATTCAAACAGTAATAGAGGAAAATCCATACAGAGTCGGTCTTTAAAGATGCCGCAGTCGCAACAAAACCTTCAGAGTTTGCAATCAGCCACAAACTGCAAATCTGCAGGAAGCTGGGCTTCAGGCTTAGAGCTACTTTTGTACTGCCCTTGGAGGCTGTGAGGAGCCCAAACCATCATGATCAGTTCCTGTTGTAATGCAGGTAGGTATTTGTTCTTTATTTGATCACATTTTTTGTTTTTTGTTTTTTTTTCCGCAGTGGTCTTTTTTGCTTCTGAGTGGGTGCTTTTGGTGAACTTTTGGCTTGGCCTGGCCTGCCATAGAGAAGAAACCTCTGGCTACATATCCACAGGCAAAATCCAGACTTCAGTCATATCAGTCTGGATGTGCATCAGGAGCAGCCTGGAATAACTGTCTTTGTACCTTTCTGCTCGTTTTTCACTTCAGGTTCCATTTACTGAAGTAAGAGGTGTCTAGGCAGTACTGCATTCCCATACCATATTTTTGGAAACAGGGGACACAGCACTGGAGTGTCGGTAGTCTTAAGTCATGAGCAGGATGAACAGGAAGGAGATACCTTAGAATGGAGGAGGGGATGTGTCAAAGATGAAACAACTGGGAATAATTAATCTGACTAGTTTGCCAAGGCAATAATGATTGCTGCTCTGTAGAAGGCAGAACAGGTAGTGGAGTCAGGATGCTTTAGCAGTCTGAATGATGACTATGAACTTCACTGCAGAAAGAAGATCTCAAAAGAGGAAAAAAAATTAAATAGAAAGATATTTAAATATAAAAATAACTAAACTGAACTCAGAATTCTGTTATTCCAGTAAAAAATCAAAATCAGGAATTGTCTCCTGGGTGTTAGAATGAGGGACAAACTTGAATTGTGATAGGCCGATTATTTGCATTTTGAGAGAACAGAAAAGTAAGCCTACATCATGGAAATTAGTCCTAAAAGGAAGAATAAGATTTGTTCTAGTCAGATAAGCAAGCAACGTATAAAGCAAAGCCTATTAAAATTTGTATAAGCACATAAAATTCATGTAAAGCAAACAAGCAGACTTCTACTAGTCGAAGAAGGATAGGGCTTCGGCAAAGTCCAAAAGCATGAAGGGCTGCTCCCAGTGGAGGCCTCGCTGAGGCCCTGGTCAGTGCACGCTGTACACATGGAGGCTTGCAATGGTACGGCCAAAATGGGCGTCCTTATCAGGAGGGGAGGAAGGAAAGATGGTGCTACGCACAGGGTGATCCAGAGAGGGCTGGAAGGAGAGCATCTGGGAGAGGTTGCTGAGAAAGTGCAGATAGAGATGAAATCTAACTCAGAAATTGTGGTTTAAGGGAATACTGAATTTGACAATGGTTGTGGCAGTTTTAAGAGACACGCTTTGCTGTGATGCAGGCCATTTGTCAGTAGTACGTGCACTTTAACCTGATGATAGTTAGGCTGAATGTGTAGGGGATGTGCTTGTACGTGATAAACCTGGTTGAGTTGAGCTGAGCTCGTGTTTAAGTCTGAACGCTGAGGTTTTCCAGGCTCCTTTGCTGCCATCACTGTTTCTGAGACCATGGTACTGGCCTGCCCATGACACCGATGAGAAGAACAGGGGTAAGGGTGAAAGCATGGTGCTGCTTGCTGACCTGTCACAGCTCAAGACAGTATTGCAGTAAGCTGTGGTAAGCAGCTGTATTTCTAAGAACAGAGAAGCTGAATTTCCCAGCTGCTGGGTCATTGTCATACTTCTCCTAAAAGCAGCCCAGTCATGAAGTTTATCTCTGGTGAGATGTAACTTGCTCATATGACTAGATAGATATTCCTGTCAATGGCATTCTCCAGCATGGAAGATAGTCAAATTAAGTTTGCTGTGAAATCTCTGGTGTTGGGTTTTTCTCTACAGGTCCAGCAGAAGAAGGATTATCTTTCCCAAATTCTTTAACTTTCTAATGACCAAATTTTGTATGTATCATAAACTCACGGCATTCATAGTTACAGCTGGCAATGTAAGAATGCTTACTATTTCTGGGTAAGAAAGACTTATTTCAGTTATTAAGCAACCTCAATGCTTGTCATGAAGCAGTGCTGTATTAGAGGAAAAACAAACAAAAAATCCATGTTAAAACATATTGAACATGCCTCTGGAATGATGTCAGTATGGTGTTCCAGGTATCTGGGTGTCCTCAATGTGAATTTCTAACCTTACTTCGATTTAGTTGAATTTACGTTAAGTATAAGCTGTCTCTGAACATCCCAGGCTTGTAACACTCATTTTAGGATAACTGTATACTTCTGTAATGCTTTTTACCTTAGCTACTCACTGACCTTCTCCAAACTACCTTCTTTCTAACACTGTTTTTGTTTTTCCCTTTGTGAATATACTGCTATTACAGCGGCTTTTAGTCTGGATATCATTAGGATCTAATACACTGCTGTTGTAAATGACCGCATGTATTATGTTTGTTTTCTACAGGTCTGCTAAGGTCTAAACAACTTTTAGTCAGTTGTAGAACTTGAAGTATTCTTGAAAATTTTACTCTCAGTTTATTAATGCTTCATGTTACTCACAGCTTTCATTGTAAAGTCCATTGATAATATGGTTAGGTTATATTATAGTACATGTAATATTTCCCTAATGGCTAATATAAGCAGTTGGGAGCATTGCATTTCAGGAGATGCAGTTCAATTTTGTGTCTTAGGATGGGGTTGTATATGTGGCGTTTTTTAGATTCATACTGTGATCATGTTAGTCTGAGCACACAGATCCTTCATTTTGATATCAGATACTACTGTAGGAATTAAAATGGATTTAGCTGAGTGTCCATTCTTCCTGTTTAGTGGAAAAAAGGAGAAACTATGTAAATGTAAGATTTATTTCCTAATACAGGTTACATCTTATGAAGAGATATTAAAGAATTAGGAAAGAGTTAATCAGTTTGTATGATAGCTTTTGAGGAAGCAAGAAAATAGTGCTTGGGACCATCATTTTGTTAGTTAAATTCATGCTTACTAAAATAACAAATCTTAAAGGGAACATGAGTCCAGAATGTTACTGTACACAGTAACAATGTCAGTTAAGGAAAAAATGGGTCATGTGAGACAAATTTAATAGCTTCTTCCTCTAGTACCATTATGATTAAATTGGTTAATGACAGAGATGAAATATAAAAGAATATAAAATAGCTGGTCTGTAACATAAAAGCACTGGCAGTATGTCACAAAATGATTCGTATTAGTCTTTAATATCATTCTTATATAAAAAAATTGTATTTCTTCCCTATCGTAGCATAGCATTCTTAGTAGTCACAACGGAGTTTTGTATATAGTATTGAGGATGTTTAGCAGGTATAAATGAGAGCAAGAATAAAAAATTTGGGGAGTTTTTTACGCACTTGTGGAATATAATTTAATGTAGAATTTCCTGTGATTGTGATTTTGGTTTTAATATACACATGCAGGTAACATTAAAGATTCAGATTTTGCTTAATCAAAATCTCCACATTGGATGACATTTAAGCCTTCAGTGGTTACAAACTGGATTAATTGTGCTGTCATTAGAAACCAGTGCAAATGCAGTTTTTGGCATAAGAAAGTCAACACCACAGTATGACGCTATATAGCAAACTACTCTCATATACTTTTAAAGGTAGTATCTTATGTGTCCTATCCCTGTCTTGTGGTAATTGTCGGTGAATATGAATTTTTAATGCCTACCGTCATGGTTGTTTTATGACTTTATTTGAAAATCTGTACTGGAGAACTACTCCACTAATAAATCATTTGATGCAGTGCCCAACAGGATGTTCTTAGAAAAAAAATTAGATTGAATTGACTTGGACTCAGATCCCATTAAATAGACAAAGGAGTGGCTGATGGAATAGAATTAAAGCATGGTCATAAATGAACTGTTGGTTTGTCTTCCCATATGTATCCCACAAATAAAGCAACAACCAGAAAGACAATAAATAATTGTTCAACCAGTGCAGATTCTCAGTAGCAGAATAATGCATTTGCTGCTGCTTTTCGCTGAATGCATCAATGAATGCACACACACTGGTATTGTTAGACCTAGACTACTCTGTCTGTGGGCTATATTCTTGGTTCTTGCAAGTCAGGTTTATCCCCTCTTCACTTTCCTGGAAATCCACAAACATACTCTCCTGTACATCACTCTTTCTTCCTTTGTATCTTGCAGTACATTCTTTTCAAATCAGTAAAATACCTAGCAGTATGTCTAAAGGAGTGGTCACTGCTGGAAGCACACAGGAGTAATGGTTGGATCCTCTTTAAAAGCAAGTATTAGAAATGATCTGGAAGATAAAGGAAGGGAATACTTTAATTACATTCATAAAAAATAACAACCTTATGTGTTGCAAACATGGGAGGACAAATTTAAAACCACTTAATGGGATTGTAGCAACATGTGGCGATCTAAAAACAGTGCGGTTATTTACCTCGGTGTTTGAGGTCGCAAAAAGATATCCAGAGTTATAATGAAATGAGAGTGAGGGTGATGTATAGTTACTGACCAATAGTCAGCACTCACTTCTCATTGATTGAATGTGCCTGAGAGACTGGGCTGTCATCATTTTCTTCTCAGTAGCCAAGAAACATGCAGTCCTGGCTTTTGATTTATTGAGGACTATTTGTAATTATTCAGAGCGTAATTATTTTACTGTAATGGTTTGTTATAAAATAATGTTTATTTACAGCCTCTTTCTGTTAATTTAGTAATGAGCATACCTTCAACTTTTGATCTTAGAATTAATTTAGTCCGTATTATAGTTGTTATTCTTCAAGTAAGAAAATGCTTTTGAGATACAGCTCAAGCAGTAAGAAGCAACCAGTTAAGTGTCTATTAAGGAATTTTTTCGAATGGCATGAAGTTTAACTACTTTGTGGTACAGCGTTCAAAGACAAGTTGTCAGGTGGCAAATGAATTATAAAGAGCCTTTCACTGAAATGATCTTATTCACTTTTTTAATTGGAGTTACTCAAAACCAGGTTATACAAAACACTTCAAGATGAACAGCTCAGTCCTGTCAGAACAGAAGAAATAGACCATGTGACCTGGGAGTTTTTTGCTAAAATTATAGTCTAATTTGCTAATATTTTACTTTTCAACTAATGAGAAAAATCCAACAGTTCCTGTTGCAGAAGCAATTTAGTAGTACATTACATTGCCATTTACCTGCAGTTAACTACTTGCAGAGATCTATTTCTGTTTCATATTTGCCTCAGCCTGATATATTTGCAGGGGTTTTTTTTCCATGACTGTTTTTTTCAGATTGGCCAGTAAACATGAAGAAATAGAGCATTTTTTCTGTCTTTTTTCCTCTTACTGATTTCATATCAGAGAAAGACAACTTTGCAACATAGACCATCTTGCAAAGAGCTGTCATTATAGAGTCCCATGAGGAAAAACATGTGAGATTATTTAAAATAGCTAGTCGTGCAAATTTACGGAACAGAAACACAAGATTAGTAGCAGAGATAAAAATAATTAGAAACTATTCACTCACCAGAGTGGACAGTTTGCAATATTACAAAATGTTATTTCAGAACCCACATAGGGGTGTATTTGGATTGGTGTATTTTAAATTTCCGTGGTAATTACCTGCTAATTCATATATTGTAATATTCTAAAATGTTATTAAGCCAAGAAGCAGATAATTATGAACAAATTCCTTGAAGTGTAATTACTGTAATCTTCAAAATAACTAGTAAGAGCCAGTTGGTAATACTACTCTTTGAACTACAAATTGTGAAGGAAAAATACGCTATGATTTAGAATAACCATGTTAAATGTTCTGTCTGATAACACCTCAGCGTAGTAAGAATAACCCTGAAAAGCCTTTCCGTCCTCAAATTCCAATGCTGTACAAACTGGCTTCATGTTAATACTAGGTGAGAGAGAAAGAGAAAGGGAGAAAGAAACCCAACCCCGAAATTTTTATGGCTGGTCTTTTCCCTTGTGATATCCCTGAAGGAGCAGCTTAGTGCTTCTTTCTGCTCACAAAAGAAAGGAAAGTCTGTAGGTCGCAGAGAATTATTCAAGAAGCAATGTTTCTCTCTTTTAAGTTATTTGCTTTTAGGTCATGTTGAACTGTTTTGTTCTTTTTTTTTTTTTTTTCCTCCAAAATATTATTGTACTGAGGAAATAAAATTAGGATGGCGACTTTAGATCCAGATAAAGCCTTGATAATTTTTATCCCATCTTTCTGTGTGCGTTGCTACTCCTTTTCCCTCTTTTCTGAAAGCTGGCTTGCAAATTCTGATCTCCTACCTCACTGTCTCACTACATACAAATCATCATAGTATCTAGATGCATCATAATTATTAATTAGTTTATCCTCTCCTTATCCTTCTGAGTCTGGAAGTTATTTCTTATCTCTGTTGAGATAAATTTCTGTTGCGGCTGGATTATCTCAGTATTTAAAAAAAAAAAAAAGACATGAACAGTTTTTTACAAGGAGCACAGCACATGGAAGAGGGGCAGGTCTAAAAATAACAGAGCTTGCATTTGGGCTGGTCCCACATCCGGTGCAGTAGAGCTGCAGAAAAGCAAACGTAGGTGTGACTCATTTCCCTCTGTTCTGGAGCAAACAGCCTGTCTGTCAGGTAGCTGGGACTCCCAGTGACAGAGGAATTACCTCCTCCCCAGCACCAGAGGCAGGCCTCATTTGATCCCGCTGGCATCTTGTCCATGCTGTTTTGTGGGAGATCAACAGAAAGGTGGCATAAGAAAGTCTGAGGGTTTTTTTGCCCTGTGTAGCTGAATATCACTTTCTTGGGCTTTGCAGCTTGAGAGAGGAAGAATAAAATACACCACTGAAATCAACTTTTAAGAGTTGAACATTCAGCATACACAGTATGCCTTATTTTTCTTTTTTTACAAAGTGCCCATATGTAGGTGGGCGCTTTGAAAATAGGACAGCATGATGAGAATGACTGTTAATATTAAGCATACTTTATATATAATAGTTTTGCCTAAAGTTTTATTTGAAAAATGACTTTTTTTATTCCTTTGTTTTGTAAAAGTCTTGTGGTATATTACCATGATCAGTTTTTATAAGTACAGTTTGGAAACCCTTTATTGTTAAATCATTTCCTTCTCATTTTATAAACTTTTTTCTCACATTAGCTGTTTCTCCACTGGTAAATTAACACATACCAAAGAAATGGTCTGATCATTTTTAAAAGCCCATCAGAGGGGAGGGAGAGAAATAGAGAGATGCTCAGCTGGTGACGTTTTTGCACATTCAGCCTCTTTTAGCAAAGAGAACCCGATGGAAGATGACGTCTTTGAGAGCTATGAAACGCTGGGTAGCACTGATCCATTTTGGAGGATACATAATAACATCTTAATGTACTTTATATTGGAGAATAAAATAAAAGCAAGAGAATTTTCTGTCTGAATATATAATGCATGAATGACTGCTTTTGAGACACTGATACATAAATTATAGATAGCCTTTCAGATTCTGCACTATGTATTATTAATTAAAAACTAAAGATCTTCATCTACACCCGAGTAACACCCTGATATCTAGGCCACTGGAGAACACGTTATAGTGTTGGAGACTACATAACCCAGGCAGAATGCAATAAAATGCTGTCTTTTTGTCATTTATGGATTGTGTTTCAGTACATGAAATGTCCAGAACCTTCTCCTATTACAGTGGACAGCAGGGTTTTTGCTTTTTAAAGAGAAAGCATGAACAAGACTGAAGTTGATCTTGTATTTTCTTTAGCAAAGAGAAAAAAAGAAGAAAAAATGTTTGTATCATGTTTTGCCTAGATTATATAATTTCCCAAATGGCACAGTGTGCTCTGGAAGATCACTCTTTCTTCTCTCCCTTTCTCTCTCTCTCCCTCTCCTCCCATCCCTCTCTTTACAATAGATTTTAATGTCATTTGATGGATGCTGTAGTTGCCTGTTAGATTGTTTCTCACTTAGAGGTTTCAAGGGCAAATGATGAAGACCATTAAAATTGTCAGATATTCTTAGTAGCTGAGATTCTGAAGTGAAATCAAAGAGATACATAGCAAAGCGCATAATCCCTGCAAGCCATAGTAAACTGCATTTTCTTTTATGTTAAGATGGAAACAGCCTATCATGGATGGCTACAATGTTGGTTAGTGATTACAGATTCATATCAAGGAATGTCCATTGCTTGTGATGTTTCTTGTAATCTGAGGAAGATGCGCAATAATCAACACACTGCCTTAAATTAATTGTGTAAGGCAAGATACAATTAAAGTTAATATCAGGCCCATGTCTATAATCACAAATTTAACAGTGATCAGGATATTTCTGCCCAATTCTGACTAACACTTAAAAACATTTTTTTCACTTGTTTTACATTGAAACCTACGGAGGGGTGCATGTTTGTTTACACTGTACGAATCAGCAATAAGGTCTGCAGTGAGGTATGTTTTTGTAGGTTTTCATTTTTGTCAGCAGAATTGTTAATGCTGGGACCATTGCTCAAAAGAGATATGAATCTCGTACGAAAGCAACACAATACAAATAAAGATAAATGCAAGCTCCAAAAAATATAGACTAGAACTAGAGCTTTATAGATCCTATAGCTATTGCACTAGGAACAGAGAAATTTTTTGTTGACAAATACACCTCCTTCCAAACCTGTACAAATCTGAAGTGTTCATTGTCTCAGAAATCAGATCTTGTTATAGCTTCTGTAGGCAAAGTTTCCACAGACTCCAGGGGAATTATCACAGCAAGGCTCAACTCTCCAGAATGCATACATGATATTTTAGAATAAAAATTGAAGAGGGAAAAAAATTCCATGTGAGGGCTGGCAGGTTCAATCATTATTTTTCATAAATGAAAAGTTTACGTTAATTAAAACGTTTTCTTTAAGGGATTTCATAGCACTGGAGAAATATTCAAATTCATTGTAATGATGGTTCAGGGTGTTTCAATCAACTTCCAGAACAGAGGGAGAATATCCTTCTACAAAGTTTCTCATGGCTGAAATTAGTAACAAAGCTTTTGAAAAGTCAATCTAAGGAAATGAAATTATTTATTAGCAAAAAAAGTATTTTTCTATGATTATAGTGCAGCTCATGACCAGAAGTGTATGTGCCCAGTGCACCTTGATGTCTTTAGGCATTTCACCTGGGAAACCTGGTCTCAGACAAGTGAGGGTAATAATCATATTTTCTTACCAGTGGTGGAAAGGTAAAATAGCTGCCATTTGCTTATGATGCAAATAAATATTTTTTCTCTCATCATCTAGCGCTCTCTTGCTTGGAAGTAGCTGCCTCACTGAGCTCCTCATTACATGCACACATGCTATATACGAATTGGAGCCAACCCACCAAACAGCCATCACCTGAATATTTGAATCAGTTATTTTCTGCTAGATAATCTCCCTGCATCTCCTTGCAAACTAAATGGAGATAGAAAGAGGGATGTGGGGGGAGGATTCTCTGTCAGACTGTTGTGGGATTTATAGGTTGCTTAGTTTTTGTTTTCCCTAGAGAAATAGCTGATTCAGTATTTGCTGTTGGGCTTTACACTGAGGGCTGAAGAGGTCTGCTCATGTGACCAGCACAGTCAGAGCACTCTAATCATCCCGTAACACTGCATCCATAAACTTTCAGCCTTGACTTGCAGTGAAGCTGCATATTCAGCTGCTCTGCAGCACTTGGTAACAAAAGACTCTAATAAGGAGAAAAGCAGGGTTTCCGAGGCCTGTCTCATTCCCCTGATGAAACACAATAGTCATCTCCATCCCTCGTGCCTTTCCTCAGCTCCACATCACCTCCTTTATTCTCCGTGTTGCTTCCTTCCCCTGCCTCTTGCACAAAGTGGTAGGTCCTGGCCCAGAAGCCCTTAGTGTTGCGGCACCCTGCAGAGTGCAGGGTCAGAGCAGGCTCAGATGAGCCAGGGCATGAGGGTAGGAACTGCCTGGGGAAGTGGGCATGGTATGGGGTGCACCACAATCAAGAAGGATGTGGCACTTCAGAGGAAAGGAAACCTCTGACCATTTTCTATTTCCAGGCTCTGGGAAGCCCATGTTGTCAGAAACTGCTCTCATCATACCCTGTGAATAACCCCCGGGGGCACAGTGATTCAGAGAAACACTACTGAGTCACAGCTCACTGAAAGTGACTTTCATGAAATATTTTTCATGCACTTTCAAGCTAAACAGAACGGCATCGAGGTCAAAAATTATGCAGATCTGAAGACAGATGGAAAAATGTCCAAAGTTACGTCAACTAGCAGTAAAAATTTGGGGAGTGAGATTGACTCCAGAATCTCGAATTTGGGACAAGACATCAGATACAGATGCTGGAAGTTTTCTTTCACCTTTATTTAAAAATCTGATGCTAAATACTATTAAGGACAATGTTCTGGACTAGGTGTACCAGAAGTCAGATACAGAGTTACATTGCCTTTCTCTCCTGCTTCTCTGTGCTTTCATGGGAGAAGTTAGCTTTTCTCGTTTACTGGTAACAAATCATATGTTCTCCCATCAGTTTATATATGCAGGAATACATATATATATTCTTGCAACTAAAAGGAATGGAGTTGTATTTCTGCCCATTCCTTGTTGAATTCTCACCCACCTACTTTAGTATACCCTTAAGCAAATAGATTATGCTATTTTCAGTCTCGCGTGCAGAGTTTTTTGGTGCATTTGCAGATATGAAGTCAAAGAATTCAGGCAGTGATGACTTGCCCCTCATGTTCCCAAGCTTCAGAATAAATCGTGTTGTGCTTTCCATTAGTATAGTGTGGTTCTCCAGGGTTTGCCTTTTAAATACGCTGTTTCAAAACAGGTTTTTGAAAATAGCTGTTGTGGCAGCAGGATGCTGAGTGGCGTGTGGGCTGTGTGAAAGTGGCTCAGAGATGTGGAACTCCAGCATCTTGGCTCACAGAGATTATTGGACACCATGCAAGTAATGCAGTGAAAGCTACAAAGTGAAGGCAGTTAATCACTGACTTCTTTACTATGAAAAATGATTGTTTCTCTGAACCCTTTAACTCATTATATTTGTCCAGAAGAGGGAAGATGAGACATGATACACAGCACCTGTATACAAAATAGTATATTTGAAATCCTCAAAGCTAAAACCAGGTTCTTCTCACCAAAATCAGAATTGCTGGTCACACTGAAGATCCATTTAGTCATATGTTTTTGTCTCTGGTTGTGGCTAGAGCTGCTTCAAAAGAGGAATAATAATTATTGTCAGGGCAAGCAGCCTATGTGGAAGCTACCTTGCAATGTCTGTTTCCTAGTGTTTGACTAATGCAACTAGACAGGAAAGATTTAGCTTCAAAAAGCCAAACAATAGTAAACCTAAAAACAATGGCATACTAATGTTTCAGGCAGCTATTCTTTCTGGAATTTTGCAGTATTGTATTGATTATCCATGTCTGTCTTTCTGAAACCAAGTCTGTTGAAACCAGTGGAAAAGTTCTCATGTGCTTCAATGGATTTTGGATCTGTCCTTTAGACCTATGGCTGGCTTTAGAGGCTGAAGGTTGCAAAATGAAATGTAAATTTTTAAAAATATTTTATGTGTATATATTAAAAAATGTTTATATATACATGCACACACATACATATATGTATATATAAAAATTTCTTAAAACATTTCTGAAGCAATCATGTAAAATGACTGTTATTTGCAAGATAATGGTTTTAGTGGCAGTCATTCATTATGCTTTAATTGCAATGCTGCTCATGAATACTTTGTTGAATTTCATGCCAACTGAACTCTTCATGTTATACCACACAAATTACCTACTGCATATACAGACCACACATATTCAGGCAATACCTTGAATGCATGGTAAAGCTGTGCAACAAATTGCTTTTCTCCAATATCTTTGATTAACTAACATCAGGGCACTTCAAAGTTGAATTGCATTACCTTTTTTTGCATTCATGCCTTCTAAGGGGGTTTATATGTTTATTTAGTTCCTTGTAAATATAGAATGTTGACATCATACATATGGATTTATGTATATGTATGGATACTGCATAGATGCATACATACACAGCATTTTTTGTTACGTACGCTGATTTTGTGTGTCTCGTTATATTCTCTAGAGTTTGAAGAGGAAAATAATTTTGGGTTAAGCAGTTAGAATTACGTATATGATAGACAATTATGTAGAGATCTAAAAATGAGAATGCAGGAATGTTATAAATATTGGCCATATTTTTAAAATGAATAGACATAGCACTCCTTCCCACAACCAAAGCTGCCACTTTATATTTGGAATGAGAAGTGATACCTTTCTGAAGCAGACGCAGGCATCTCTTTTGCTGAGTTACCTCCTTATTCAGTGAAGACTGTGTTCCCTCCACTTTCTGTTCCAATTAAACTGTAGGGAAAAACTCCTATATTTCCTAAATACAGCAAGCACGTTCCCTTTATCAGCATGTTCTGATGGTACCCAGCAGATGTTCCTATCAACAAAACATTCCATCTCAGTTGGCCACTCTTGTATAAATACTAAAAATATAAGCAAATACAATCTGAGATTAAAACATTGCAGCACATTGAACTATTTAGGCCACAAGTGATGCAAAGGATTTATCTTATGTAAAAAGTTAGAAACTCTAACCTGAATCCTGAGCTACCAGTACAGTTTGTAATGTGAAACTTCTACAGGCCTCAGGTGATAATCTGATTATTCAAATATTGCATGTGCCAACAAATATTAAATTGAAGCTCCAAGTTAATAAGTTTTTCAATTAACTTCTTGCTGTTTTTTTCCTGCTTGAAAAGTGTTGCTCTTTATTTAAGTGGGTTGCACGGCCACAGCAAAGCAGGTGGGTACAAAACCTCACTTATATTGTATGTTGGGTGGCATGCTGTAAGCCAGCAAGCATTTCACTCTCTTCTTTAGAGCAGGGCAGAGAACAAAAAGACCCTGTAGCACATAGGAAATGTGCAAGAACCGTGCGGGTGAAGAGAAATAAAGGCCTCGCTGCAAAGTAACTATGATGTCAGATCCCAAATGCATAGGCTTGTATGCAGGTGATTTCGGGCTCTTAAAATACTTCCTTTCACCATCAGTGCCTTCTGAATACTTTTATTGCTAGGGTTAGGAAAGTAGGATTTCAAAAGAACTGAAGATACCACTGACTTCTCTGAGTCAAGTCCTTTGTTTGATCTGAACAATGTAAGGTCTTCAGATGCAACAACTAAAGTGCTCAGTGCCAAGCCACTGCCTGTGTTCTCCCCCCCCCCCCCCCAATAGGGTTCTATGAGGGCTTTTCATCCATTTGTAACTTGGCCACTTGAGATGTCCATCAAAACAGTCAGGAGGAAAAAGTCCAAGAAAACCTCAATACAGTATTTCTCACCCCTCCAAGCCTCTGACCCCAGGACTGCTGTGGATGAAACATGATCCATGAAGCTGTCAGTGCTGAATCAGTCCTGCATCGCCACCTCCTATGATGAAAACTGAGAAACCTTGAACAATCAAGCAGTCGGATAGAAAACCACTGCATATGTCTGGCCCCAGGGAATCAGGTCTTAAAACGAGACTTTAAAAGTGCAAGAACTGTTGGATTTTTCCTAATTACTTTTTGATCTTGGACCCTCTTGGAGGTCAGGTCTCAGCTACACCATCCAGGAACTTCCATTTCTTTAAAAGTGAAAACTGAGATTCTCATGGAATCTACTTACAGCAGTACCTGGACCATTACAAAAAAGTACCAAATGCTAGGAGATTTTCCAATAACACAGCAAATTGGCAATGTTGCAGAAGCAATTAAACTGAGGCTGTTCTAGTCACTGCACAAGGGATGTCCTGTAGCTAGGATGAGCTAATATAGGACTTTTTTAATAGAAGCTTCTTAGCACTCTGTACTGCTCCTTCTGCCAATCTATGCCGTTGTAGGTGGTGAGAAATGGAAGAAATATGCTTGAAATTATAGATCCCAACAGACTGAAATTAATAACTGGCAAACTGTCCCAAAGTGGCTATTTTTTCAAAAGTGTTAAAATGAGAAACCAAACCCTTTACCTTTTTATGACCTGTGGCAATTTTTCCAATTACCTGAGAAATTTATGGTTCAGGATGACATTGGAAAAGATATGTAAAGGACATCAGGACTTGTCAAAATAATGTAAACAAGCACAGTTTTATAGTAGCCTAGCTGTCGCTCGAGTCAAAGGTGCGAGTGAAGATACCTGACTGTAGGATGCCCATGTACTTTCATCCCCAGTAATTGTCAGGCCCAAGATATAGATCTCTGGATTTCTGCCACACATACCATGGGTATTGTACTGAGGAGGAATCGTAGCCTGGATGTAGGCCCCTAACCAGCTTAATTGCCCTCTGTGACAAGCAGGGATGCAGTATGTGGCTGTATATTCATATCGCTTGTATTGCAGTCAGTAAGAGTAATGATATATTATAATCATACGGAAGATGTAATTCTGGAAGTCAACAGGCCCATCTAATAAAGTGTCGGCAGCCACTAATAGTTTCCTTGGTGGGTGTTGTGCAATAGGTTGAATGATGTATGAACAATTGTTGACATATCTGATATACATTGCCCTTTTTTTCTTTTTTTTTCCTAGTACATTTAGTTTCTGGACAGTCTGATTACCCAGAGCACATGCATTCAGTCCCTGAAACCCCTGCCATTTGCTTCCCTTTCCTTTCCATCCTTCATCTCTTGTTACTTCTCCCAATTTGCCTTTTGATATTTCTCCATTCCCAGGTTTTGCAGGAAAATCTACAGTTATCATCATAACAACATTAATATTATTAGAAAGATGTTTCTTTGATCTTTTTCCAATAAAATCATCACAGGAAAATTCTAATTTGTTCAGAAGGAGTGTTCCATAAATCTTACCACTTTCATAAACGTCAACTTGGCATTTCACAGGCTTGTTTGAGAAGAAATCACTGAATGCATTTAGAATGCTACAGCTAAAAATATAAGGTATCATAAGGGACAGTGATCTTCTTTAGAGAAGGCAATCAGACCAGTGGTTAGTGAAAGTTATTTATTTGTTTTCAAGACATGTTCAGTTCTCTTATTTTTATAATAGTCAGAGCTATTTTTTGTTGTTCATAAAGACTTTTGTTGAAGCATTGTCAAATACTTGGAGAATTACAAGTACAGAAAGTCTGTTATTTTATTTCTTGTTAATTTTGCAGGCATTCCTCATATTTGTGCAGATATAAAATGAGAGAATTCCTTTTCTGAAATGACTTCCAGTGTAAGTAGTTTAGGTCCTACACAGAGAGAACAGAAACAGGAATGTGATGGAATTAAACTTCTCTGGTATTTTCCTATTTCACTCCTGTACTAAATTAAGCTTGACTAGTTAGCTGTTTACTATCCCCTCTTGTATATGATAACTGCAATTTTTTTCAATGTCTTCATTCACTTTGCCTTTGCATATTTTACTATCTTCTCCAGACTGAAGCAGTAAACTAACATGACAGTAAGCCAGGTTTCTATGTAAAAAGTTCCTGTAAAATCTGATAAAGACTTCGCTTGTTATCTTTAGTCCCTATATAAATGCCTAACCGTTTTTTCCTTTGTCAATCTTACAGTCTTTCTGCAATTTCTGAAGCTGTGCAGGCTCCCTCTGGTGGCTAGCTATCACTGGCAAATCTCCAGTTTTCACTAAAAGAGAGGTAGAGCATAGGAGTTTGAAAGAGAGATTAGTTCATATATGCTGCCTTTTATTTGTCATTAGCAATATAAATTTACTTATCATCAACAATATAAATTACTATAAACATAGAAATATAGTAAGATGTTACATGTCAATATGCATAAATATAAAAATATAAAATAAATGTTGTGGTGATATTCTAACATTCTCCTAAATGAAGACTCCTATTTCATTTAGAAATATTTTAATATCTTAGTTGTTAACCTGCAAGCCAAGCACAGTTTCTTCCTTTCTAAGATTGCAAGGCCAAGAAAGTTCATTTTAATGGTCTTAATCAGTAGACACTGATATGAGGGCTAAAAGGAAACAACCATCTCACCATTGTTCTTTGTTTCTATCTTTCCAGATGTTGTTGTCACCTCTTTTCCATTTCCTACTATGCCTTGCAAAGTTGGAAAGTTTTGTTAGTTTAGCCATTTAGACTTCATATCAGCAGATTTGGGCCCTTGTCTTTTCTGCTGCACAGCAGCCCTGTGGACTACATGCGAGCCTTTTCAGCCCAACCCCTCGGTGTGGGCTGAGAGTGGGAACCAGGGTGACCCCTCGCTTGTTTACAAGTACAGTTTACTGTACAGATAAGACGTCCTTTTTAAAACAGAGCATGGCAGTGCTGACCATTTACCAGGATAAAGATATCAGACTTTGTTTATTAAATAAAGGGCATCATGAATGCTTTCATTTCCACAAGGCATTTTCTAATATTTTGTTATTCCTGTCTTGTGTTTTGTATGTTTTAACAGCGTGGTGCAAAGACTGAATGTGAACTATGAATCATTTCTTATGTTATGTTTTCAGGCTAATCCAGTGCCTGCTAAAATCAATGGAAGCCTTTTCACTGACTTCATCAGAGGTATATCATGCCCTTAGTTTACTTATATTAAGAAAAGAAAAGAAAAGAAAAGATCACTTCCTTTCATGTTTTTACAATTGCAGAATAGGTTCTTACTTTTTCTTACCTTAATTTACTTTCACTCTTTATATGTAGTGGAATGAATGCCAATAATATTTCAGGCCCTGCACCGTATTGGATTGTATCAATGGATACCTTCATAGTAACTATAAATGCTGTGTTGGCAATTGTAACAGAAAGGAAATTCAGTCTTAACAGCAAAAGATACATACTAACAACTCATCTAAAACCACCAGGAGTCCAAGAAAAGCAATTTAATCTGGTGGAAGACATTTTGGAGGTTTTTTTTTTTTTTTTAATTTCTGTAAAACTGATGGTGCTACCCCAGTGTCCTACCAAGCACATGCTTTTGTTTCCCTTGCTGTCGGCAGCGCGGCCTGTGGAAGGAGGTGTGCTGCGGCCCACAGCTAGGAAGGGGCGCTCAGCCTGCCAGGGGAGGTCCAGGAGGGAACTGACTTAAGACACCATGCAGACACTAGCGGAAAACTGCACTCTGGTGCTGACTGGCCTCAGCTCTTTCACACCAGCACAAGCTTTATGATTTTTTGTCCCTGGGGAAAGAACATGCCCATATTCAATGGAAAGCACCCCACCCGTTATCTGCCACCCGGGATCAGCAGCCCGAAGCCTGCCAGGTGGCTGTGTGCATATGCTTCTGCCTTTGGAGGTGCCAGGGGAGCTCACAGTGCTCAGCCACCTTTGCCATTACAGCTGGCCCTCCCCTCTCTCCTGCCCTGCCACATGTGCAGGGAATGGCACAGGGAAGGATGAGTAACAGCTGCTTGCTGACAGCAAAAGTATTTCTTCTGCAGCAGCTTGCCCTTGCCTTGCCCCCTCCCTCTGACCTCTTTCCCACTATGAGGAACAGTTCAGAATACATTTTGGGGTAACTGCATATATTTTTTCCGGAAAGGAAGGAAAAAGGGAAAAATGAAGTTGACTTGGAGGGGCTAAACTATGCATCTGCAGCTCTGCCTGATCCCAGCAACTCGTCCTGCGTTTCCCACTGAAAGCCATGTCTGCTTCTGCCAGTTGGCCCTCCTTCCCTCTGTCTCTCAACCCAGCCCCTGTAGAGACTTGGGCCAGGGATAAATGAGTTATTTTACAGCAAGAAGTTGAATTAACTATAGCAGTAGCAGGAAGGTAGGGCTGTATTGGTTACATGAGAAAGCAAGACTGAATTAATCGTTTAACAAGCCTGAGCAGGGAAAGTGAACCTCAAAACAGACCTTCCTGCACAAATGATGTGGTTGATGGGCCCCCATGTGACATAGTAACAGCTGTGGCTAAGCCATGGAGCTAGGTGTGCAGGGACTGGGTGAAGAGAACAAGGCCAGCCACATGCCTTCTCCACAACATCCCAGGTTCAAAGCAAGAGCTGTGTTATTCACCTCACTTTCCTGTTTGCAGCATGTTGCAAAGCCAGCTTATGTCTTCAGCAGCAGGCCATACAGTCAAAAACACTGCAGCCACAGCTGCAAGCTTGTGGTGCCAAACAGGTCGCACACACTCCGGCCATTTGCTGTGGATTTTGGTGGCACGTGTCTGCCACTGGTGAGCGTATGGCGGAGCAGGGCTGTGACACCTCACTTCGTTCTGCAGTAGCCCAAGGGGAGAACAGTCAGAGCCATCCACCACTGTCTGAGACCACCGTTACAAGGAAATAGTGGGTCCTGTGCAGACTCCCAGTATGCTGGGAGCCAGCTGGGGTCAAGCGCTAAGAATCATTGCAACACCTCAGCAACTGGGCCATCATTTACATGTGTGATCAGGGACTTAGGGCTTAGAAGCACCAAGGTAGAAAGATTTCTTCCATGCTACATCCCTTTCACATAAATATACTTGGCAGACAAGGACATCTGAAGTACCTCTCTGTGGATTTGGCACAGCTTGGCCTTACAGCCAGAAGAGAAATTGTCTTTTGCACTGTAGAGGATAGCAGCACACTGTTTGGGAAGGGAAATCCTGCTGACTTTACACATAATCCCACTGGTTTGACAGCTGTGTCCCTTAGGCAGGAGATAAGAATGAAGGAGACACTACATCTCTCATCCAGAAAAGCAAAAAGCAAAAAAAACCAATTGCCTCTTTTGTCTATTATGTAGAAGACTGAAAATAACTCTTAATTTGTTACATTGTATCATGTGAGTGATCTGAAAGCACATTCTGCCTTGGTGTGCACTGATAAAACTTCCGTAAGTCCATTGGTGAAGCTAGGCCAAAATTCTGGTTCTGATTAATCAAATCAAGGTAAGAACCAGCCATAGACCAGATCGAGCGATCCTGAAGTTTTCTGAAACATTCATGAAAAGAAATCCTAGAAAAAATACCTGATAAAGTATATGTTACATTTTCCTTGAGTCTTTTGGTGTCTATGCCTAGATATGTTTTATGAGAATTCTAATTAGTTCCTGAACTCTGTTTTGAATTAAACAGAATTAAACAAGTAGATGTAGAAGCGTACTCTTTTTAAAACTCTGATTCATGTTTAAGCATGGGAAATTACTCTTGGGTTTACAAGGATGAGACACAAATGTTGCTAATGATTTTAGAGTGTATGGGCAGAGAAATTTCTGTTTCTGAGCAAGTTAAAAGACCTCTGGTCATTTCCCTGACTACTTTGGAAAAGGATGATTCTCTGAAGCCAGTAAGGCTCCAGCCTATCCAGCTATGTCCAAAATAAAGGAAAAACATTCAAACTCCTTCATTCCTTTAGATTAAGGAGGCAACAATTGTGTGTGGCAAAGGATTATTTTTGGTGACATTCATCGACATGTTCCAACTCCCATGTGAAGTCCAATCTACATGTCAGTAAAATCATTCAGACTTCTGCCAGTTTCAGTAGTTCTGGATGGATGCTCAGCTTTCTGAGTGAGATTTACATTTTCACACCAACAGATCCACAGACATTTAAAAGTCTGTTGGGAGGTAAAATCTCACATACTTACTTCACTTTTCAAGAGGTTTGAAGAAACAGGCTGTGAACTCTTTGAAACTGTTTAACTAGGGACCACCTGTGGTTCTGTTTGTAGCTTCTAGGTCCACAAAGCTTCAGCCCATAGGAAAATGAGCTGGTTCACCACAGCAAAACTATAGGAATCTGAATACAGTCCACAGATCTTAATCAGTTCAAAAGTGAACATTTCCAGTAAACTTTAAAATCTCTTCTCTTGCCAGCAGGAAAAAAGGATTACTGTGAAGGATTGTATCCAATTCATACTGTTCATGAGAGTGAGTGCTATCAGCTGCAGCTCAGCTAGGCACAGTAACTTATTTTACTGCAATTGTGACTAAAATCAAATTCAAACCAGAGTCCAGGTAGGCTGGGCATGTCTTCTTTGATAATCTAACATACAAGTAATCTCAATGGAGATTAAAAAACCCATATACAATTTATACAGAAGGAAAACTCTTATCTAGACTATGTAACCCCCCCTTTTTATGGAAACCCTGTGTGTGGCCACAGCTATTCCCTCTGAGAACAGAGATGTAGAAAGAAGAAAGCAGAGGAATTCACATCAAAAGCATCAGGAACAGCAGGAGAACTGAGACAGTTTTGAAACTAGTTTCATACACTCATTTATTTTTTAATTGCTTTGATCTTTTGAAAGAGGAGTGCTCTATCTTGGAAGATAGAGCACTCACATTACTGCGTTTAGCAGCTGCACTTGGAGATGGAATACATAAACACATTTCTTTGTGTAGACTTTATTAGCAGAAGAGCAAGAAACAGTGAATTTTAATCTATTTTCATTAAAACATTGGGCTTTGCATTTTATGCTGCCTCATAGAAGATGGTTTTCCTGACCCTAGCCTTCTCATGAGTTAGGAATATGGGCTGTTTGGAGATGTAAGAGCAGGGATGAGAAGGGGCTATAAATGCTATGCTGGGCTGGTCCACTAGTACTTAGTGTAACATAACAGCATCAGCTGATCACAGTAACTGGCATGGGGAGACGCACTCCTGAGTGCTGCATGGCATCTGGAGTGGCATAGGAGAACACCTGATTGAGCAGCATGGTTGAAGGTATTTCTGTGGAGGGACTGAGCTGGTGTGTGGAAACTCCAGAGTTACATCACTTACCAAAAATAACTGCTATCAGAGTGTTTTATTGCTTGTTTGCTCTGCCCTCTGCTCTGTCCAGAACTTTATCCTTCCCTGAATGAGCATTGTATGATAGGAAGGAAAAGGTGCCACCTAGTAGGTAGGGCACTGTTTATTATAGGGAAAGGAGAGGCAGACTGGGGCTCTAGTCCGTATACCCAGAACTCTGTATTATCTAGTAACTGTTTTCTGGAAAACTGCAGAATCAGTCCTTCAAGCAGGGACTGAGACCTGCAACTGCTGCAGGATCGTGTTTGTTCTGTGTTCTCCTTCTCTCCCTGATATTTTGGGGATGTGGCATCACGCAGAAAGCATTGAACAGCACAAGTGCCAGATGCCTAAGCTGCCAATAGCATGGTGGTCAGAGCACTCCCAGGAGAGGGGGGAATCTGACGAGCCTTTTAGGCATGTTCTGATAATGCTTATGTTAGAAAACATAGGTGGGAATCACTTAATTTCTGAATCACAATGAGACAAAGACAGGAGAGAAGGCTGAACAAGTATGTAGCTGTCAGTAATGAAGGACCTCAGCATATTCATAAAATAGAGCTTTTGGCACTGACAGCACTGAAGGGTCACAAGCCATGGAGTTTGGTGACAGACAGCTAGGTTTCAGGACTACAGTTTTGGTCTCATGCTCCTAAATTCTGCTTACATTCATCTGAGACAACCAAATCTTGCTCTTTTTTTTGTATATATAACCCTTATATAACCCTTATAACCCTTATTTGTTTTGTCTTTCAGCTTCCTGTCATATCTTCCCCTCTCCCTCCATCCTGAAAGAGATGCTTTGAGGATGTGAGTGCTCACTGCTTGGAAAGCACTCAGACATGACAGCAAGGACAGTAAGTATCCTGATAGTTGTAAAGTAAGGTAAAATTAAAGCTCTCTGATTATGACAGCTCTATGCACGCAGTAGGCAGTTTAATTTTTTAAGTGATGTGCCCAGGAGTGTATTGTTTTAAGCAACGGGCTTGCAGTGATGTCAATAAAAGCCTAGAATTTTGAGCAGAAGTATCAGGCAGACAGTATTTTGTCAGAACTCATCATCATACACGTACAGTGCAGTTCTTACAGAAATTAATAATCATTATTGAAAATCTTTACCTCACTCAACTGATGCAAGACATTTCTGCATGAGCTGAAAAACTCTTGTTTTCAAATGCTAAGCACCAACTGAAAGAATACAAACATTCAAAAATTTTCAGGCTGTTGTAGGGACCAGTAAATCACAGCTGACACGTCATGTGGATTTCTTACTACAATCGCAACCTTTTCACTTCATAAAATTCCTCCAACTACATGGTTCCTGGCCAAGACCATAGAAAGCGTGTAAGCCAGGCTTAACAAGCAGAAGTTATAAAGAATCTTGTTTCTTTTTTAGGAAATAAATGAATAAGCCAAGAAGACAACTCAGCAGGTCACAGGAGAGCACATCCTGCAAGGGGGGATATCACCTGTCTACAGATGTTGTGGCTCCCAGTGTAGCTTATGTGCAAGATCAACATTGGTAAGCTAGTCTGAAGACTCTATCATTTTCCATCAGCAATTAAATCACCTGATTAGCATAATTAATTTAACAAGAGTACTTAAAGGGATTAAGAAAACTGTTAGAGGAGCCTTGGATTAGGAGAAAAAAAAAGCAAAGCAAGAAGGTGATTTTATGTGGCTTATGAATGAAATACTAAAAGCATGTTAGCCTGCAAGGGGCAGGCTAGAGGTACACTCACCCTGCAGGCCAAACAAGTTGTGTAAAGGGAACAGTCCCACAGGAAGCAGATGCTTTCCTCCAGAGGACTAATGAGAAGGTAAGGACAAAACAAGGTTGCTAAAGTGATGTAATATAGCTTTCTTATGAAGTAATAGAACCAAACATCTAACTAAGACATCTTGGGTTGATGTATAAATCTATAAAGCTTCCCACAGATCATATAAGAGGCAGTAGCATGAGCTACAAAAGGAAAAGAAGCTTTTTCTATGAAAAGGATACTTCCTGGGGTATGTGCAACCTCTTTAAACTGGCAGCCATAAGTGGTGTTACTGATAACACCACTGCCTCCTGCATGTGAGGAAGAGGTTTGTAGGGCTGGTTATCTCAGTATTGCTTTGTTAAGGCATCCTTTTCTTTTTCATGTTTGACTGGTGTGGGATTGACTACAGGACCTTCTCCTTGGGCTTGTGCTAGCAATGTTTTAGAGCAGGGAATAAGCTGTCTTCGTTAGCTCAAGCTTTGGGAGGGCTTTACTATTTTGTTGGTGCTTTGGGGCCCCTTTTCTCTCCCCCAAATATGCCAGGCCCTGGCAAAGGTGCTTAGGTCAAACTGTATTGAGTTTCATTCAAAGATGTGTTGTGTGGAGGGTTGTGTAGACAGGCCATTTCTCCCCTAGATGGGGGGGTGGGAGAAGACCCCCTTCTGCCTCAAGGAGGTGGAGAACTGGAGTTTGGGCTCCTGATGTCCGGCACAGAGGTGCTCCTACCTTTTCCTGAGCATGTGTATGAAGAGCAGCTTCTGGGACATAGAGAAAGGTTGTGGAAGGTACAGATTATAGAGGGATAACATATGTATGTTAAGGTTATTCATTCAGGATAACTTTTTGCTGAGAACACTAGCAGTTACGTTTCCACGTTTGCCAAGTTAATTAAAACTGCAGCCAAGCTAGGCCTCTGTCCCCTTGTCTTCTAGCTCTGCTTGGCACAATGAGATCTGTAATGCTAACTTTTTCCAAACATGCCAAATGTGCTTTGCTTCTTATACAACTGGGCACTTCCTGAATGGCTGAAGGTACTGCGCCTTCAACTTCCTTGCAGCAGTAATGTATGAGATGTTCAGTGATAACTGGGTAACAGGTAGCCTGTTAGGGCTCACTGCTATATATTTTCCATGCACTGCAGTAATTTGCTAAAATATATGAAGTCTTGCATTGCTTTACGTAGACTAGATGTAATTCACATCTCCAACCTGGAATGGACAGAAAAGAATAGTTCCTTAAATACAACTTTAAATATTTTGGTTAATATCTCACAAAAAGAGGAAAGATACGAGGCAAGACTAAATTAAATTGTGGAGAACTTTGTCCTATTCCCTTAATAAAATGGAAAAATTAAAAAGCATACCTTCTATGAACTGGCAAAATTATATGGTAATTTACCATTCATCATTAGCCTGCAAAACAACTTGTATTATAATAAACTTCATAAAGTAGTCCTACTGGAATTCTGCTACTGTTTTAATTAACAAACTCATCATACATTTTGGTCATTTATGTCTGTTTTATGTATCAGGAAAAATGGTTTTCATATCAAGTTGCATAACTGATGGTGGCTGTGTGTAATGATTTGTAGTTTAAAAAAAAAAGTAGCAAGTAGCTGCAGTCTGTTATTACTGTAAATCAAATTATTTCATCCTGCATACTTATGGGTTTGATCTTGATGTCTGTATTTGGGCTGAGTTCCTTTGTTCAAAATAAAATCCAAGCCTTAAAAACAAACACCCCTGCACACAAAACAAAACCACACCTCAAACAAAAAAACCCCATCTGCTTACACTTACAAACTATTGTCATTAAACCTAAAGGAGAAATTTAAGTTAAGCACTAACTGCAGTTTGCAAAATCAGGACAAGAATTCTTAAGCATATTCAAAAAATGCCTGATTCAATACTTTGAATTCATAAATATATCCTGCTCCAAGGTTGTGATATTTGCTGACAGAGGTTACCCAAAATCTGCAATGTTAGGACTATTTTTGGTTTGTGTTCTGCAAGTACCTGTTAGCAGTAGGCATTGTAAATAACCCCAGTAGTGCTTATGTAATAGTAAAGAATAAAAAAAATCACTTACTCTAGCTCTATTATAACATGCAGATAAAATTTAGACTCATATGAAGAGGCAATTATGCACATGAAGAAACAAGATGCAAAGCAGAGCCCTGATCTTGCAAAGGATTTGGTCATGCTAAACAGCTGGTGTGGAGAAAATGCTGACATAAGCAGATGGACCTCTGAGTGTGATAGTTTCTTGCAGGCTTGAACCTGACTCATTGCAATCTCACAGCATAAAACTGAGACTAGCTGATGCTAGTGGAAGGTTAGAGTTTTTTAAATGACAGTGTTTCCAGAACTGGTGAAACTTGCAGTAAAAAGCAGACTTCCAAGAGTGGTGGTCTGGGTGCATAAGGTTTCTTAGGAAGGCCATTTCCCTTTTTACCTTACAAGTTTCTTCTACCTCCCTCAATGCATTGGCTCTTACACAGGCCTTTTTGATTGGAATGGCTAAGAAGCCAGAGCACAGCTAACCCTTCCTGAATCAGGCTAGCATGAGTGTGCTGACACAAGGAATTAGACTGTATGTATTTGTTGTATGTCTGTGTTCAAAAATAAGTGTGGTGATGCAATGACAGATAGAAAACAGGTATATCTACTAGCACAGCCTTTAAGGAAAGGCAGTATCTCTGGAAGTGTGAGACAAAATTGCACTGTTATTCAGAGTCCTAGGCAAATTGACTTGATCATGATATATATTTTTTTTCTTTAATTGCAGCTAAAGGGGTATTGAAATACTGAATATGAAGAGAAGATGGTTTCCCCAGCAACTGTGCCTCTGGAGAAAGGTTTCAGCTCTTTCCCCTGCTAGAGATTTTTTTACTGCATGTAACAAAATGATATCACTGGCAGGAAACAGATACCTAGCCCAGTGATCTACAGTGTCAGTCCTGCTGGCGTTAGCAGCTGTGGGAGTTCAGAAGGCAAAGCCAAAAGCTCTGGTGGAAGTTCTGATGCCAGCTCAGCTGAGGTTGGTGCAAAATGACTGCATGAGCCAAGGAGCGTGATCCACTAAAGACTGATCTTCCATTTCCTTCAGACCCCAGAGAACACTGTCCTCGACACTCACAAGCGCCTAGCATTGCCCACCAAGAACAACAGTCAGAGTTGAAGGTGAAGAAAATAAAAGCTCTAATGCTTTTTCTTCCTTTTTCTTTCCTTTTTTTCTTTCCTTTTTTCCCTCCTCCTCTCCCATTGGCCATGGAAGTCATCAGTCTTAGTATTTTGTTTTAAATTAAGGAAACTTTTCTTGTACTAGCACTGTGACACAATCTAGGAGATGGAAACCCTAAAGCATTTTGGTTTTGAGTTAAATACTTGGGGCAAACGTGAGCATGCACTGAAATATTGAATGTCTATTAAGCCAAAGAGAATGAACTGAGGTTTATTTAAATAATACTTAGTTGTATTGATCTAGATTACTGAGTTAACAGCCCGGGTAGAATTCTGACTTTGAAGGTTTGGTGTATTTCTAGATTAAAGTGTTAAATTAGGATGAAAGAAACCATGCACTCTGTAACTGCAAATTGACTAAGGGCAAGCTATTGCAAACAAATTGCAGGTTATGTCACTCTTCCCAACTACTCAGGTGAGGAGCTTTATCTTCAAAGGATGTACTGTGACTCTGCATACACAGAGTTAGTAAGGACCTGTCAGTAGTTGTAAATAAAAACACTTTCTTCAATCTCTTAAACTAGTTCTTTCAAACACAGTTTTAATAAATATTTTTAGCACTTAGGCTAGGGCACTGGTTTCTAGTCATATGACTACACTATCCTAGGAATAAAGCTTTCAGAACTTAAAAAGTCATGCCATATCTGGAAGATTATTTATTACCAGGCATGTTGATTTGGGGTTCTGATTTTCAGCTTAACTGCAGACAATGAAATTTAAGATCTTATTATTAATCTTTTTACCTGCTGTGTCCAGGGTGTCTCACATTGCCTCTAGCCCTGACATCAGAAAGGACAGAATTCACTGGTAAAGTGAAATAGGGGTGTTTTGAGGGAGGAAGAGGGTTTCTGCAAAAGACATGATAGAATCCTGTACAGCCTTCAGGAAAAATGTTTGGACTCTAACAACAATCTCCTTAAAAATGAGCTGTAATGAAGAGGAAAGGTAGAGGAAAAATATAGTTTTGGGGAAAATGTTCCAAGTGCAGCCACCTATTTGTTACTAAAAAGGGGAGGAGTCCCTATGTAGTGCAGCTGATCTGATCAGAATTCTAACAGGTCCAGTCTGCCACCACAGGAAACCACTTCAAATACCTGAAAGTTCAGGTAATGTGTATTTTCAGATACATAAACCAAGGCATCCTCTGCAGTTTTATACATTCTGGGTATTCAAGACACCTGTGCAAGATGACAAATATGATACAAATCCCACAAGGGCTTTGAACCTTTCTGAAGGTTCATTTATTCAGTACTAAAAAAGAGAAAGCTTCACTGAATTAACCAACTAGGTGAACATAGAATTTCTTGTTACTTGTTTTGGATAATGTTTTTCTGGTGCTTCCCCCCCTTCCCCCCCCCCCCCCCTTTTTTTAGGTTAGCTGTGCCAAATTGCATTTGCAGAGCTGCCAGGGAAAAATGGCTGTTTGGAAAAGCTGATGGCCTTTCCTTGGCTCATTGTTAGAATGAAAGGTGGCAAGGTCTTTCATCTCAGAGATAGTTTAACACTCTGCAGATAATCATTTCTGAACCTCTTGCCACTTAATGTATATACACCAAAAGTACATGGGAAAGACAGGGCCACTATGAGAAATATGTTCTGCTTTGCTTCCTTGAGAAAATATTTCCACCATTCCCTTTCCTGTGCTTAATCGAGAAGAGAGCAGGGCAGAAGTGAATGGTGGGATTGAGCTCACCAGTCTCCATTGCTATGAAATCTATTCTCTCAGAAAAATCAGAGTTCTCCTCTCAAGTTTTAATTTCATCAAGGTGCAGTTAACTACTCTCAGGTGGTTATCCTCATCCTTATTCCTCCTGCAGGTCCAAGCAAATGAAAGCCTTTTTCAAGGCAGAGATCTAATTTCAAGGGGTAATTCTGTACTAAGGAGGAAAATATCTGGTAAAATTAACATCTGTTAAATTGTCGGATGTTCAGGGCTCTGATTATGTAAAATTCAAGTTGCTTAATTGCCACTTGATTTGTATGGAATAGACAGCTTGGTCTCTGGAAACCTTTAGAGTATAGACTAAAGTGTAGTAAAGGGTGTTGTGTATGCTCTCTTTTCCTTTCAGTTAAGCATACGTTACGAGTGTCATCCTTTGCATTTACTGTTTTTGTTGGTCATAGACTTAACACAATTATTGACACTTTTAGGGCTCTGAATCAGAATCCAAAGGCATAGCCTTTGCTCATTGTGTAGTCCAGTTAACATCTATTGGTCATTTTTTCTGTTCTATTCTTGAAACTTTAACAGAGTTAATCATGTATGTCTGACTGAATCCATCTCATTTCAGGTTAAATGCAACTAATATCACATGACGGAACCGATTAATGTCTATAGTGGAAGAAAAAGATGAGAAATTCAGCTCTTTAACAGAATTACTCTCTAATATACTGAAATTCAAGTTACATTTGAACAGATCTTTTTCTCTGTATCTGTAGGTGAGTTTCTTATAAGAACTGCACGTTTATTTATCCTGTTTTAAAAAAAAAAAACCTAATTTTAACAAGGCAGGCATTTATACTTCACTGGCCTACTAAGTGCTATTGTCTTGCAGTTCAGTGACTTTCAGATGTACATTACTCTAGGACACTTAATAGTAGGTTTTTGTTCAATGAACTGACACAGCCCTTTATAAAACTTGCATAGAAGTCCTGATAACTGCCTTACATCACACACATCAAGGAAAGTTGGAACAGTGTTGCCTGAAATGTGTATCACATACACCTGTGGTGTTCTGCAAGAAT
This sequence comes from Dromaius novaehollandiae, assembly GCF_036370855.1. NCBI lineage: Eukaryota > Metazoa > Chordata > Aves > Casuariiformes > Dromaiidae > Dromaius > Dromaius novaehollandiae. Next base: position 18,948,345 of record NC_088101.1, on the reverse strand, counting down.
GGCCATGAGTAATTACCATGTCTGTAATTATTACTCAAGTGTCTGTGGCCAGACACATAAAATGGCTATCCCGTCATATTTGTTTTGACACTCTAATCTTTCTACGTGCTCTGCTAGCTGCTTGTGCCTGTAGTCTGAAGATGGCCTTAAAGTGCATGCTGGTGTGTATGCCCTGTATAGGCTATGTCTATATTTAGCATTCCTGAGACTGCTCTCTGGCACAGAGGCCAGGTCATGCAGGACAGATTGGAGTAAAACTCTCTTTTTGCTAATAGAGGTGGAAGCATCTAAATTTCTCACTGGGAATGGCTCTGGGCCTGTGTTAAGACCTCAAGCATCCCTGGAAGTACTTAGGAGAGCACTAGTTGGCACAGGCTAAATTCATGCCAGGGACAGCTTTAGCAACTTAGCTGTACAAATGAGTGCCATGCCTGGAAACATACCCTGGCACTGCTTAGTTTATTGATATAGACCTAATCTGTGACTTTCTCATTGGTCTGGCAGGAGGATTATGGAATCATTCTAACACCCTCCCACCCCTGCAAAAAAAAAATTCGGCCTTGTCTACCAGCTTATGGCTGGATTCAGAGCATGGAGGGGAATGTGTCCCGATCTATTCCTCATTCTTCTTTATCTTTTTTTATTTCATTTGATTGACTTACTGAATGAACTGTTTGTGTATGTGTTACACATGGAATGAAGTAACTAGTTAATATGAAAAGGTAAGGTTCAACAACACCTGCAAGAGTTAGTGATATCTTCTACTATTCAAGGCATGAGTCAGAGCTTATTTTTTCCAAATAGGCCAAGCCATGCAGAGAACTTAGTACATTTATGCTTGAGGAGGTCCTGGAAAGAACCAAAATGCTAGGTATTGGGGGGGTTTGGAATGGTCCCTTGGAATTTCTGCAAAGAAAGGAAAACTACTTCTGCCCTGTAGGATATTCATGTTTAAGCATAACCTGCTCTTCCTCTTAACCTTTTTAATAAGTTACTGTGCAGAGTTGACATAACAAGCCCATAACTTTTAGCTAAGTTATTAAAACTTTTTATCAACAATCTGGATAATTCATATCCAGATAATGTCATTTGTGTTATAATGTCTTTTCTATTTTCATTGCCATCTTTCTGTGAATCAGAAGGTATTACTATATTTCTTTTCCTTCGCATTCTGAATTGATTTTTGCTATCTTAGTAAAGATAGACAATCTAACAGAGAAACAGAAATGGAAGACAAAGCTTCTTGAGCTATTTCTAAAAGTTATTAGTACACAGCTGTAAGAAAGTAAAGCAGCTAGTTAAATACAGTTTCACTTATTTATCAGATGTTTAAAGAGTTCATAAAACTTTGGAGTAGTTAAGGATTTGATGCTTAAATATATTAAGTAACAAATACAACTACTAGTAGTCTATTTATTTGCAAAGTGCATACCAAGTAGCTTGCCCTAACACTTTAGGGGGAAAATAAATAAAAATGTTATAATTCTCACTGAACAAACTCACAAGAGTCTAATAGTAGTAGCTTAACCATTTGCCTACTAGGGCTCTATTAAAAATTCTGGTCAATTTCTCCCTGAAGTAATATCATTAAAATGTTTTTTGTCTATTATAGTTCCCTCATTATCTCTGTTCCTAGTGTTCCCTCGACCATACTCTTTCTTTTTTTCCTTACAACAGAAGCTACACTTTTATTGATGTACCGAAAGTAGATCTAAAACCTGTCCCTGATATAAATACTAATTGCGTTATTTTTTGTTGTTGATTGTTTCCTTTGTCTTCAGTTGTGTACAATATTTTCCATGCTTCTTCCCGTAACAGGATGTTTGACTTGATCACCAGAAGCCTGGGATTTCTCTCCTTTCTCATTTCCAAGCAATGTAGAGAAAGGAGTAATGAAGCAAATCTAAGGTTTGCAGCTCACATGGGAAAGCTGGGCAATAACATAAGCTTGCTTCCTTGTAACAGGTAGCAGGTCTGAAGGGTTACAGTGCATTTATCCAGTACAGACAGATGGATAGTGCCAGGCTCTTTCGGGGATTCTTCATTCGCTACACTATAGAGCCATGTATCTGTCTTATTCCCCTCTCTGCTCTCTGTTCTCTCCCTTCCAGAGTTATTTGCCCTTTGCTCATAGATCTGAGGTTGAAAGCTGAAGTGTTACAGTACCAACTGTGGTGTTAGATTTTCACAAGGATGTGAAACAGATGTAGGGATCTTTGCTTCAGACCTCTACTGGTTTTCAGAGACAAAAGCAGCCCAGAAAACAGAAACTTCTCTACAACGTGGAGTTGATCTCACATAACTTCTGCACCCCAGGGAGTGAAATACAGTGGGAGGTCCACAGTTGTGCTGCATGAACTGTATAAATGACCCCATGCAGGTTACAAAACAATTGTGAAAAATACAAGCTGTACTCTGCACATACACTTCATCCATCACATGGTATTTAAACAGTAACTAAAGGAGAGGTACATGAAAGCCCCTGGAAGAATCCAGTCTCCTGGTAGTTCCAGTTCTGTTTTATAGTCTTTCAGATAAAGTTATGATAAGCATCCATGCAGTTGGCTCCTGTGACAAAGAATGAAAAGAAGTATTTTGCAATGCCATTGATTGTAGTTCTCCTATAATTACCACTCTTTCTAAATTTTTCTGTAACTTACGTCTGGGTCAGGATCGTTTTGTGCTTTACTTACAGGATGAGTAAAGAAGGCTTTTTATTCCAAACCTTCTAAAATGTATTTAAATCACATTTTTATGTCTTTAGCTGGTTAGCAAACTGCAAGAATCTGAGAATCTCAGAAATGGCAAGACTATGAAGGATGACATTGTATCCTGTTAGCCAAGGGTTACCCAGATACATTGACAATGACTGAAAATGGGTTCCTAAAGCAAAGGTTGAAATCCAGCCACCTTTACCTATATAGTTCCAACACAGCTGGGCCATTTATGTGAAGAGAAACTACTCATTTGAGGAAGGCTGACAAAATCTGGCCTGTGATGATTATATTCAAAATTACAACCAGCTCATCAAAGGCAGGTTGCATCCTGATCCCACCACACTTCTCAAAGATGTGCTCAACTTGGGGAACTGCATGCAGGCCTTGGAATCTGGCCCAGAGGAATTCTTAATTTGTGTGATAAAAGGAAAAGTTGTTAATAATATCTGAGAAAGGTGCCATGTTTGGGAAGTTTAACTTTTTTTTTCAGGAGGTAAAACTTTTTTTCATCTAAGCTTTACCTAGAATTCAGCACCTGTTTAATCAAATCATAGGATTTCATATGACCTTTAGGTTTTCTTATCCACAGACCAACTTGGAAAACAATCCAGTTAAGAGAGCAGCTAGCCTCTTGAAGTAGTCCAGTCATATCCAGAAATCCCTTCTTGGGAATTTAAGCTGAGAGATGCTCTCTATTCTGATTCTTTGGCCACATTTTAACATAATCTGTAAAATGCCTGAATTTCCAACTTAAGAGTTACTGGAATAGATGGCTCATAGCTGAGGTAACTTATTTCTTAAGATCTTCAGGTGGAAAATCTAAAGCGTAAATTAATTGTATTGCCAGTAGAGCTAGTCCTTGTCAGTGAGCACAGCCTTTCAGTTTCTCTTTGCCTCTAAACCACTAATGAACCCTTTCTAGCTAGAGAAAAAGAACAAACATTGTGGTCCCTTGTTCATACTTTTGGCAGTTCCTAATATATCAGTGTCAGCACTGTCAGATCCTGCTTCAGATCAGATGGCCACAGGTCTGGCACTGAGACAAGTATGTTTAAATCTCGCACAGCCCAAAGAAGTGGGGAAGTCTCTCCAGGTTTGGGTATGAATGCAACCCTTTCTTCAGCTGGGTGTTTTGGAATTAGATTTCCCTAAAATTACTGGCATCATTCCTGCTGCAAATAGTCTCCAGTTCCTCTCTGTACCGGTAAGGTGCTGCTCCCAGTGTATAAACAAATGGTGATTCATTAGCACAATGACATAGAACAACAGATGACCTTGCATATTATGAATGGGTTATTCTTCTACTTCAGTTGTGGTAATGAATCATTTCCCTCTTGTGCTCCTCCCTTCGCTTGTGCTTGAATACATTTCTTACTGTTCAGAATTTTCTTCTGGAAAGAACAGTTGTCCTTAGAGGCAGAGGGGGGAAGGACCCTTACTTGTGGAAAACATGGAGGATTGCTACTCTACTGAGTTAACAGGCAGCCTTTGGGTTACCAGTGGCTTTATTTACTGTTTTACATTGGGCCATACTTACCTGTTAATGCTTTGTGTATCCTTCAGACATGCTTGTACATGTAAACCACACCTAGTAAGCTGTATGTGAAAATTATTATTCCTTGCGTAGAGTTCTTGTTGAAGTTGGGAGGCTGGGTAGATGCTTGGTAAAAACTTCAAGATTGTTCATTGGGAAATCCATTACAATAAATCTCTTTTGTCAATATTTAGAAAGCAGTAAACATGCTTCAATTTTTTTTTTTTTTTTTTTTTTTCCCCCTCCAACCTCCTTGAATACAAAGAAGCCTTGTTCTGGACTTGCTATCCTTACAAGTTCTTGGTGTTTCTTAAAAGCCTTCAATATGCGAATTTCCTGAAAGGCTTCCACAAACTGGCACTTAGTCTCTGGATGTTATTTCTGCAACTTTCTTGCAGGTTGTAGGTAAATCTCATAACCTCAGTCTCACATTTAAATAGTCCTTTTGGGACTATGCCATGTGTCCCAGCTGCATATCAGCGGTAAACAGCTGAGTTGGCAGACTTCTAAATTCAAAAATATTGTATTCTAGCTGGAGCTGTTAGTGAAAAGACTGCAGAAAAGACTGTTGGTGGAAGTTGGCAATTGCAACAGTCCTGTTCCTAGAAGTACAATGTCTGAGATTAACAATGGCTTTATAGTCTGAACACTCCCTTTGGCAAAGCGTGCTGTGTACTACCCAGCTGAGTCACTTCTGAAACATGGGTTTACACACCTAAACTGTTTACATACTGTTTAAACTTGAAAAGAGTGAGGGGAGACTCACTGATGCTTTTCTAATATTTAATGACTTGCTGCAAAGGAAAGAGACTATTTCTGTGTCCATGGTGGATAAGAGAAAAGTAACAGGCTTAAATTGTAGTAAAGGAGGTTTAAGCTAGGAGGAAAAAAAAAAATACTTCCTAATGATAAGGATGAATTAAACACAGAAACAGGCTGCCTAGAGGTTTTAGAGTCCCAGTCACTGAATGCTTTTAAGAGCAGTTAGACAAACCTTGGCAGAAACACAGCTGATCCTGCCTCAGGGCAGATAGATGGACTTAATGACCTTGTGAGCTCTATGCTCTGCGATTCCACTGTTGCTCCAAGTCACACCAGAACTGTGTGGCAAAACAGCAAACTGCACCTGGTGCACTAGCTCCTAGTACCATTGCAACTAGTCATCCTTGCTCTCTCAGGAACAGCTTGGAAAGCCTGAATGTATTTATTCACTTCGATCAAGATACTATGTTATTGCTTGCTCTCCTTGTGCTTGTATTTCACCTGGGCTGAAAGTGACTTTTTTAGTGCAAAAGGCCAGCATAATGTGTTGCTTATATGCTGCATAGCGCCTTTGCAGCAGGAGTCGTAAATAGTGCATCTGCATGAGTAAAGGTTGGCAAAGTTGATGGCCAGAATATGCCAGAGCTATGAGCTGCAATGGCAATAGGCAGAGAAAATCATGATCTGTGCTTCTGCAGATACAGCAGCCCTAATACCTCATAGAAGTGGGGAACATAGTCAGTTGTCTGTTCCGCAGAAGAAATAATGGCCAGGTGGCCATGCAGGTCAGCACCTTATTCTATGCTGGCAGTATGGATTTGGTCACTGTATCTCTTATATAGGCTTCCCAATCAGTGAGGACATGTGAATTGTCATCAAGCCAACTTAAAAATCTTTAGACTCTAACAAGTAAGTCAATATAACTTATAATACATAAATATCATAATATTAGCTAGTTGACTCTTTTCTCTATAATCTCATGAGAGTAGCTTAAAAAAAGAATTTTTAAAAATAATGAAGCACAGAAGCACATAATAACATGGAGGTACAAAACGAGTTCTGTAAGATTTGACTGTGCTGCAGCCATGCACAGGCTTCTCTGACACAGGATCCAGCCAAGAGTTTGCTCTGAGTTATTCACTCATTCCCATTTATACTTTTACTTTTCTATTTACTTCATATTGATTTTATGATACTGCAACTGCAAGTATGTAGCCTCTGAGAAGCATGAAGTGCATCTGAAATGAAATACACTGCTGCTTTATTTTAATTGCTGATAATAAAAATTATAATGATTTGTTGTAACTGTGGGTGAGTATCTGTCTATAAAAGATCATAATTGCCAAATATAATGCAAAAATGAGAAGAAAAAAGTAGTTTGTCTTTACTACATTTCATAAGCCTAAAGTAAAGGTTATGGATTTATGTTGTACATATTGAAAACATTATTCCAGAGTACCATGATAGCACTCTAAGCAGTATAAACATGTGGCTGTATAAATCTATGAAATTCTTCAGAGAGGAGGTTTGAAAAATAAAAAGTTCTTTCTTATAATCTCATGTACCTATGATCTTCCAAGCAAAAGAATCAGTTTAAATCAAGGGGACTTCTCACGTTACAAGATTGCCCCGGAGAGAGGTGTTTTAAAAACCTGAGCAGAACAGACTAAGCGAAGATTACTTCTATTGGCAGGATAAGATCCAAATTCATGTTGTAATGGTTTTGTCATCATTTAAAGGTTTCTATGATCGTATGAAGAGCCTCTAGGCAGCTGCCAAACTTGAGATGTGTGACAAAGATTTGGACAAATGGGTGGCTCAGTCAGAAGAGTCTTTTTCTGATATTATGCATAGTTTCCCAAAATATCTGCATCACAGTATAGAGTCAACAAAACTGTAAGAGAGAAATCCTTATGCATTCAGTTAAACAGAATAAAGCAGATGATTTGTCCTAATGACATCTCAGAATGATCAGTAAAATGCAGCCTCTCACCCTGCCATTCATTTGTTCTTTTTTTTTTTCAAGAAGAGGAATTGAAGAAGAAAGTTACAGATAGGACTGAAAGTATTGACACCACCATTATTTTCTGCAAAGTCATATCCACAGATATCTGAAGGAAGAGGAGAATGAATAGAAAAATGAATATGAGAGAAGTGCTGTAGATGACGTGACTGGATAATATAACACAAAAGTATGAAAAGAACACAGAGATCTCAAATTCTGCTTTTACTTGTACCGTGAAAAGCAAATTGATTTAGTTGACCATGAGTGGCAGGTTTGCCCTTAGAAATAAAATTTATTTTAGCACAGAAAAATACATTTAAAATACTATGTAAGCATTCAAGAAAAAATAGGAAGGGTTTTTTTTTTAAATCTTCCCTTTGGTGCTCTATAGCATAAGGGTTCTTTCAGAACAGGAATGTGGTCTAACAAGCATGGAATCAATTTAAAAATGAACTTGAGTCATAGCTTCAGTTTTAATGGAGTTCTCATTTAAAATCATTTGACACTTGCTGTGTTTTCAGATGAAATATAAATCTAAAATATTATGAGATGCAAAAGAAGGTTGGCCATAGGTGCCTCAACCTGATCTGCCACATTTTGGAGGTTTCACAGTGCTTGCCCAGCTCTTGGTTGCCATTAACTAGCACTTACAACATGCATTCCTTAAAGTAACTTGTTCAAAATTCGAATTCCCCTTTTGGTTTTCAAAAGCTCTGTATTCAGACTTCCTCCAACTTCTAGGATCTACTCCAGCAATTCCCAAGCCTGTGTTTTCATCTCTTTTGTACTTGCACTTTCATCAGTTGCTTTTGTGGATCAGCTGTTCACCTCTCTCTTGTCACATGAGGAGTCCACTACTGCTAGGATCAGTAGAGGATGGCCAACTCCAAATGCTGAACATGGTTCAAGGAAATTGAAAAGCCTCAGGAAGTACCCATGACTTTGAGTAGGTGACAACTGGAGAGGATGCTGGTTAGGAAAATATCATGGCAGAGCAATGGCCAGCAGATCCACCCTCTTTCATTTCTCCCATGCAGGAATACGAGAACTTAAATTTCAGAAGAGGTTCTGGTCATATAGAATATTTTAGGTGCTACCAAACTTCTAGGAACATAATCCCTGATGATCATACGACCAGTGCTTTGCAGACCAAGCATTAATGTAGGAAAGTGAAATGCATGAAGAAGAGTTCATTAGTGTGACAAAATAATTGGAAAAATTGAAAGTAGATAAATATAGACTCAGTGCTGCAATGGAATAATAGGTGTCATTCTAGGATGATGAACAGCTACTCAGGGTGCTGCTTAAGATCAGAAAAAATAGAAGAATCTTGGGTTGTGTTTGTCATATCCAAGAAGATATCAAAGTGTATGCTTGGCTGTGATCCAATCAGCAATAAAATGATTACATTTCTCTTTCAAGCAAAGCCAGTCAGTATGTCGATCATACATATTAACACTCCTACGACAGCAGATGACAAAGATGCAATTGATGAGTTCTATCAACAGCTTGAAGAGACACTCATTAAAGAATCAAGAAAAGCTATCACCCTTTCAACCGGGAACCTAACTGTGAAAGTTTGGAAGTAGGATGTATAAGCTCTCCAAAATAAGTAATGGGAAATAACTACTCGTCTTCGTTTACTGAATGGAAGAGGCATTCGGTTGAACTTTGTTGCTTTAATGTTCATTCATTCTTTGTTTAACATCTAAATTTAATGTCTGAGATCTTTATACAAACAGGTATGACATCACAACTAAGAGCCAGGCAATATGGAAGGGTGAGCATTCAGCGAGCAAAGATCACCCTGAGTCGAAGATCAATAATTGGCTCTTAGGACTTAAAAAGATAGATATTCAGTACTCCATTGCTTCTTGTCCAGATGTCTATCCAGAACAGGTTTGTGGTATTGGCATGGAGAAATAGGAAGTTAACCCAAATGGGCTATGGAATGAAACTGCAAAGTGCAAGCTAACAACAAACACATCCTGGTAAGTCAGCGTTGGGCTGTGAACAGCTGTGAACAGCAGCAAGCAACTGTCAGTAGTTTTTTTCATTAGACAGCATGTGAAACAGGAACATATGTTGCCCAGAATTTTGCAACATATATGGAGAATTTACTATGAGACAAGCTCTGAAAGGACGTGCAAACTAAAAAGGAATGGTGTGTCCCCACTGGGGAACAAATCAGATGTGCTAATGAAATAACAGGGCACACTGCAATCATAGATAATAGGCAGCAAATGCTGGAGTTAGTGAAAACCATGAGCAGAGACTAAGGACCCTACTGTGGGAGCGAATGAAATGCCTTTACAGTGACTGACTTACTGAAGAAAGGATGCAAGCAAACATTGCCTAGTGATCAACTGCAACAGATAAATTCAGTTATCTAGAAACCTTTATATCTAACCTCACAGTTATTCTAAGGGAAGTGGACACAGAATTCTCATTCAGCTATATCTTCTCCCAGAGAAAAACACGAGAAATTCTAGAAAAATTCAGAAACGTACAAAGGTTCTACCGGTGAAAAGCTTAATTTTTTACGTACTGGCCTGTAGAAGCAAATTATAGGAAATTAAGTCTGATTACAGAAAGAGAGTTGAGATATGAGAAGTAGGCCTTATGCATACTGTAGATAGAAAAGAATAGAAATGCTTATTTTAGAATTATTAAAAGATAGAAGTGGTCCCTTGTAAGAAATCAGCAGGAGCAAACTTGGGTATCTTGGTGCTTAAGACATGAAGAAGAGAGTTTGAGAGATTTACAAAGGAAGGAATGACTGTACTTTGCAGCAGATGGGGAAAAGCAGGATGATATGGAAAGATGGGATGTGCTGTACTGTATTCTGCACTTAAAAAATGCAGTCTCTCAAGAAGGCTTCTAAAAATTCTGTTAGAAATGTTCCCAACCAAATTCATTGTTTTTTCCTTAACTGTCTGATCAGACTTGACCAGTCTGAAATTCTCTTGCGTTTCTTGTGAGCCCCTGAGTGGCTTACTTTAAATGCCACCTTAAAAACTGCTGTTTATGTATGGCTTTTCTTTGAAGGAGACACTTCGTAAAATAGACCATATTGTATTTTGTAAGCCAATGAATTTAAGAAAAGCAACTTTTTACAACTTCAGTTTGTTGGAACTATGAAAGGTTAGTGATTGCTCTATTTAAGAATTTTTTCAACACATTTTAAAAATCTAAGTTAATAAAGATAAAGACAAACAGAAAAAGGCTTATTCTTTACTCTTTCCTTTGTATGTGGATCAATGCTTTGTAATCTTAGCCTGTGTTCCAGACATATCTTCTACAATCAGCAAAAGTACTGCCACCAGCAATATCTGCACATAATTTATGTAGATCTCATTCCAAATTGCTTCGGCTGGAACTAGAAGGAAGTATTAATATTATCAGTGTGCAATATCCACCTTTTGGCAACTGTCCTCCCTAAGAAGATCAGTTTTGTTATATGCTACATGACTCTAATGAAGTAGTGCTGAGAGTCAAACAGTAGTTAGCCTTAATATGGATGAACCTTCTGTAATTTTAGCCCTTTGAAATCCAGTTATTCTGTACTTTTTAGCTCACTGCTTTCACAGCCTTTCTATATTGCTCACTTGTATTTTTCTGTGAGTCATGACTACAGTAACTGAAAACTAGTTTTGCCTATTTGATGGCAAATCTAGGCAGATTGAAACAGAGCACATTGCGTCTCTGTTGCTCTTATGTCCAGACTTTGAACAACAGCCATGCAGTTTATCATGCTCATTACTTTTTATTATATCTACTGCCATGCAGTTCTTTTCTTCAAAACTACTGCTTTAGAAAAAAGTAGAGGTTTCCTAACAGTTTCCTGGATCATTTGCAAATACTAGTTTGCAAAATACCACATATAAATGCAAGGAACCAGAGAGATCTCTGCACTGAGAACAACCGATTCCATAGGTTACCTGGATTTTTTAGCAATTTCCAATCCTTTTTTTTTTTAAATAACCCCCCTGAGCCACCTGTCTTTCTTCTGGCTCCTGCAGTATCTCCCTTTCTCTTTTTTGTATATTTAATTGTACTGTTTCCCCCCTTTTGCTGCACAGAAGGATCAAATTAAATTGGTCAGTATGGAATCAAGATAGTGTTGGATTCTGTTCCATATGTTTCAGGTACTGTTGACCTCAAATGCATTGCCTATCATCAGATTTAGATTATTACAGTTTTTTTTCTTTAATACAAACCTTGTTTTCATGCTGAGAGGAAGAAATCTGGAGATCTGTATTCTCCATTCCAATCCCTGTTTTCTACATTCTAAATTTCAGGTTTTGTGCTGGTATGACATCAATGGTCAGAAAATGGTCAGAGAAGGCTTAATGGTTCTAGGACCCAAAGCAGAAGAGTCGTCCTCTGCACTTGCTTCTCCCGCATGCAATTTTTGTATTCTGTGAAATGCAGTGCTGCTTTGCTGTCATGATGATGCTATTCACCCTCCCCTCTTGTATGTTTTCTGGAAAAAAAAAGTTTTCTGGATTTATTTGTGAACAGTCAAGAACAGAGTAAGACCAGACAAGGGAAAAATGATTGTGTTTGACGAGCAGACCAAATGCACAAAACGGTAATTCAGGGTTTATCCAAAGGACTTTTTCTTTCACCCAGACATGCCTTTTTCTCCTTGTTGCTGTCATGATTGATTAGTGAAGCACCAAACAATCCATGTAATTATTCATCAACTGCAGACCATCTGGAGTTAGGAATTTGCAGTCTTTCTAGAAATGTATCTTCACTGGGTTTGCTGTATGCTTATGAGCCTAGTACTTAATCACCACATGTGGGAGGTGTTAACTAGGGAATTGCCTTTCCAGTCTAACTACATTATCATTTATGTTGTGCTGTAAATGTCTATAGCATTTAAGATGCTTTACAAAGGGTTAGAAGTGCAACACACAAAACAGCTCCTACCCCAAAGAGCATGGAGTTGAAGTATGCAAGTGGGCACAATAAAATAAAAGGCAAATGCTGAGGGGAGAGTGGCTGCTAGGAACAGATGTCAGAAATTTCTTGGAGGAGGAGGTGAGTGAGGAGGAGGGAAGCTGTTCCCATGTGAAAGATGATCTAAAATGGGGAGTGGGCGAAGGAAACAATTTGGAGTTTCTTACAAGTATGTCTGCTGTCCTATCAAGAAGCGTTTGCGCTTTTGAAAGCAAAGCTGAATTTGACAGGAAAAATATAACCTTTAAAGCATACTAGTGTAAAAAGAAACTTAAAAACCCTGCCCATTGCATGTTCTAGACATAGTATGCATTACAAATTAACTCTGTCCCCAAAGTAATGCAAGGACTTACAATCGGTATTTCTCCAAAGACTTGTAATTCCAACATAAACCACATCTCTCCTCCAAAGACCAGGCAAAATGACTCAGTGTGGAGAAGGACCTAAAGGTCAGCAACTTTGACTTGAAGGTCAACAGCCTGGCTTTGGAGACATGAGGCAGGAATGCAGGAGGTTTTTTCCTTAGCTGGGGATAAAACAGTGAAAGTGCCAGATTTCTGGTCATCTTGTGGTTAAATCAGGGGCTGTTCATGTCCATGTTTTTTGCCGTGGTACTTCACATTTACCTAGTGATGACTGGGCCTGACACACCTTAGTGATTCTGTCTTTTTGGTTGAGACTTTAGAAATGTATTGTTTCAAGATCCAGCAAAGACAGCTCTGTCATTACTGTTGAAGCTACAAATAATTGCTCGTAAGGAATCATTAAGTGAAAAGACATCTGAGTCTGGGATAATGTCTTCTGGCTGGGGGAACATCCACACTGCTTCATGTACTAGTCGGTTTCTGCAGAGATGGTTTCTACAGCTCTCGTGAAACCTATAATGGCACTGTAGTCTGTATAGTCTGAAGTAACAAACCCCAAATCGTTTGTCATTATTTCTGTATGGTACCTGGTCTTCTTCCAGGACACAACCACAACTTTTCTTTATTTTAAAAAGAGGGGAAATTAATAGATTGTTTCATATGCAATTCTCTTCCAAAAAGGTGCAACCCACAAACATACGGGCTGCATCTCTCTATACTAATAAAATTTATAATGCCAGGACCTGTTCTCTTACAGCGGCATGGCAGAGCTCGTACCTATATGACTAAGGACTTTCCCATACTGTAATCTCTCTTTGCTACTTACAGAAAATGCCCCTTGTGCTACCCCTGAGCCATGCTGTGGCAATTAAACAATACCTATGGTTATGATGTAGTGCTTAAGCCCATGCCCTCTTTGGACATACAGTACACTTGTGCAGACATGGCAATAGCATTTTGCTAATTAAGAAGCATTTTTAGAGAGCAGATAATGACTAGGAAGCCTCCCTAACACACCTGACTCTCTCTATTCTGAGTGGGTTTCTCATAAACTGTACCTGATGTGCCACCGAGCAGGCTGCCATGCTCCAGGACCCGTATTTGGATGTCAGCTACTACCCAGATCCTTCCCTACTGATTCCATCTAGTTTTCCCCCTTTCTTTCAGATTGTGATGCAGTTTAATCTTATCCCTAAATCATTTGTTATCCCTTCCCAGCTTATAACATCTTGAGTTTGCTCAGCACAATTTCCATCCTATGGCAAATTAATTAAAATTAGTTGTTAATATTAATCTCAGAACAGGTCTCTGTGGAATCACTCGTGATGTTGGGCCACAGATAGTTGCTCAGAGAGTTGATTTTTGTAACCAGTTGCGTATGGTGAATGAAGGGGCAGGAAAATTAGGTGAGGGATGATTCTCTCAACTGATTCTGTAATTAAGAAAAGGTGAGAAGCAGTAAATATCACCAAAGTTGTCATATAGACTTAGCAATGTTTTACATTCTATCACACTTATTCCCATTCTGTCTCTCTGAGCAGGCAGCTGCTAGACTTATCTACAGTAAGATAATGTCAGAAAACAGAAGCAAAATATTTTGATCTGGGGACTGCAGAGCTGTGGGTGGTGTAAACCATGGCCTGCTTGTAGATCAGAGACAAACCAGGAAGAACTTCTAGAAGAGTGAAAAACTAAACTATGCTGTTAGCAAATTAACGTACTGTCCTTATTTAAGTTAACGGATGCTTTATCATAGATGCCAGTGGAGCTAGAATTTCCCTCTTAGTACTTAAAATTCTACCTGGTTAACAGAAAAAGACTCAGAAAATCACTTGCTGTACATTTTTGGAGACTACATATCTATAGGTTATGTATTCCAGGTAGTCACATCCCAGCTGCGTATTGGGATAAGACTCAAGCATTCATTAGCTCCTCCACTCCTTGGTGCCTTGATTTTTACTAAGAGGGCTTGCAGGGTGGATGGAAGTCCTGATCTGCTCTGAGCTTCTCTCTAGTCTGGATGATCACAGGACACCTGAGTACATCATGGTACATAGCCACACATCACATTAGATGCAGGCCAAGAAAATCTCTGTCCTCAAGATGAAAGAGGTAGATACTAGTACAAGAAATCGTCCACATACTATCACTCCCAGTAACAGCCAGTCTTTTTAGCTGGAGAAACTGCTGTTCCATAAATAGGCTAATATATATTCATTGTCTTAGAAGTCAGAGGAAGATATTCAGCACACTAGGAATGTGACTTAACCAGGCTGAAGTGTGAACAGTAGGATGAAGGGCAATAGGAAAGTAGTGGGAACTATCTGGTAATACCTTGTCTGATTCAGGCTATTCTTCCTTTGTAATTCATACTATTTTTCCATTCAATTAACACAGGTCCAGAGCAAAAAGGAAAGAGAAGGGGTAAAGGAAGGAGAAGAAGGTCTGTTGCCTTGGTGTGCCAGGTAAGAGGAGTCACACCTCCATCACTGTCTTCAGGATGTACCTTTCCTATAGCATTTACAAGTCACATATTCCAGGGAAACAGACCTCTGTTGGTGCCTTGTGTTATGTGTCTGCCAAGTTGTGAGAAAACGAATTTTATAACTGGCCCTATGGAATACTTCTTTTAGAGGAGGCTGAGATAAACCTCCCTCACAAGCAAATGAGGTAATGATAGGGAAATGCCCTCAGGTTTTCCAGAAACAATCAGCGCAGTCCTTAAAGCAGGTCCGATAGCTTGATCTGACTCAAATTCATAAAGGAGAACTTTCCTTCCCAGGACACAGTTGTATCCCTGGGAAGAAAGAAGAGTTCATAAACTGACCTTGAGTCAGTCATCTAGGCTGCCCATTTTGTCCACCTAGTGAGCTATAAGGTCACCCTTGGCAGAACATGAAGCTTTAGAACCACTGAGGTTTTGTCTGTGCAGTCTCTATGGAAGTCTGTAATTTTCTCTGTCCTGCTGGTCCAGACACATCTGAGATTATGTCAAGAATGAAGAGGCAAGGAAAGTAAGAGGGTTTTTAAATTGGGACATTTTCCTGCTACAGACTGGACCAAGAGCAGTTATCAAATTAATTCATAAACCCCACCAGCCACTGACAGTTCTTTGCTCCTTCCAGATTAAACAGAATTCAGACAAGTGATCAAGAGGCAAAGGGTCTCTCGCTCATTAACAAGCCCCTGAGCCATCAAGTTCCCAAGAGCACCAAGTTTTATAGGAATCTCAGGAAACAGGCAATAGTCGTGGTATGGAGTATGCTTAAAAAGTTAATGACCTTTCTAGCTTAAATGTCTTTGAGCTACTGTAATTAGACAGCAGAAGAGTTTTTAAAGATGCTTTCCTGGAGCAACTTATGCACTGTTTCCATTACACGTCATTCATCAAAGACAGCATCTAAAGTACATATCAGCAGTGTAGCATCTAAGCACTGTTTAGCTTACCCCAGACTTCAGTGTAGCAACCTTCCCTGAATTTAATAAGGCTGCATTAGAATGAGTAGTGCCCAGGGTAACCTGAGTCAATAAAAAGCAATTTAATTTAGTTTATGGAAGAGGCACATTGTGTCTCTCCCTTTTCCCACCCCAAATGTAGATTAAATGAAGATCTTTCATACATATTGAATGAATGCTTTCTAGGGTTGTGTATCATACTGTGATCTGTAAAAAATCCTGTGTAAATTCATATATTTGGGTCAGTGTGTATTTGGTCTGAGATACAAAGATGAGCTGAACAGAAATGAATACACTTCTCTAAACATACATAAAGATAACTAATTCACTAAGATCAAAAAATAGGATCAAACTAGCTGAAGCACAACTAGTACAAGAAGGGTGGCTATGCTAATCTATGTGTATATGCATTACTTGCTTTTATTCTTCAGAGTTCAGTAGCACCTCCAATGCCATGTATACAGGGCACACACTGGAAAATCCACTCACTACTCCGCAGTGTTTGGTTCTTTGGTGACATGGCCCAGTGAAATACATCAGGGCTGGTGTCCAAAAATACAAAAGGGATAAGCCCTGTGCAATGTGCTAGTTTGAATCTCACACTGATGCCAAGGGCCAGTGTTTGTGATAAGTTATGTTGGTAATGTAGAAAATGACAACATCCCAGAGATACCCTCATCTCTCAAGCCAAAGAGTGACCTCATTAGGCCACAGAGAAAATCTTTGAAAATATACCTGCGACCAGGATCAGAGTCAGGATAGGTGCATGACACATTATGTCTGTGGAGGAGTCTCTTTCCACTGATCATAGAAGGAGTCTTGGGGGGGGGGAGAGAGAGAGAGAGAGAGAGAGAGAGAGAGAGAGAGAGAGAGAGAGAGAGAGAGAGAGAGAGAGAGAAATTATATGCTGAAGGAGTTAAGTGCCTGATGTTAGCCAGTGTCAATATCTCTCAGTGCACCTCAATAAGCTCCCCAGATATAAAAATGGCAGAATGCGCCTTGACCACGGTAATTTTGTTTCTTGTTTTGTTTCAGTCCAAAATAATGTGGCCATAGGGAGGACAGGTTGATATATACTGCAGGTATCAGTTATACCTTATGATTGCCTGCAGTGTGCTTTTCTTTGTACTTTAGCATAACAGTAAATGCTGCCCTTTCAATACTCTGCATTAATCAAGACAACCAAGCGTGGGATTGTGTAGCAGCATACAAGCATCTGGTACAGCAGAGATTAGTGTTCACAGCAGAGGTCACAAAAGAAACTACCAGAAGCTGTGTGTTTTAATGTCTTTTGAACTATAAATATTCAGAAATAACACCATGATGCATGTTGCACTTTTATTTCATGTTTGTATTTGATTTCATCTTTCATGTTTATTTCATATATTCTGTTTTTCATTTTAAGGCTTCTACTAGCAGTTTGAATCTTTTTGAGGCATAGATGTTAAAATTAAATGCCTCATTGGGGAGGTCAGCATTCATTATTGTCCACTTTGAAATGTGTGTGTTAACATCTAGAAGCAGAACTTAAGTGTTCAGGATGCTGCAATATTAAGAGTTTTAGTTTTTCTGGCCTAGAGGGCATCTGTACTTCATTTTTTGCTACCAAGGCAACAGTTTAGCTTCAGGCAACAACTCATAAAGTAACTGTATATGCTAATAAGAGATCAAGATTCTTCAGAACATAAAAATATGTCACCCTTTGATTAGTTGTATAAATGAATTAATACCAGAACTGCAAAGCTAAACATAATCTCTGTAACACCAAATTTACTTTTATCTCTAATAAACCGAAGTCTAGGTTTGAGAGACAAATTAAAAGTGAACAAGCTTAACTTCTTTTGTAATGGAGAAAAGGTCAGGAAGAAAGTGAGATTTATTCAGACAGATGCCCACACTTTTCCTACAAGTAGACTTAGAGGGACAATATATCACTACTATATTCAAAGTTTGCTCATCAGAAATTATCTCCCAATTAAGAAAACATAATTCCAGATGTTTTTAACATCTGCACATCCTATAAACGTCGAGTGTATAGTTTAACAATACCTTCTGCTATTCTGAATTGTTATGACTTGAATTTGATCAGCCATTTTGGAGGGCATATAAGTTTCATGCATCAGATATATCCAGTATGATTCTCCGTTCTTCTGTGAAATTCACAGATAGAAAATAGGAAAATACTGTATAATGTGCTGGGAAAAGGTAAGTAAGTTAAATAAGAAATAGTGGGCTGGCATACTGCACCGTGTCTATGCATGAAAAAGATAACAGTACTTATCTGGGGAAACAAATCCCAGTAAATGCAGCCTGATGAAATTGGTTTGTGACTCAGTCAGAGCTGTTATTGTTAGCATGCCATACAGCCACAATGCTCATGCATCTCCATTTTTTTTTTCATTTTGCTGGCAAAGATGACCTTCCAAACCAGTCCTGCGTGTCCTGTACAGCTGGTGAGCAGTGTTGGAGAGTTGCTGTGGGCAGCACTCAGGGCAGCCTGAGGAGCAGTGGGCAGTGCAGCAGTGGGGCGTTCAGTGGCGGTACGAGGCTGCTCGATGTGGGACGTGGAAGGATCCTGGTGCAGCGACAGAGCCCCAGGCAGCATGGTAGTGGGGAGTATGAGCTGGTGCTCTGCTCCGGGCGGATCCTGGGGAGAGGATCCTGGATGGCCAGGGCACAGCATGGCTGTGAGCCGTGCAGGATCCTGGTGTAATATGGGGAGCTGTAGGGAGCACTGGGAGACTGGATTACAGGCAGTGGGGAAATAAGACTGAGCTGTAGCTTCATGGTTGGTCTGAAGAAAGGTACTTGAAAATCCTGTTTGGTCCCCAGTAAGGAAAATGTTCCCCAACCGTGCTTTAATGAGTGAATTTCCATGATTAGACAGAAGCATTATGAAGAGTTTGCAGATTTCCAAAGCCTAGTTATGTCACTTTAATAGCCACCAAGGGTTATATTAGCACTTATTTTGTGTGAAGAAGCAATTCTGAGTAAAAGATGGCCATAGTACAAAACAAGCACGTATCCACCCCAGATTATACATGAGCAGAGCAGTGATGTCCTCTTAGCATTAACAAGTACCTCAAAGGTGGAAAATATCTTGGGAGTGTAGGTTTGGTAGAGCTTCCTATAAAAATGGCCTTTAACGACTGCTAAGTGTGATGGTACAGTCATTTTCTAAGTCAATGACTCTCTGATTTCTTTCACACAAATGACAGTGCTGCTGCCTTCTCCTTGCTTACCCCAGTTGCTGCTTCCTTATTCTTGCCCACTTTCAGCCTGCTTTTTCCATGGAAGAAGGTCTTTGTGACTTTTATTTTTCAGATGCTTTTCCGGTTAAAGCTAATGCAAAGACAGCAGACATAAAATGAAATAACATTGCTGTATATACGTATGTACATACATAAAAAATTGTTTTCTTTTTAGAACCTCTGTGTCAGGTTACAGTAGTCTAGAGCTAATCTTTAGTTCAACTGCTGCCTCCTCTCTTACCTTTGCACCACATCTCCTGTGATGAAAAAGTATATTCTTCCAGAGACAAGCAGTATTCCCATCAATAAAACAATTGGGACCACTCTTCAGTATCCCCAATTCTTATTCTGGTTTGCTGACCAGTAGAAAAAAAAAAAAACATAAAGACAGTTCTGGGTCATTCTCTTTGGAGCTCATTTTCCATCCTGTTTTATCTGGGAAACCTGAATAGAACTTTGTACAAGAAGGTAGACAAATATAATAAAACTCAATAGCGCAGGTACAACAGGGAGAGATGATGCAGAGTGTGGGCTGATTGTTCATGCTCTCTTTCTTCTTTGCAGGAAAATCTTCTGCAGTCACCAAATAGTAGAAAAGTACTAAGGAAGTTCAACAACAAAAGAGAGAAAGCCAACTTTGCAAAATATGCTTGAAATTTGGAATTATATTTAACTAGCATCTCAGGATACATACTCATCCGGGGAGCCCTATCAGAGTACTTTCTGAGTAATCACCCATCTCAGCTTGACCTTTACTGAAGGATCCAGAACCCTTCCCTCTGCATTAGAATCTGTGCTGATGTTTTCAGCATGATGCTTATATAAGAACAGCTGTATAGAAAAGCCACGGCTCTCATCAGCTGTGATTTCCCATGCAGAAGCTTCTTTATCCAATTCAACTTACAAAGATATTTTC
Organism: Dromaius novaehollandiae; assembly: GCF_036370855.1. Classification (NCBI taxonomy): domain Eukaryota; kingdom Metazoa; phylum Chordata; class Aves; order Casuariiformes; family Dromaiidae; genus Dromaius; species Dromaius novaehollandiae. The sequence continues at coordinate 18,928,371 of NC_088101.1, read as the reverse complement.
CAACTCTGTATCAGAAGCCTATCCTAATTTGATGAGATTTATGTTTCCTTCTGGTCAAAAAACAGTCCTGGGAGAGTAAAGGCTCCTTGACAGCAAATACTGTCTCCATTCCATCAGACACAAATCTGTGGACTATAACATATATCCATAAGAGTTTTTCATTCAGCTGTTCTTCTGATCTTTCCTTCTTTTGCAAGCAGGTTTGATATCAGAGTTTAAGGACACCATTCATAAGTACTCCATGGAGTACCAGATGCTCTCAGTGTTCTAATGTACACAGTAAGTACTCCACTCTTTAGTCCTGGAATTGAATGCAGCATCACCTCAGACAGCGTTTTACCTGATTTACCAGGCCAAAAAAAGATGTGAAGGGTCTTCTGCTTCATGGACTTTCATCACTTCTGGAAGTACTATTTCCTGTGAAAACATAAAGTGGATTTCAGCTAAATATGCAAGGAATCCAGGCCCACTCTAAAAGTGCTTTCACTGCAAGTGCTCATTCTGTGCACAACAAGGAGGAAAAAAAAGAAGAAAAAAAGCTAGGAAGCTGTTTCTTCTAATTTATTTCTACCATTTTCTGCAATCCTGTTTTTAGCCTTTATTAAAATATATTATTTTAGGTACTAGCTTGTGATTCCCTTTTAGAAAAGGCAGTTTTACGATTTTTAAGGCCTGGAAAATCATACATAATTGACAGCACTGGTTGATCTATGCATTGTAGATAATTTCTTAAAAATTAAAGCACTATTTAGAGAGGCAAATCATTTCCAAGTTAACTCTGATTATTCCTTGAGTGTTTGTCTGTGGTATTCAGGCAGCTTAAGTGAATAATTTTCAGCACAGGTTTATGACACATTTGTTTTGGTCATTTCTTATGCTTTGTATAACTGACAGCTGGTACCAAAACCTGGATGCTTAGATAGTTCAACTCAAATCTTTGTCACATAGGAGCAAATGATAAGAGGCTTTCATGAATCTTAGAGTTCATTCTTCTAAAAATTCTCATAATCCCATTATCATCCTGTGTTCTACAAAAAATTTTAACAGGAAGTATGTGACTAGTACAATTTGTGCTGCCCTTTAGTCATGGAACCACAGAATAGCTGGGGTTGTAAGGCATCTCTGGGGATCATCTAGCCCAACCCTTCTGCTCAAGCAAGGCCAGCTAGAGCTGGTTGCCCAGGACTGTGTCCAGTCGGGTTTTGAGTATCTCCAAGGATGGAGACTCCACAGCCTCATCTAGCTTGTACTTCACCTGGTTGTCTGTGAGGATGTTATGGGAGACCATGTCAGAGGCCTTACTATAGTCAAGGAAACAACATCCAGTGCTCTGCCCCCATCTACCAAACTAGTCATCTTGTCTTAGAAGGCTATCAGGTTGGCTAAGCACAGTTTCCCCATTTTCCCCTTCGTAAATCCATGGTGACTACTCCCAGTCACCTTGCTGTTCTTCCTATGTCTGGAAATAGCATCCAGGATTAGTTGCTCCATCACCTTCCCAGGGATCAACGTGAGGCTGCCCAGCCTGTAGTTCCCTGAATCTTCCTTCCTGCCCTTCTTAAGGATAGAGGTGATATTTGCTTTCTTCCAGCCCTCAGGAACCTCTCCCAATTGCCATGATCTTCCAAAGGCTTGGGATTCCTGAAGGCCGGTCTTACCAGTAAAGACTGAGACAACAAAGACATTCAGTACTTCTGCCTTTTCTGTAGCTTTTGTCACCAGGGCCCTTGGTGTCATTGTCAAAAAAAGGGACTACAGTGGAGACAACATCAAAACATTTGCCCATGTACTTTCTACCGTTTTACCCCAAAGTAACTAGATTAAGGGAATTTGTCATTCTTGTTAGATCCATCTCTACAGCCCAATCAGTTATTCCAGATGGAACCACTCTGAGGATCATAAGCAATGATTCAATCAACCTTCCTTTGAAAAGTTTGTTGGTAGCATTAGAGATTAATCTATAACAGCTAAATTAGCATTTCTCTTCATCCTGTTCCAGTTTTGACTTCTAATGGGTCAGAAGTGGCTCTCCTAAAATAAACCTATGGATTCTGGATGAAGAAAATAGCAAAAGTATTTATTTTTCCTCCTTTGGGGAAATATATATTTCATCCACTTCTGACTGCAAACCCTTTGCAAAAGAAAATCATGTTTTCTCTTCAGTAGGAGGAAGAAGATACTTCAAAGAGGGGGACATAAGGTGAATGCCAGAACAAAGCTACTAAAAGATTAAAAAAAGAAAAGGTTCTCATTCAGAAGCCAAGGTTTGTTTTAATAGGTTCTATTGAGTAGGCTTGGCTTGGGGTTTTTTTGGCTGTTTTTTCTGTCTTGATCCAAAGACTCTGAGCAATGTGTTTATGATCTTCCTCATTTGATTCTTTATGTTTATATTGCTCTTAATATATGACCTTTTGTGACGTATATCTCACATCCCTATTTTTGTTCTTTTCAAGCATTTAAATTTCCCTTGATGTTAAACAAGTGTATTGGTCTTTTCTGCTCATCATCTGGTTCAGAATGGGATGGACAATGAGATGCCTTGTTTAGAGCTGAGAAGAGTATTGGATTTGGGGCATGAGGATTTAGTAATCTCACTTGTTACTGTTTTACATGCAGAGATGAGATTACTAGAAAAATGAAGACTTGACATTCATAACCTCATATAAACAGAATGATTTATCTTCTAAATCAAAGTAACCTACTTTGGTTACTTTAAAGTCTCTTGTCAGTTTCTTCAGCATCTGATTGAGATTTTTTTTTTCTGGCAAAGACATTTTAAGTTCAATAAGGTCAAATTTGCCCAGTCTTCACTTTAGAAACTGAAATTTCTGCCTGGAAAGTGATATTTTTGAAAATAAGGTTGACTGCCAGTAGAAAGCATGGGTAAATCTGAACAGGTGGCAGTACATGGTGCAAATTTATGAAATTCCTGCCCTTGACTGTACATACAGCATATTCTGCATAGTTGGTGGGATCTGTGCAATTTAGTATGAATATGTATTCTATGAGATTAGTTCTGCCTAAATGGAAGACCTTGTGTGGCCTGACATGGTGATGCAAATGAAGGTTTTCTTACATGTGTCTGAACCTTGGATAAAATTCCATTAAGCATGATATTCAATACAAGCGGTGTAAGTATACAATTCTTCCTGACATGGCCCTAGAGATAGGGGCTGACATATCTCTGAGATGATTCATGTACACATGTACATGATCTGAGCCTGTTGCAAAGGTCATTTATGCTGAGATCTATATACAGATGGACAGAAGCATCTGTGGAAAATTTGGTCAACAAGAGAGCAAGCAAAGACCAGGGGATAATTTGGTACTGAGTTATCTGCCCTTTTTAAAGAATGTGACTTGTTCCGTACTGCTAGGATTCTGCAATGTTCTGTGTCCCCAGCGAGAGGTTGGGAGAGTGTAAGATTAGTTTATGTGACTCCTGAAAAGATTCTTTTGCAACATCTCCGCTACCTGCTTCATTGGCAAGTTCCTGCTCTACAGGTATTGTGGCCATAGACCAGAACGACTGTGTTTCACTCTCTTTTGTTCCTTGGGAATGATTCCTGGCTGGCTGTGGAGAGATTTGGGTCTGATTTGCCAGGCTGAAAAATAATCCATCCTGAACTCCAGAGAAATCATGGGTGGATTTTCAGAATATTCCCAATTCAACAGAGCCAAGTGTGGCAAACTTTTTTGCTTAGTGAAATATAAGCAAGCACTGAATGTAGAAAAAACAGATGTAAGTTGAAAATGGCATGAAAATTCTTACGTGTACAGGGGACAAAAGGCTTCAAGCGTTTAAGTAACACCCTACACACACACACACACACACACACACGCACACACACACACAATAGTTGCTGACTAGCATAAAAAAGTTAATTACAGCTTGCTCTCCTGTAAGTAAGAGCTTTTTAATACCTGTGGGTGTCCAGTAGATTCATTTGTATCAGCTAGCCACAAGGGGTAACATGATCTTCTACCATGTCATTTTGTGTGGAATTATACATAGTTTGTTAGGTAGTAGAGAGGATGAATGGTTAGATCTATATTGAAAAGTAAATGAACTTGGAACTGAAATCACTTTCAACTTTTCGGAAGTTCAAACTGGGCTCTGTCAGGGCTCTAATCTGCCTTTGAACCCAAACTGAAACTTTCAATCTGAACCACTTTGTATGTTTGGATTGTTTCTTTTCAGCTGAGTTTCAGCCTCATCCTCTCAGAAATCCCCATGCCCCATTGCTGTCTGCCTGGCAAGGTCAGGCACCAGATCCTTACTGCCAGATAAAGCAATCAACCTTTTCCTGGCAGCACTCAGTAAAAGCTGGCTACCAGCTGTTTCCTATGACTGAACGAAACCAGTGCTTGCTGCTGCTTTCTTTTTGGCTTTAATGCCTTTTATCAAGAGTTTTCTTTTTATTAAAAAGACTATTATAGCAGCACACATAAAAAATTCAGAAAGCTTTCAGTAAGGAAGAGACTTCAAATGTTCAGTGTCTCAGTGTCGTAATGAGGACAACAACAGCCAATGCACTCAAAGGCTACTCTGAGGTAATGCTATTGGTGGTCTGCTTATGCGCCCATTAAATCATTTGCAGGGCACTGCATTCCCTCTGCTGTATCCTCACTTACGCTTTTGGAGAAAGGAGGGGTTGGTTGAAAGAGGCCCTCCTCCCACTCAGTTAAACTTTTTACGCTCGGATACCTCTGAACTACTTTTCTCTTGTAGACATTTCTGACCACAGGAAACTATTCCTGGATCTTCAGATCTCAAATGTTCTAGAAAATGGGTTAATAGCACCAATTAAAATGCTACCAACACACTTTGTTTCAAATATATATTCAAATATAGCATTGTTAAATTGGACTATAAGACTCAGTTTGAGAGTTTTCTATCAGCAAATGGCTTGATGTAGAAATCATGGACCTAAAAGCTACAGAAAGTAATTTTATCAATCATTAAGCACTTTTAGGAAGTGGTCAGATGATAGAAAATCTTAGTAATGCTAGGATTGCCATCCTACATAACAGTGTGGAAAAATATTAGATTTCTTCCTTATTAAAAGCACAAACTGAATGCCAGAAGGAGAGGTGCTTTTTACCTTGTGGGTCTGAAATCCCTTCTGTATTGATTTTTGGACTTCTGTTATTTTGAAAAGACAGCTGGGGTTTCTCCATGATGTATATGCTGAAATACAGATGCTTGCAGAAGCACTTCTTAAAATATAACATCTTATTTAATTAATAAGCCAGACTGATTTACACCTGACCAATGCTCTACATATACATATAGCCATTGTGAAATGCTTCAATAAAAATGGCATCAGTGCTCGAAACCCCAAGTACATTCTCTGTATTGACCTAAATAGCTGCCATGAAAAATTTCTAGAGAAGTCTTTATTTCCCATCTAGACCAGTCCATCTGCACCTTTTAGCCAGTTACACTCTTGTCTGCTAATACAAAGGGCTTTTTATTATTCATGTTAGTACTCAGAGAGAGGGATCAAATTGCTTCTTATCCTTTTCCACAGTAAGCAAAATAGACTAAACTTTTATAGTCTCTTACTGGTACAGGACTTGTTGCAATCCTTATGCATTCTCATGGGTCTTCTCTACATTTTTTTTCACCGTTTTCATCATCCTCCTTAAATTGTCAACAACAGAATTGAAGATAATTGTCCCATAACAGCAGCAGGAATGCCAAATGAGGGAGTGATGTGAGCTTTCCATTCCTACTAGGTTCTCCTTTTTATGCATCCATTATTTTACTTCTGGTGGTGCCTTAGGACAGAAGGAGATTAGAGTTAGGAAGCTCCATATTTCTGTTTTTCAGCCATACTGAAAGCTCTCAAGGTGCCTGAGCCACTATTGCATACATTGCACTGTTACTTTGCTCATAAAAAGAGACAGAAAGTCACAGAGGCTTTTGCAGGTGGAAGCTACCAACACAGGAGGACCTAGTTCTGGCATGTGATAAATAAGCAGTTTTTTTAAGGACTGATGATTCATCTTTTTCTTTTCCCCTTAAAAAGCCTGACAACAAATATCTATTAGGTGGATCTGATGGAGCTTTGATACACTTTCATAACAGACAATGCATTGGAATAATGTGAAAGGTTGAACTTGAAAGCAGAGAGTGAAGAGCAAACGCTGGAGCCGGCCTCGGTTCACCCCACTGTGCTGGGGGCAGCCGGCCAGGCATGCCAGACATGAACACCCCCGTGCCCACTGCGTAAGGAGCTGGCCGCTAGACGCGTCGTGGGGTCGGCGGGGGTTGCCTTTCAGCCCCAACCAGACATATGTCTTTGGAGATTAGAAGTCAAACATGGATTCCTAAACATGCATCTCACGTGCACAAGCTTGCAGGCCAGTAATGCTAATGAAAAGTCAACAGCTGTTAGCTAAACAGATAAACCTCACACATTTAGAAACAAGGGTAACAAATCTATGCTGTGCACTGCTATGTTATAGTAATTAGTCTTGGAGATGGGCTATGCTATTATCCTGGAACAGCATATATCCCGGTCCGTTTCAAATTGTGCTGATGCTCTGTGAATTTGGAGCTTTTGGAAACATCCATGAAGCTGGAGCAGAGCCTGTGGTTTGAAAGGAAGCAGTGGGAAACTAAACAAAATACGGAATAAAGAAGTAGACTTCTTTGGTTCAGTTGGCTGGTTTATTTATTTTTGTTTGTTCGTTGGTTCAGCCTTTTTTCTCCAGGCTTTTTGCCTTAGTTACTTTTTTATACCTCCTACAGTGTGAATCTTCATAAACATAAGAGAAATTGTTACATATAAATAATTTTTGCTGATTACACAGAAATATTACACGACAGCATAGATATCAGATGAGACATAGGAATTAAAAACTACAGTTTCTTTTACTCTTCTCTTTTCTGCTGTTTAGCATTACATCTGTCTGACATGCACCGTGCTAACTTCTCATTTTGCAGCACATATGTGCATGTCTGCAAACAAGGGATACGCATATATACACACATATAAATATATATATAATGTGTATGTATATATATGTGTGTGTAAATATATATATGGTTTTAAACAAGTTCCACAGCCTTACTTTTAACTTGTCTTTTATCATTTTCTGTAGGAGCATGATTGATTTAACAATTTTTGGAAAATGTTAGCATGTGGTATTTGGGAAGAAGCCATGAAAATAAGCTGATACATCTAGAGCACAAATAGGAAGTCCAGGACTTCTCTGAAGCTAAACTGGGGTGACGTGAGGTTCAGAGAAAAAGAGTTAAAAAAAATTGAGATATAATAGGACATCTAATCCTACAGTAAAAGTGAATAACATTAAGTTTGGGGAATAAGGCTGAAATAAAAATCAGAAGGTAGATTCAGTCTGCTAGGAGGATAGTACTCAGGAGTCAAAATTAATTCAAATAAACTGATCAGGTGGGAATTAATTAAAAAGAAGCAGAGATATAGATCATAATTAAAGAGGGTTATAGCTGTATAAGCAATTTAGAAGTTTTTATTTCTCTTTTTCTCTAGAGAGGGGATGGGTGAAACTGGCAAGAGAATTGCTAGAATGAAGCCATTTGGAAAGGGAAAGATACAAAAATCATTCTGCAGCCTTTATCACAGAAGTTGGCATAAAGTATGGGAAAGTGCATTGTTGTAAAAAACCTGAAAGCACCGAAGTAGATTGTTTTCCTTATGGGTTTATGGATTTCAGAATTTCCCTTCATCCTTTCTGTTCCTGGTCACCCCATAACCGTTCTGGTTTCTGGTTTCCCTATGATGACATTCTTACTGCAGCCTCGAAGTAGATTTTATTAATCTGTTTTCTCTTGAATTTTGTGAAGATTTTCTTTGAAGTGAGATTTTTTTTCCAAAAAAATGGCAATGTAGGTGTCTGACTGCAGAAAATGAAAGGAAGAATAATATGAGAGAGGCATATGCACACAGAGGAAGCATGTGGAGCAATCACCCTCCCCTTTGCCATTCCAATATTAATCAGCCTTTTAAGAAAGTTTTTGCTAAGAATAAATCTCATTCCCTTTTCCACATCCACAGCAAAAAAACTATGTGTTTATATTCGGCTCACTTGCACCTGTGTGTTTAATATGTCCAAATGAGCATTACTATACTACTGTGTAACTTTGGGGGCTCTGGCTGTAAATACAGGCCTTCACATTTTACATTTTAAAGACAACTGGGGTGTGAATTTAGGCGGAGGCAAGTTCTGTCCGCACAGAGCAGAGGCAGGCTCTGCAAAGGTGGCCATAGGGAAAGGCCAAAGCAGCTACTGCTGCTGCTGCAGAAATCTTGAGGTGATCCATGTGCATTGGATTCAAGCCATCCTGGAAGGGCTCCCAGTTCATCCTGCTCACTGGCTATGGAGGAGGGCTCCTTGGCCTCTCTTGCCAACGTGGAAATCCTACTGGACTTAGCATTGAGTACTCTGCTCTCAGCTTTAATTACAAAGTCCCTATGAAACAAAAATGCAGCCAGTGAAAGGCACAAAGCTCCCTAAATAACTCCATCATGTTAATTTTGTATTTTGTTCCAGTTCAAATAGCAGAAAAAAGCTGTTCACATTTTTTTCTTTAAAGCTGCTTGTTGGTTTTTGCAAAATGAGTTGACATCAGCAGAAAACTACCCACACCCATAAAACCCGGCAGCACAGCTATCTCCTGTAGGTGCCTTATTTGCAACCTCAGTGAACAGCAGAGTTGCTGTCTCAGTCTGACCATGGTTCTTCCACGGATGTTGTCTGAGCTGCTTGTGTTGTACCCGCTTGATGGACTGCATTCTCCGATACTTTCAAACTAACCTCTGCCAAAAGCAGTATGTCCTTGTCTAAAAATTACATGGAATTAAACACAATCAAATTCCAACACTGTACAAAATATACTCTCTCACAATCACAGCACAAACAGTTCCAGATGTATGTAAAGTTTGATTTTAATTGGCTATAACTTCAAGAAAGTCGATATGGTTTGGTTGGGTTTGTTATGTTATTTTAGAAAACAAATGTAAAATGTTTATTTAACTTTAAGTGGCTCTAGGACATACCTACTATAACCCATAATCCTCTGATATTTTTAGATAAATGCTTCTAGACAGACACTATGAATGCTGCAGACTCCACATAGCCTTCTGTGGTTTCTTAGCATAAAAATAATCTAGAAATAAACAAACATTTAAAAAAATCCAAAAGACAACTATTTCTACAGCATAAAGAATGGTGTCATGTCTTTAAAAAAAGTTGCTGCTTTCATTTTTATTCATCATATGAAACTCTTCCTAGCTAGGATCTTCTAACATAAGCAGAACTTATATGCCATCTTGCCTGTATGATTTAAAATACCCCTGGGTAGCTAAGTAATCTCTTTGCACAGCGATTCACATAAAAATAAATGGATACTTTATCCAACTTACTTTAAAAAGAGACTGGACTTGTTTCCTGGAATAGCAAGAATATCTAACAAAACCGGACAAAAACTTATGAAAACACTGTCACTGCCTATAATGCCAAGAGTCTGAAGAGTCCATCAATAACTCTGCCATCACTGATGGATTAATCAGCTATTCAGAATATTAAAAGATACCTTTTATAAATCTCTGGACATGAGTCTCCTGTGCGCTCTTATCTCTTCTTCCTTTCTTGAAGCTATTTGTTCTTTTTCCCCCTGGTTTGCAGCTCTCAGAAATCATCTGGTCACCATGACGTGCATCTTTTTTTTTCAAAAGACTGCAATTCTACCACAAGTGTCCTGGATCCGTGTATCCATATGATTAGCTGAAAGTCTCATCTTTCGTTTGGGAAAACAGAATACTTTTTCTGCTCATTATGGTTGCTAAAAACATCTTGAGAATATGAATCCTAAAGGCTATGATTCCAAAAAGAATATTAAAACAAAATCAAAAGTTACTTCAAGAATTGTAATGATTTTAAACAAATCTTGTGATGTTGGGCACCTTTTACGCATGTGTTTTGAATGTTGATACTTAGTAGTACTGCACTCAGCAAGTTAGAGTTTATCAGAGGAGCAGCACTGCGAATAGATGGTAAAAAATGCAATGCAGAGACATATGACTAGAGTCATATCTTCCCTGGGACCTGGAATAGGGTTTCATTTTTTCCACGGGTTTCTGTTTGGAAATCTCCATCTTCCAGGAAAAACAGGTGTAGAAACAGAAGGTAGTCTACTGAGAAAAAATTGCTTTCTAATCTAATACAGCTATTTATTTTCAGTGGATTTAAGTGCTACCAGAGATATGGATGAAGAAATACTACTCCGAAAGGAAATCCAATAAATGCATGCTCCAGAAGGGGTGGGGCTGGGGAGTGGAAAGCTTTCCTTTGAAAGCAGGAAGTATGAATGACTATATCAAATATATAGGCTGAGGGATTGTTTAATTAGTGTCCCATCACATCATGGCGGCATGGCTAATATGCATCTATAAATGACAACACCTATGTGATGTGTCCCTACTTATGTCAAAATTTCCCTGGAACAGCCACACAATTTCTTGTCTCTTCGACTTCACTGTCCAAATCATACATAATTTCATCTTTCAGTAACATTAACAGTAAACATACGTTTTGGGTATAAAATGGACCTAAAGTACCTCTTCCATGCATGGAAGCAGAATCCAATTACAGAGTTCAGATCTATCACAAGAAGTAGAGTGAAAATTTTTTATTTCAATTAAGGGATATGGGAATAGAATACCTAAAGCAATTGTCAATTAGGTATAAATGCAAATTAAAGGTATATGAGATATCTTATGTAGTCTGATCACACGGTAGCATGTTCCAATGTTTACATGAATATAAAATTTTCAAAGTGAAGATAGGAAAAACATGCAACGTACTAGCTGATTAACTTGCAAATGTTTTACATCAGTACAGTGTTATGCATCTCAAAGGACTGTAAGATACTTTACAAGCTACTAAGATAGAAAAACCCTGTGAAATACTCTCACCCTTGGCAAAACAGAAGGCAATGAATGGTCATACAGCACAGGCACAACAGCTGAAGGAAGCAAAATTTTGGCTAAGGTGGCAGGGGAATATATTCTTACACAGAAGCACTGGAGAGTCTTTCATTTTCTTAGAGTGATCAGAGTCTCCATTTCTAGGAACTTCTGTAAAAGATTCCAGAAGATGAATGGTTCGGCTGACTCTGCTGGGATTTGTTTATGTATTATGATGTGTTTATGCACAGGGTATTGTATATATCTTAGCAACACTGAGCCCCTTTAATGCACGTATCTGTAAGTTGAGGTACTTCTTGTGTAGCAGGGAATGATTGTTATCAATGACTGAATGAGGAGATTTAAAGAGCCATTATACTAAAGATGGTGTTGTAGAATTGCTGTGTGCGACCCATCAGAAATTTTAAATGGATTAAATTAAGAAATAATAGACAAGGAACCATAATAAACTAGTGCAAAGTTGAAGCTGGTGGACTATGCCTCGAGGGACTGGACTGTTTTTGTTCTAGGAAGGAGTCAAGCATTGTCGGAGTTGATGTTAATATAAAATTGGCCTATTTTAGTGGAGATGAGATGTGATGGCAAATAACTTCTGTAGTATAGACTGCATCTGACCCTGCAAGGGTGCAGTATTCAGAGAAATGACTTGGAAGAAACTTTCTGCCTTGTGCAAACTACATAAAGGCTCTGTGCTTTTGCAGGATGGAGACTTGCTCATTCTCTTGTTTTGGTTGCTGTCAGCTGCTGTCTCCACTTCCTTCACTCATCTTCCCTTACTGGCTGAACTTTAAAAGGCAATAATTCAATATCTCTCCTGACTCTGTGGAGCAATCTCGTCCTCATTAGAGGTCAAATTTTCTAAGGCGGCCAAATCTCATCACCACTTTTACATGACAAATATTGCATGGCTAGATTTTATCTCATTTCTTATTCCAGTGCTTACAATACTGTGCACAAAGGCAAATGGACTTGATTCTGATTTCCATGGCACAGTTATTTCTCCTCATAATTAACTTCGTTGGCTATTTAAAAGTTTAGCTTGATTTACTCTGGCACAGAACCAGGTGCAACACAGATTTGACTGAAAAAGTACTCCCTTGGTTACCCATCTGGATTACAACAGCGTAAAACGCCAGCTGAATATGGATCAATACCATACCCAAATCCATTCTGAGCCCCAGCCTGACGACATGATGTATTGATTGAACAGAAAACATAGTCAAAATAAAGCAATTCATCAGTTTATCTTGGGATAAAATTCCCAATGTCTTTTCTCTCATCACTCTCAGCCAACTCACTTGAGCTTCTTGTCTGTGGTGTAGACTAGATTTTCCAAAGTGTTTAGGTGCTAAAGTCATCATGAAAAAAACCAGTGGGGCTCTGATCCCTCCCATGCTCAAACATTTACATGTATAATCTTAGACACCCAAATAAAGTATTTCTAATATTCATATTTGATTACCCCTACCTGAAAGTGTACCACTGTAAGTCTGATCTGCAGAACCAAAGTTCAGTTCTTGTCAGGTTAGCTTTTGATTTACTAATTATTTTTTCAGCAAAGTGTTCACATCAAGTTCTTAGAATGGTTTTAAGTAGTAGAAGAGCAACTGCAGTGTACTCTGGAAGACCAGTGAAGCACAGAATGTCGTTAATAATGCGGTTACACTGATGCAATGTATTATACTTAAATTCAAAAGATATATAAAAATTTGTAAGTTAGTCTATTTAATATGAAATCACTTGTTGAGAAAGCATCTGATCATATCATTTCTTAACCTAGTTTTTTCTTCACTGATCATGGGATTTACAGTCTTTGAGTTTGAAATGGCACACAAAATTGTCCCAAAGTATTTAATGCAGCTTCTAAGACTGGGAAAAGAAAAAACTAGATACTTCACATAACACTATTGTTATGTGCTTGTTTTTAATACTTGTGTGTCTTCTAAGAAACAGGGAAAAATATAATCACAATTTGGAGAGGGTGTGTAGGCAGTATCCAGCGCCATTATCTCTTAAGATTTGACCCAACATTTCTAGTTCTACTAGTGCTACTTGTCTTTGGCTGTTTTGGGTTCAAAGAGCAGGCTAGCTCCAAGACATGTCCCACAGTCCTGCCTCCATCCCCAAGCTCCCTTTGCAGCTCCCTTGGAGTTCCCTTTCCCCACTCCTTGCACCTAGATTTTCTCCACAGGTAGTCAGGGTGTGAGGGGCTGGGAGTATGGTGCAAGCCTGAGTATCATATTTGGTCCAATCATTATTTGGCCTTGCATGTGGAGGATTTTCTAGAGGAAAACGGACATGTGAGCAATCCAGCCCTAATGCTAATAGCAAGAGTGTGAAAGTAGGTTTTGCGGCCTACCGGTAAGGTTACTAGAGGGCATGCAATGTGGTGAGAAACTGTCCTTGGAACGAGAAAAACAACTCCCAGAAGTTCAGTGAGAAACTTACGGGCTTAGGGGAGTTTCTTTGCCTCCTCGGAGACAGTAAATGCTATCCAATCATATACTGTTTAGATGCACATGCTAAATGAACATGTGCCAATCACTGTATAGTTTGATTCACGGGATCACTGTTAAGGCATATAAAAGACGCTATTCAGGCTTAATAAAGTGTCAGCATTTAATCATATTGATTGGCGTGCTGTCCGTTTATCTCCCGCACTTGCAGACCTGGTAGCTGGGAAATACTCTGGGTCCAATAGTAGAGAGAGAGATTTTAGTCCATTCATGCAAAGGCTGGCCTTTGCATCACATTATGAAGGAGAGGGAGGCAGAGGTAGTAAGAATCAAGCAGTGAATGAATTACCAATAAACCATTAAGAAAGGATGGCAATTAAAACCATTAGATTTTCCTTTATTATGGAGAGATTATAATAGCCTAAAGACAAAGATGAAAAAAAAATGTTTGCAGACATCTTCTTATGGTATGATGGCTATTTCACTGCATAGATCTTACTGACTGTAGTAGGAGTCAGGCAGCTGTGGGCTGTGGAGCTCTTTGAAGCAGTATTTTACAATCCCTCTTGAAATAGGCATAAAGCCTATAAAGAAATCTTGTTATTTTTGCTATATCATTTCAGTGTTAAAATTTAGCAGTTACTCTTCTTCTGAATGCAATGCAACTGTTTGCTCTTTGATGCCTACACCCATCAGACACACCAGCGCACTCAGATGCATTGCATGAAGAATTTCTTGGCCACAGACACTTCTGAAATTACTGCCCTTTTCACCCTGCTGTAAAATGAGACTGTGCACACCTGTCTGACACGTGAACCATACACAATATTCTTTGACTTTTCTAAGCCCTGATGAAAGGCAGGCACATACTGCTACTGTTCCCATATCTAATGGAGTAATGAGGTTATTTAATAAGTGGTTATGATTGATTTGGAAAAGTAGCATAAAGACATCTCCTTATTTTGCATGAATCAGGGTAGGGCAGGAGTCTTGCTTGCATTTGTAGATAATATTTTTATTCAGTTAGGACTTTTCTTTCATTTGGAAATATACTGACATAATAAGAAGAAAAAGGAAAAATCTGATCTCATTAACAGCAGTAGTGTGGGGTTGCCTTCATTTTGAAAAGGAGATGACTAAGGGAGATATGACAGAGGTCTCTAAAACTATAGATGGTTCAGAGAAAGCAGGTAGGCAGTGATTACTCACTATTTATTACTGTACAAGACTTATGGCACACTCACACTACCAAGCAGGTTCAAAACAAACAAAAGGAAATAGTTTTTCAGATGATGCATAGTGAACTGGTGGAACTTGTTAATTCAGGGTGAGACGAAGAACTAAGAGTGTCAAAGAAAGGATTAGACATTCCTATGGAAGACAAGTCAATCAGTGGCTATTGAAAGTTATTTGAATCTTCAGCTCCAAAGTTCTTAAACAACTGATTAGGAAGGTGGGTGAGTATTTCAAGGAAAGGATCATTTCATAACTGTTCACCTTGTTGTATTTTTTCCCTAAATACCTGCTAATGGCCACTGGAAAAGACAGGTTATTAGAGTTAGAGGAATTTATAGTTTGGTCAAATGTAGCTGGTTTTATATCCTTTTTTCCTAACTTCGTGATTTTCCATAACATAAACTGCTCATAATACTGTAAAATTATTATTTTTCATTGTATTTTCTTGTCTTATACCAGCTAATATGATTCTCATTTTGCCCAGCATATGGGTTCTCATTTTGCCCAAGCAATGGCATTTGCAGGTCACTTCTAATCCAGGAAGGATTTCAAGACGCCTTCCTTTAAAAGTGAACCTCTAGTGACAGATACATTTTCTAGTGCTATAACTATGTTGCTAGAGTGGGTGGATTTTTTTCCCACTTCTAAGGACAGCTCCATTTGCAGCTTACAGAACCCTTTCAAAATGAACTGAATCACTTGGTAGTTAATAATAGCTTGGCATTAGGTAGCTTTTAGAATGAGCAATGGCAGAAAAAACTGAAGGGGAACTTGTTTTCACCTATAGGGCTTCTGCTCCATGCCTTTAGGTACAGTAAATTAAATGCTGGCTGGGGTAGGCAGGAACAGCCTATGAAAATGTAAGATACAAGCTAAATTTGGGTGCCAGCTGGACAGAAGTGTGTTAAGTGTCTACTTCCAGGAAAGTCAATTTTTAGAAAGTATGCATGCTTAAGTATAAGAGTTAATTCTTCCTCAATTTCATACACTTTAATGTGTGGCTGACCTTCCTCGTGTCTCCAAAAGCAGCTCTGCGTAGGTTTATCAGGTGTAACTTCCCCCGACTTCAGGGTTTAATGTGATCCCAGCAAATGATAAATCAGTGTAGTTAGATCAGTTTTGCATGGCTATTAACCATTAAATGGATAAAAGTGACTATAACTCATTTGCTACCCAATTTATACACCCTGTGTACAAAATCTTTTACTGCATTTATGTCACCACTGAATTTCTCCAGCTTGTGCTTGTATTTCACTGATTTCAACAAAACACCAATAGAGCACAGCAGAGTGGAATTCTATTTGGTACCATGCCTGAAAGAGTCTGAAGACAGTGTATGTTAGAAAGCCGTGGAAGAAAATCAATGCTATGATCAGTAAACATATACTATAGATTAACTGAGGCCAGAGGCAAGGGATTAACACAGCACAGTCCTTTATGCAGTTTAGAGATTCTGACTGCAAGCGCAGTTGTAAGCAGACTTCCCTAAGAATGCTTGAAGTTGAAGGTCATAGTGTATGGCATTGGCAAGGCTTTTTTCCCCAGATTTTCAGATAGGACTCTGACTTCCTTAGCAGTCTCTGTATATAACAAGGTACTTCAGGAGACTGGGGCCGTGTGAATGAAGCCTTTAACACTCCCTGTGTTGCTGTGACATGGAGTGCCATATATAATTTGTTTGGTCATTTTCTCCACATTGGCAATAGCATTTTAGATTTTTTTCCCAGATTTATATCATGACAAATCATTGTTATCAATGCACAGTTTCCTTATGAAGGAACCTTTACCAGCTGCAATATGTTCTACATTATTACTTGTGTATGTGACTTTCCACGATAATCAGAGGAATAGTTCTAATTAAGTAGTACCAAAAATGACAGAGGCATAGATTTGATTCTGCCTTGGACTGTAATCAACATTATCTTTCCTTTTACATCCTACATGGAATCTCCTACTCCCATCTTGTTGCTCAGATGTGGCAAAACTACCTGCAGTGTTATAGTTCAAAAGTCGGTAATATTTTTAGCTAACCTAGCAAACTTAGGTGAGAAGTTTTTTTTCTTTTTCATAAAAAAGACAGGTGAAGACTCTTCTCCTCACAACTTCTTGCCAGAAAGAGTCCCTTCGAAGCAATGCTCAGTTGGGAGAGCAGCCATCACTAGATTAAGAAAAAACATATACGGTGAGAACCTGATCCAATGAATGAAAATTCTGATAGAGCAAGTAAAATCCCAGCCTCAAGCACATGGCAAAACCTTCAATTACTGACCCAAACATCTTCATTGCATGGAAGACACCAACTGCTGCAAATCCAGTTGATGATGGTTATGGCAAATAAAGTGCATAACGGCATCTATTGTTATAATCCCAATTAGGATTAACTCCTCTGTGGTGGTGTATGTACATAACGTTACATTCAATGTCACACTGAAAATGATGCATCTCAAAGCAAATACAGTTCCTTACAGCTTGATATGTGGCTTTCCAGAAGTGTCTGCTTTGGTGAGGATTTTTGATGCTCTTGGAACCAAGACCTCTGATTTGCAGGACTTTCAACATCAGCACATCACTGTGCAACTTCAGCACATTGCTCATCCTCTATATAAAAGTAGAAGCACTTCTGTCTTTACACATCCCACATCTACTCTAACTTCAGAATGTCTCCCACCTCCAATTTGCAGAGTTTTGGTGGCGATTACTCTTTGCATGATTACTCTTTGTACAATGTTTCACAGGTCAAACTGTTCTTTTAAAATAATTAGTTAGCTGTATTTTGGTTAAACAATTATTCGTGACCTAGTCTCAGCTTCCGCTGATTTTTTTTCACTATTTGTAATACTTATCCAAATATCCCTGCTAAAAAACTATGTTTTTAAATTACTCATCTTAGCTATATGTTTTTATTTGTTATCATAGCTCATCACCTAAATCACATGGGATTATTTTTATTTCCTGATTATGTGGCTGACATTTTTTAAGCAAGGCTTTCATGAATGAGCTCTACTGTGAAAGATGGGGATATAATTATGTTTCTGTAAGTATGGGGAGGCTAATATTCACAAGCATTTAATTAGCATCCAGAAGTAGCTTGAATCCTTCAAAATAATAAGTAATTATTGCATAGATTACTCCAAACAGATTTCATTCTTTTGTTAAAACTGCATTAGCAAATCAGGATTAGATTTTTGCTCCTTGCAAAAAGGGTTGTCAGTCAGACCTGTGCCAGATACTGGTATCATAACATTACTGTGTTGTCCAGTGATGTCTGAGGACAACACAGAGAGTACAGAACAAAGTGTACCTGCAGCACAGAAGGTGCCAGAAACCTCTCTCAACATAGCTGAGTGCATAAAACCAGAAATTCTTGAATATACAGGAAAGGAGCAGCATAAATAAAATGTTATTTCCTCAGAGAGAAAGTGGATTGCATCAAACAGACCCAGAGCGAGAACAAAATAATCATACTGCAGGATCTCCTGGGAAAAGAAAGGGAATTTAGCTTCCCAAGATTGTTCCAGTATATAGTGTTGTTGAACTTTCATTATGGTTCATTGCTGCACCCAGTTCTGTTCACAAGTGAAGCCGCTCTCTAGCTTCTCAAGATCCAATTTGACTGATCCAGAAATTCCCGTCTCTCATGCTCTCTCTTTTTTAATTACACAGCCACTTGGCAGCAGGCACCTTTGTGTACAATAGCTCACTGGGGCTCAAGCACCATTCTCATCCCTCCATGATTTGATTCCTGGAGTTTGTGTCTGTCACTCAGGTTATGTAGATTTTCCTGGCACTTCTGCAGTTTTGTCAGGCTGCGACTCCAAGAGCTCACTCGCCTCTTAGCCCCTTTGCCTTTTGTATCTCTGCCTACTAAGAAGTCTCTGCACTTCACAATGAACTTGGCTGCACCCTTTTGAAAATAATTATTTTAGCAATCTTGTAATATTTTACCGAGTCTATTTACAGCTGACGTAGAAGGAGCCCTTTAGCCACTTGGTGATCATGTCCCTGAGAGCTTTTGTTGTTTTGTTTGTTTAAGTCTTGATTGTAAAGTCGTCATGTTGGGCTATGCAGATGGTGCAGGACAGCTCGGGGCAGTGCTGGGGCAGCAGCGTGCAGAGCCTGTGCTAGCCTGAGGCTGTGTGCCCTTTGCAGCCAGGGAGCACAGCCTTCTCCTGGGCCTGTCCCCAGCCCCGTAACCAGTGTGTGCCTGGTATCTCTGCATACGGCTTAAGGGGCATGTGCTCTTCCTAGCAGGGTACAGGGCCTTATTATGCTATGGAAAACAGATTTTGCAATATTAGGGACTTGTCAGAAATGTAAGAATGAGACCTGATGTGCCTGTTCACCTACATAAATGTACATACATTTTCTACTTGCATGTATAATAATGCATACAATAAAGTTAAAGCTATTTAATGGCTTCCTTTGGAAGGTACAATCTGCCTCAATGCACTATTTAACATTCAGGACTCTATTTATAAACAGAAAGAGGTGTAGACTTCAAAGCTGGATTTGCTCATCCCAGCAGTATGGCCACCTCACAAGCTATATATATATTTAACATGATACAAATCTACAGACCAAGCCCTGTATGCCTAAGTGAAGGAACAGAATGTGAACGTGAAGGATTAGACACCCTCCTCCCCAAGCTTAAACTAGAAGCAATCAGTGGGCGACAGTTCTACTTTCATTAAATAATCTCTAGCAAGTGAAAATATATTAGGGAAATAGAAATTGCATAACTGCTTTGCTATGATACAGATGTATTCATAAATAGATACTGCAAAAGACCTAGTATATTGATCTGACAGGTTTGCTTCAGTCTTGCCACTTAGAAGTGCTCTTTACTGGTCAATAAATAAAATTGTCTGTCCACGAAGTGTCTGCATATATGGTATTTGGATTTGATCCAATTTCTGCCTAAGGCAAGTAGCTGAAGTCAGGCATGTAAAGGCGTAAAGGAGCAGTCCAGAGAGGTTTGTGGCTATCTAGCTGAGCTATCCAAGAGAGCACAAGCTAGGCCTGTGGAGCAAAGCAAGCCAGGGTTTGACTGTTTTACTTTGGTGGCAAGAGCGAAAGCCTCTTGCGGTTAAAGCCAATACTTATCAGTTAAGTAGTTGTATTTTGGTATTATGTCTTTGTATTCAAATGATAAATTGTTCTGTGAAGCAAGGGCCTCTAAAGGACACAGTCCTTGTGTTTGCTCCCCTACCTTGGGAAACAGCCTGCAAGATTACAACGTGTTACAAAAGTAAAAGGCAGGTTAACATATCCACTGGAATCACTAGCAAATTCTTTCTTTTTTTTTCAGATAATAATAATGATTATGATTTCTCAGAATACTCATGTTTTTTTCTATGCTAGCTTTGAATTGGGAAACATCAACTACAAATTCATATTTCAAATATATTCCAAAGAAAAATGAGTAACTTTTAAGATTGGATTACAAGTGTTGAATCTTTCATAACCATGCTTTCATGGTTGCCAGGAGTAAGATCTCCATTCCTCTGCCTGCAGCATTGATTTCAACCATCTTTAGTCAGACACAACTCCTGGATCCATATGAAAGGTTTAAGTATTCTTTGTTATGAATTCAAATGGGTTGCAGATGTGAAAAAGACCTTTTTTATGCACTCCCGCAAATAAACTTCAGCTAAAATCTGAGTGCAAACAAATACAATACTTTCTGTGATAGAGAAAAGGAAAGCACAAGTACCCAAAGTGTAAATGGGTTTATTTTCAGAACTTACGTTTGACATTCTGGGCTGACAATGAAAAGTCATTTTGACATTTCACATTGAAAGGCTACATTCACTTCCTGCCATGGTTGGCTTGCACTGCCCTCAACGTGTACTGCATTTTCCCTCAGGAGGCAAGGTACAGTGCAGACCTTCTGCTCCAAACCTCCCTCTCATTAGACCCATGAACACCTTTATTTGGATTCTGGAAAGGAAATGACATAGAACTTCTTTCTTAAAATACTACATTTTGATGGGTGTTTCATCAAAAATGAATATCGCGTGGGTGTTTAATCAAATGTTTAAAAGGGGAGGGAGGAGAAGGCTATAAACTTACTCATGTGTGTGCTTGTTGTTTTGAATGTCATTGGATTGCAAACCAGAGTTGAACAGATCTGCATTTCTAGGAGTTCAGATATTGGGTATTTGACAGCATAATAAGGCAGAACTTCGTTAAGATGAGGTAGCCTCTCCACACTGCCTGTACTCTGTCTGTCCTGACTGAGCCGTGATATCTGACCACAAAAACATACTGTCATAAAAGTTAATTCTTTCAGCATGTAAGGTGTGTATCTTAAAGACAATTGTGACATCCTGATTAAATACTATAAAATTACTAATCGCAAAGCTAATTGCCACTAATCTACAAGATAGAAATAATTGTAACCTGAAACGCTTCAGAATTTACTTTCCATACATTTGATAGCATGGATTATTTATGTATCTCCTATTTTTTATGCCAGAATTGTGTATATGTGTATGAATATAGGTAGGTACTTACCTGTTTATGAGGCATAAGTTATTTATTGATGCTAAGATATATATAACTAAAGATGAGATTTCTGCTCAAGATGAGATCTCTGCTCAGTGGCTTTATCCTCCAAGGTTTTGAATGCATCTTGTTGCAAGAGATGCTGCATGTCTCAAAGTTCCTCCCATTGAATCACAGAGAAGAGATTTTTTCCTACCTAAGAATTTGCCCAGGATGTTGCAGACCCTAATGGCCAAACACATTAAGATCCATGCAGTTCCGCAGCTGTATTAAGCTTGTAGATACACTGGCTGCGGAATAAACATTTGCACAGGTAGTTTTTTGTTTGTCTGGTAGTAGATGTTAGTGAGACAAGGTGGGTGATTGACTGGATTATTGCCAATAATCTTTGAGGCAAACTTGAGTCTGGAAGAGACAACTGGATATAGAAATTGAGCTTGCTTTTTTGGAAGAACATCCTGCATAATGTACAAAATTTTGAGAAGGGGCATTCAAATGCTATTTTACTGAAAGAAATAAAAAGCAATGAAGAAAATGTTTGTATTCTGGCAAGACATTTGCACTGCCTTTTCCTTGCTATAATTAGAACTAGCAGAGAGGCAGAATATTTACACTTGAAACATTTACACTAGAGGGAAAACAGAGATATGGATATATAATTAAAAAAAAAAGACTTGTCTAGAGAATGCAGATAAAAAAACTTCAATTCACCTGGCCAGTGGGTGAGCAGGGTTCATTGTAACTGAACAATTGTAAATGCTAAACTGACGGAAAGACTGTTCTTTCCATATTAATATTTAGACTATTGGATTTAGTAGCCGAAGCTACATTTGGGGTGAGCTTCTTTATCTGGGTGCAAAAGAGAATCTAGTGACGTAAATAGAAAACAAACATATTCAGAGTTCTCATATTTAAATGCACAGGAAGTACATAGCAAACTCTCAAGCTTCAGAGAGCAAATGAATTTAAATAATTAGATTTTAGGAGGAAATTTTCTCTGGAGACATGTTGTCTCATAAATTGTCCACTGTATTCTCTTTGTCTGTATTCATGGCAAATGGACAACTGTATGTCTTGATTTTTATTGGCCGTATGTTTTAAAGTAGAAGGAACTATTAGTAATAGCTCTAATGTAGTTCTAATGTAGTTTTAATGTAGTTTTAATATTTTTAAGTACGTGGGAGCCTAAGACTCTAGTGAGATTTTCCAAAAGTGCCTGAGAGTCCACTTAAAACCCAAATTAACAAACAGCAGTGACTATGCTCTCACAAAGTGATTGTTTCCTGCAGGTCTTAACATTATGCCTCTGTCTGGAATACCTAAAACTGGACTGAGAGCTGATGTAAGTTACCTAAATGCTCTAATTTGTCCACGATTCCTGCTAGAGCTTATTTTGTCATGGTCTCATCATATCCAGACTTAGGCCAAAGGTATCCACATCCATACAAAAATCGTGTGCCATTTTACTTGATTCAGCCCTTTTCAAATGCTGCATGAAATCTTTTCCCTTTTCTGAAGCCCAGAGAAATCATCTGAAACCAGTAAACAAGGAATTTATCCAGTTGCTTAGTACAAGACTGGTAATGAATGTATGATTTCTATTAAAAAAAATACATAACCTTACCATGGAGGGCACTTCATTCATCTCACCTGTAAACTTAAACCACGCATTATCAGCTGAACTTCCTGGGCAGAAAGCTCAGTTTTCCTAGGGTAGAAGGAAGAAATTTTTGGTTACCCAGATAAAACTTTGAGCATTTAAATAATTAGTCTGTGCTTTAGGCACTGTGTTAATGCTGTGGTCTTCTCCAGTGTTGGAAGTGCCATATCCAGGGTGAGCTCCTGCTCTCCTCTAGCCTTAGACATGTGCGCACAGGCACAGGTATCACATGTAGGTAGAGATACATGCAAAAGCTTTTGTATGATTTGTTGATATATCTGGCCTTTTCTCTTTTAAGTAAATGCTGCGTGCTTGATCATGAAGCAGATGTTATAAAAAATTTATGGTTCTGAATAATGATGAGCCCATCTCAGTTCCACAGTGATTACACTTTTAGTGTCTATGTATACAAAGCATGTATAACTTCCACAATCACTTCTCCTTGCACCCACAGCCATCCTTTTTTCAGGTTGTGGAAGTTGGGTAGCATGACAGAACACCACCAACCTATTCTTACCCTTTACACAATAGTTTAAAATGAGGACTAACAAGGAATTCCATGTACAAAGAGAACTGGAGTAGAGATTTAGACCTGAAACACAATCAGAATAATGGATAAGTCTGGCCACCTATAATTTCTCATCCTGTAATGAAATTCACTTGTTAGTTCAGTTTGACATAATAGGCTCAATCTTGCCTTCCTTGTTTATCCCACAGATGTGGAATGTGACATCTGAGTAGGAATGCATAGAGAAAGGATCAAGTTCAAGGTGAGTTATGGTATAGTGTTTCAGTCCATCCTCATCTGAAGGAAATTGTCACGGACCCTCCATGGAATAACGTAGATTTATTATTATGCATACTCTGTGCTTGGATTTATAAACTTATTCATGTATTTGTGAACCATATGAACCATATTAATTAATAACCATACTGATGAACCATATTAATTGATAAAAACATTTCCTTAGGACTATATCGTTTACTGTAGCAAGTAATATGTTCAACTCTTGTCCATGGTTTCCTTGATCAGTTGGCAGTCACTAGCCTCAGACTATACTGGAACAGATGCACATTTAGTCCAGTTTTACAGCTGAATGCTCTTCGGTACACAATTGGTGAATCTCCATTAAAAACTCCTGATTGCTAAAGTTGTAATACCATCTGATCTTGACAATTATTTTTGCAAACACTGGCCCTTGAAGCCAGTCAGCCTCCTCTGTCCTCTCCTTTCTGGCTGCCAAGTCCCTGTTCTTTACAAAATTGTTGACAAAACACTGGAGCTACTGAGTGTCTATTTAATTTCTGACTGATTTTCCTCCTGCATGAGATCACTGGCAACTGCCAGAACACACTCTTGCGTTCCCAAACTTTGTGTTTATTTCCCTTAAGATCTTGCCATCTGCTGTGCTCAGCTGCCCAAATAAGTAAAATTTTCCATGTCTTACAATTTTTTTCCTGAAAACATTATCTGTTCCCTCCATCTTTCCAGCTTTCATCAGGTTCTCTATGATCAGTACATCTCTAAATAACATGTATCATAACGTGCCATGTTACCACGAAGAGAAGTATTGACTTTGGCAATAAAACTAAGGTTACTGAAACAACGTTCATTAAGTAGCATTCCAGATACCATTTAGAGGTCAGCCAGCGTGGACAACAGAATCATATATGATGCTCTTTGTGCAGTGTATTTTTTCTTGGCCTTAGCATTTACACCTCATTTGTTCCAGCTTGCTCACTGTTGCCAATTCCAAGTGTTCAAAATCATGAAATTGGCTTGAAAGTACTAATGCTTTAAGCAATAATACATGTAGAGGCTCTTATGATTTTTTAACCTGGAGTGCTTGCATTTTCAAACCTTTTTTCCTGTAGTAAGCAGGAAGCATGCTTTCTTGTGACAGCTGATATTCACACAAAATATTGTGACCTCCTCTGAGAAAAACATCAGATATTTCACTTGTGAGAACTCCTTTATACTGGCTGAATAGCTGAGTTGCTCTTGATTTAAACCAGCTTGAGTGAAAGTAATGACGGTGTGCAACAAAATCCATGCGTGTGTTCACCTGTTGGAACTTACACGATTGCTGCCCATCTCTACCACTTCCCTATTGTTTTTGTTTAAGAATCCGGGAAACAAAATCTCTTGGAGCTGGAAGGGCATGGTGTGCAATTAGAGAACTGAAGCAGTGAAGACATTCATGCTGCCAGACTGGTTAGTTTTCATGTTAATGTGCTTATGGCTGTATTTACCACTTTGCGATATCGCAAGATCAGTCTGAGCATAGCTTGGGTCATTCTGAGCCTTGCTAAAAGCGATTGCATTAACAAATAGCAACTGGACTTGATTGCGTGAAAGTACTCTCTTCCTTTGCCTTAGAATGTGTTCAAAAATAGAAATGTGGCAAGGCAAAAAAAACCCCCAAAGCTTGAATACCTCACAATCAGCTGCTTTAAAACTAGACCAGGGACACAGAGCACAGATGCCTCGTGAATTTTAACTCCAAACCCGTTGATCTATTGCTCTAGCAAGTGAGCTCTTCACGTTCTTATACCCCAGTCCTCATTTATTTTTCTCTCTTAGGTGATTTCTAGGGGGATGAGAGCGGGACGTTGAGGGAAAGCGCAGAATAAAGAGTGAGCGTTGCTTGCATGTGGATTCCTGGGGACTCCCATAAAATTTAAAAAAGCAGCAGTGGAGGAGGATGTGGCTGGCTGCTCAAATGCTCTGTGCGCTACATCCTGCCTGTGGCTAGGCCAGCACTTTCACACCCTTTTTTGTTTGTTTTTGTGAAATACGCAGGTGCTGGAGTTGAAATGTGCTAGGTCCACAAACAGCGCTTGCTGCAGTGGGGCAGGTATCTAACGTAAAAACTTCAGAGAGACAATGCCTTGGCACCACATACTTACTGTAGACATAGACACACAGTGCACACTTGGTCTGTTAATTAACTGCTTTATACAGATAGGAAGCTAATGTGAAACAGCATGATGTTACAAGGAAGGACACTCCCGTGGGAACCACGTTAGGGTTTTTGTCTCCAGCGCAATCTGAATTTTTGTCCCATAGTGCAATATTTTTCCCCAGCTATGTAAAACTTTTCTGAAATGTCTTTATCTCACTTCATGTAGTTCAGCAGAGTGTAAAATAACCTCTTGGCATTTGCTTTAGTTTTGTCATATTCTGTTTACAAATTCAAAAGGACCTAACATAAATAGCTGTCAACACTTACATATTACTGTGATTCACTGGCTTCACCACAAGAATTCTGGTGCAGCGGCAGAAAGAGCATCAGAATAAAAATCTTATCTCGAAAGCCATTGCAGTACTTCATCTCTTTTTCACCGAATCTAATTGTGCTACTTAAGATACAATTACAGTTGCCAGAAGAGGACATCAAAATGACACTTCTGTATTAGCTTGTGGTCCTGAACCAACTATAGGAAAGGGCTTTCTTTTTCTTTTACAGCTGCAATAGGTACTGCTTTGATCATCTAGATTTAAAAACTCATGTAGACAGAGGAAAAAAGGAAAAGGACAAAGTAAAAAAGAGAAGAAATCAGTAAAAGCAAAGAATGTATGTGTTCTGTAAATTTTGACCATACTTAGGTAAAAAAAATCCTAAAATTGTGGCGAGTTTTTGAGGGCAAGATGAATTTTGACAGAACCCTACTATGCAATTTCCAGGCCTAAGGAGTTCAGCTTTCAGGAAAGACTATTCGAGGTCTCTTTTGTGTTATAGCTATCTGATGTCTAGCCATATACTAGGAAAAACTTGCAGCACTGGTAGCTAGCTAACTAGCTGTGATTCTGTGGTCTATGGCATCTCAAACCTTTCATCTGAAGAGCCATTGACGCACAGCAAACATTGCAGACCAGGATTTAAATTATGGCTGTTGTGCCATGGGAAAGGAAAAGCAGGGAGACTTGTTGATCCACTCTTACATAACCATGGGGTGGACAAATAGGCTCCTGGCATGTATTACATTTTGAAAAGCACTGAGCTCTGGGCTTTGCTTCTTAATTCTGGAAATCCAAAGTTCAGGAACACTGAGGGAAAATTTGTGATTCAAAATGGCAAACAACTATCTCATTTGTTGCCATAGGAGGTCTGTGCAGGCAAGACTGTGATGTCCCCAGCTGGTTCAGCTTATTGTCTGGAAATGTACTCTGTAGGCTCCCAGGGGACCTCAGTCTGACATCTCATCCAAAAGGCCTGTTTTTTCTGGGACCACCACATTACCTCACTGTGGTGCTGGCTCAGGGGGCTCTGAATTGCACAATGAATATTCTGGGAATTAAAAAGATGCTAGGAGACATTTTTAGCTCTTGTGGAAGCTTGTGGAGCTTCACTGATATAAATGGACTAAATTGAGGAGTAAGGTAAAACCACAGGCTGAATGGACTCAGTCTTCTCCCTCCCCCCCCACCTTTTTTTTTTTTTCATAACGCTCCAAACAAGGTGTGTTTTAACTACCAGTTATGGCTAAAATGTTCCATGTGGCTAGATCAAATTCACCTGGCAGTCAAATGCACAACTGGCAAAAATTAAGCAAAGTAGCAATGGTCTATGAGCAATAACTTGGACTAGTATCACTAGAGAGATGTCCCATTGTGTCAGTGCCATGAAACAGTCAGGTAAAAGACTTTGTCTCCGACTTTCTATGAAAAGCAGTCCTGTGTTTTCATGCATGTCGTGTTTTGCTTGCCTGCAGGTACTACATGTGGAGTAGTTAGGAAAAAGATTCACGTAGTCAGCAGGCTGGATTGATAGATTTGCTGGCATCAAATGCCATAGAGAACTCTTTGAATTAGAGGTGGCAATTAAGATACAGGACATCCAGCGTTCAAATATACGATTCTCAGGAATGAGAAGCTGTTGTGGATTCCAGCTCTTTCTATATATACAAGCCAAAATCTTAAGCAAAGCAACATGGCATGAGCTGCAGAAAGTACTTCATTACTTTCTTGCTGCCTGTTTTGGGTGACCTGTGCTCCAAGGGAAAGTTTCATTAGGGGGACTGAAGTTTCCTTCTGGCAATGGTTGGTAAGAGCTGAGTGGCGTTTTTCTCCTTCACTCTCTCCTAAAAGATTTTGTTTTGGAGGGGGCTCTGTCTGACAGGACTGTAATTACACTCAGGTTTACTATGGCTCATACAAAGTAAATTGTGAAGACATCCAGATGTGTCAGAAGTAATCCAGGCAACAGTGTCGCAGGAGCCTCGGCAGCTCGTTCTTGGTCAATGCAAGAGCTAAGTGGTTTGACTTTGGTGAGCTGCTACCCTTTTGTTCTCTTGCTGTTGCCCTTCAGTATATTATTTTTACTGGAGTACAGTTCATCATCATTTTCAGGCTATTAAAGAGAACTGCTAAAATATGAATACATGAATAAAATGTGCAAACACGGCGTCCATGTTTTACGGGAATTTTGCTTTTGTTGCACTTGTAGCTCTGTTCCAATTGTACACATTCTGTTGTATGCGTCATATATTCCAGTCTGACTAGTGCAAATACCCACAGAAAGCTCATTTTAAGTTTGGTTGCTTAAAATATTCAGAAAAAGTGAATTCATAAATAGTGTACATTACCAGCATTTGTGCAAATTGTGTTTTACCCTTGAACATATTTCTATGTAGATTTCCTAGCCCCTAAAGTCTTCAGGATTATCTAGGCTAACATTCTGCATAACAAGGCCAGTGGTGCCCGTACTGAGTCCACTATCTTGCAATTGAAGTAGACAGCATCTTTTTATAGACATCCAGACTTGATTTAAAAGCACCAAGTGTCATGGCATATTCCGGGGCAAGCAATTCCAATGGCTAATTACGCACACTGTTAAAAATGTGTGTCTTGTCTCCAGTTTGAATTTTGCTGATTTCAGCTTCCAGGCACTGCATCTCTGAATATGAAATGTGAAACTCCCTTGTTGTTGATTACTTACGTAGCTAACCCGAGGAGGGAAAGGAAACCATTCTCTGCGGTTGGTGAGTAGGGGAGGCAGAAAGGTGTTAGTGTGCCTGCCTTTCTGCACGAGCAATTATGACGGATGCCAAGCAGTGCCTTTTAAAGCACTAAAGGGAAAAGCCCTACCAGCAAGTGGCAGGGACAATAGGAGAGGGCCTGATTTAAAATAAATATATACTTTCAGTCTAACATAAAGTAACTGAAAGGCTAGAAAGCATGTGTTTATTGCTAAATTCCAGGAAATTATAAACCTTCTCTCCTCTTCCTCTCTCATTTAGGAACTCAGGATAATCTTAGGAGAAAGTCCACATGATTTCTTAGCATAAATTCATATAATATGAGTTTCTCTATATGATCTTCATATAACATGAATATTATATATCAATTATATATATATAATATGAATATATTCGTATCATATAGATGAGTATGTCTCCTCTGGTGACCTACAAAATATGTAGAACTTCAGAATAAAAAGGCTGGTGCCTGCTCCTGGTGGGTCGGCAGCTTCTTCCTCTCATTTTTGTGCTAATATTTATTTTACTGGCCTGCCAGACTATCCCATGTTGCTGCTGTGTCTCCCCACCTATTTTTTGATTATTGCCAAGGCTTAGCAGTTATAGGAGTGATATTGTACAGCTTGTCTGGGAAATCTCAATGCAGATGGAAGCTGGCTGCTATGTGTGTTACTGTTGGCAGTGACTATATATTTAGAACAATATTATAAATTTCATTTTTTTAATCTGGGAAAAATAGATTTATTAAGCTTCACCTCTGTCATGAGCTACAGTCAGATTTTACCTGTGAATGTATTTAATTAGCTACTTCAAAGGCAGTGGCCAGACAAAGCTGAAAACATCCGAAGTGCCTATTCTGATGGGGAGAAATTAGAGATCACTTCCAATAATGGAGTTTAAGATTAAGAAATTCCAGAATACTTTGAAAAGTGCCTGTGGGCACTGTGAGCATATGTTCTGGGAACACTGTGAATGGCACCATCCTGGGAAAGAATCGCTGGGAAATGTCACATCAGGGCCTTCTCCACCCCTCTCTATTGCCACCTACCATGGGCTGTAACAGAGCTAAGGAAATGATGGGAAAGAGAAAGAGAGAAAGAGAAAGAAAAAGAGAAAGAAAGAAAGAAGGAGAAAGAGAAGGAGAAAGAGGAAGAGGAAGGCAAAGGCAATGGGAATGGGAACGGGAAAGGCAAAGGCAGGTACTACAAAAAAGATTCTTCCAGAAGAAAGGGAATGCATATGGTGCTGCAAGGTGCAGTCCACATTATTAAAAGGAAACATGCTGTTATATAACTTTTCTGAAATATTGTTCCGGGTACTTCAGAAATGAGGGAGAGGGAAATTAAAAAACCTGAATAAAAGGAGAGAAAGGAAGAAAGGAAGACAAAGGAGGAAAATTCTGAGGACACAAAAATAGAAGGACTTGGATCAGGGTAGGAAGAATCGTTCCCCACTGCATATTCTCCAGCTGAGAATGAATATGCAAGTGAATATCTGAGCAAACATTATTACTGACACAGATTCCCTTCCACAGCATATTTTTGTTGCCATGCATATGAATAATTGCACTAGTAAGGCAGTAAGTCTGGTTCCCGTATTTTACATGCATCTATATTTTATCTGTGGCCACACTTTGCACTCTAATTACATGGTGCTGGAAACATCCATTTGTCTTGTTTCTTTCCAGTACAAACAAGACCTTTTTTCCAGCTGACCCAACGCCTAAAAGAAATTGGAGCAAGAATAAAAGGCATCAAGCTAAGTCTGGACAGGACGGGACAAAAGGAAAATACTTTAGTGAACTGACCAAGGTCATGATCCATTGCTCAGCTCATCTGCCACATGGAAGGGTCTCAGGGTATTGACTGTACGGCAGCATTCACTTTCTTCTCTCTCATCTCTTGCCCTTTTCTCTGTGATGCAAGCCTGGCTAACTGAGCCGAAAATGGGTGGATACATAAACAAGATAACACAGCTACATCCTCTGGCGTCCTGCTTCCTGCCTGGGGAGGACAAGACATGAGCACGTGGTGCTAGCACTCTACGTGGCTCTCACATTCGGCACCAGCCACAGCATCAGCGCTGCTCCTGACTTGCAAGTCTCTAGGGACTGACTTACTGCAACAACATCCTTTCTCCAGCCCCCTTTCTAGGATAGTTGTGATCACCTCTCTGCCAGCTGAAATATTTAAGTGGAAAATTCTTGAGAATCTGGCCGAGTGTGTGTCTCCTGATCTCTTCTGGATTTTGGAAGTCTCACCTATCCCACTTTGAGGTCAGAATAAGCCCTTGCTCATTTTTTACTCAGGGCAAATGGATCTTTGCAGATGTTTTATAACAAGGATGAATTCACTACCGAGCAGAAGGCCAGCTCTCTGGTACTTAAACATCACTTAAGCCTTATCTCAAGACTTAAATGAGACTTATTTGGTATATGATCTTGGCCTGGCCTCGGCACAAGGGTGATTTTCACCCGAGATGAACTACTGAGGGGCTGACAACATCCTTTGGAAGTTAACCAGCAAGAAGTCATTACTCTTGGGATAGCTGTGAACTCCAGGAGAGTCAGAGAAATATTTCCTTCTTAGGCAGAAAGCAGTGTCATATAAAGCGACTAATACAAGTGCTAGGTTTATGGACAACGTTAAGATAGTGAGAATAACTGAAAGATATTTTGCTTACACTCAATAAGCAACATCTTCACAGTTTTGAATAATGTTAATGTCTGCTCCTTACTTATGGCTTAAATTATTTTCACAAACCATTAAAGTCAAAATGATGAAACTGCACCATCCTGTAGGGCACATCTATTTATAGAATGGATGTGCCCTCTACCAATAAGGATATTTTAAAAGGAAAATATATTATCTAAGTGTTTTTCGGCTGTGTTCTGCAGTCCTGTGCACTTGATCGTAATCATATACAGCTATACCAGCCTCTGGGTAACATTTTTTAGCAATATGGAAAAGATTTATGTGTGTGTTGCTGTGCTGAATGCCATTCTTTGAGTAAGCACAGAGCACTGAAACTTTCTTTTGAGGAGTGAGGGAGGGGGAGGAAAATGAGAGCAGCTCATGTGATTCTTATGTAAAACTTCAGAAACTGAAAAGCAATTTGATTAAAATTTGATTGAAAGGATGTTCTCTGGCATGCCTGAAGTTGATGTTTTAAAATGATATAGGTGCATGGAGGGGAGACGGGAGTTTGGTTGTTGTTTTTCTGTTGCTTTTTTAAGGATATTAATACCTGCTCCTGCAAGCTGCCCTGCAGGAAGCCTTCTGTGGCTGGCAGGGGACTGTTACAGTGAGGGAGTCCCTTTGCAGCTGTTTGTTGAGACTGCAGCCTTGAATTCGCAATGTTGGTTGAGAATGTTTCTAGTCATTTAGAGACCTGGTTCTTCCGTACATTAGGGCTGTTCTTCATCACCTTGGGAATATAAAATGGATTTCAAGTGAGCTTAAGTGTAACTTATGACCATTATAAAGCACCTTTGTATCCTACAGCAATTTAAAGCCTTGGGGTAAGTGAGAATCTGGATCCTCAATGTATAAATTATGGCCAATCTGACTGA
Organism: Dromaius novaehollandiae; assembly: GCF_036370855.1. Lineage (NCBI taxonomy): Eukaryota > Metazoa > Chordata > Aves > Casuariiformes > Dromaiidae > Dromaius > Dromaius novaehollandiae. The sequence goes on along the minus strand of NC_088101.1, from coordinate 18,895,980 downwards.
AAATTAATTGAAGCTTTTTTTACTGTATAATGCTACCACTAAACCAACCTGAATAAGTTGGTTATGTTCAGTTCAATATAGCAATTATATTCATTAGAGCTCCTTAAACTCTATGGTAATCTCCAGGTTTCAATGTTTTGCTTTGTAAATATTTGAGCATTTTAGAGACACACTTTCAGAGATCAGGTTGTTCTGTCCATTTCACCATTACAAAGTTCCTGGGAAAAGACTTAGCACAGGAGATCAGCACAGAAAATACGTTCTAGTCCATTGTTCCGTTTCATATTCACTCTACTACTTTAAATAATACATCACAGGACACTTTATAGTCAGAGTTTTTGGCAATCAAATTAAACTTTTCAGTGTTTGTTCCTTAGGTATTAACTTATTTTGACTAATCATCTCACCCCTAATGCCAGTTATGGTCTGTTTGTTACCACTGAGCCCTCAGTTGGCACTGATGGCACTTGAATAAATCATTTCTTCCAGGCTGTGTTCCACGCATGTTATCTTTAAAGTAGCAGGGATTTAATCTATACTCCTTTCTGGCTATAAAGGCAGCAAAAATACATAATAATTCATGGCTTCTTTATGAAAACAAAAAAGGCTCCACTCTTGCAAAAACAATTGCATATGTTTCTCTTTCTTTGTTCTTGTGTCTCTGACAACAGCATTGCTCCTAAAAAAGGAGTCAGAAAAGCATTCTGGATATGAAACATATTGAGTATCCCATTTTACTTCAGAATCTCTTCAGCTGCTCCTATCACTAGTAGTTTTTAATACTACATCAGAGTTAATTTAGCCATATAGTAAATACTTACAATACAAAATCAACATGTAATTTCTTATTTTGCTATTCTTATTTCCTTCCAATATTGTTCCTTTCTCTCTGAACAGGCATCTGTGTGTCATAGTGATTGCTACTGAGAGAACATCTTAAAAGAGGAAAGTTTTTCTCCCGTTGCTTTCTTGATTTATATTTGCTGAAAGATTTTAATATTCACTGGGATAATATCGTAAAGCCCATTGTGAAATCCTGTATTCTGTAGTCTCCCATTAAGAGCAGTGTCTAATTAAGAACCAAAGCCTGCAGGATGAACTCTCTGGGAGCAAATGACTAATTCTTCATAGCAGGACTGTGGTTTTAAGCCACTGCCAGCATCTTGAGAACGGGTCGATGTTGGAAGCTGCTCCCAGGGGTCCTTCCGTGCTGTTTCACAGACTACAGGCATGGGCGAAGCAGAGTAGGCAGATGCTCCTAGTCACTGTGGCGGAGAGGCTTGCGGATGTGCAGGCCAGTAGGGGGAGATGAGGGGATGTCTTTCCACTTTTGAGAACCCTTGGCACTGCTGCCCGCCTTAAATACATCTATTCCTTCTGCACTAAGGCCTCTCGACTGCACAGACTTGCAGTGTTTAATTAAAGCTATCATTCTAAATGCTTTTAGGCAAACCAGTGCAGTGCTCTACCAGATACATAGGCTAAATTAAACCTGCAGCTTGCAGTTAATTTATAGGGACAAGCTACTCCTGCAGGTCCACTTTTAAACTGATACAAATCTGTCCACACTGCTGGCCTTTGCCTGGGCTGCTGGCCCTGCAGCTGGATGCAATAGGGCTCCTTGGCAACTGGGGTCGTGGCCCAGCTGTGCAGCAGCTAGGGCTTGGCTAATTTCCTCTAATAGCAGATGTGTCAGGCAACACCACCAGTTGCTCTTGGCAGCCTGCTTTGCCATTTGGCTGTAGTTTTGCTTCTCTCTCTTGCTTTTCATTCTTGTTTGCTTAGTCTTGATCTCTGGATCCTGTCTCCTTTGTGTTAGGTTCCTGTACCTCACCTCGTTCCAGCCCTGACTCACCTTATAAAGGGGGCTCTTTGGTTTGCAAACTTTTGCCTCCATGGCTTTCTGACTGTGCTTTTCAGTTTGATATGACTGTGCAGCTCTGGTGTCTTGACTTCTGTTGGCTTCAGTACTTGGCTTCAAACTTAATTCTAACCTGCCCGTCACCTTTAGGCCTAGTAGGGTAGTTAGTTTGGTGAAAGTACTTGTCTCTAAGGAGATCTGAAACTGCAGTGTGGGAAACCCACAGTGCCTGATTTCTCAGCAGTATTGGAAAGGGAGCAGGTGTGGAAGCCCCTTGCATGTTTGCTCGTGAGTCTGCATGCTCCTTGGGATTACAGACATGAGTCATGGATCAGTTTTGTACCAGTGTCTTAATCTGAATGCAGATATTCACGCGCAGCCTTAGGTGGCCACAGTTATGCTTCTTTTGTACTGAAACTTATTGTAAGCAGGCCAGTCTTTTTGCAGGGGGTATAATTTTTTCTAAGGTGCAAGGTTTTTTTCTTTCACTTGTGCACTTTTCAAGTACTATCTCTCTGTTGACTCTTTTTAAATGTTGGTCAAGCTCTGTATTATTGCGCATGGCACCATTTGTTACTGTTTCCATATTGAGTCAAGATCTGGGAATTTGGAGTTAAGCTGCATTTCCTCTCCGGCATTCCTGATGCCATTGCTTTCATTTTATTCTAACACAATCCATTTTGGTATCATCCTCCCCATGACTCTCTTCAGAATTATCTGTTTTTCTTTGTTTTCTAAACCGGGCACAGTATCATTAACAGTATATATAAATTCTGCTAAAAGCTTCAGGATCAAATCCAGAACCTATATAAATAGCTAAGCCAAATGCCAAACAGATGCGAACAAGTGGAAAACATGCAAAACTCTAGAGAGGCTGACCGTGCAACAGGTTAAGTACCTGCAGCAGATGCATGAAGACCTCATACGGGGAAGCGAGAGAACACATTTGGTGATGGATTATGTCGCTATATTTTCCCATTTGAACTTTCTATCCCATTGCAAGTGTAGGCAGAAAGTGCTCAAATGATGCAAGGAATTGTTATTTGCTACAGGCTCTTTATCTAGCTCCCTCTTGTGTACTGAGGTAGAATAAGTGCGGGAAACTTTTTGTCAGGAAAATCCTCAGATGATGCCCCTTGACCCTTTCAAGGGCAATTTAAATTGGTGTATGGTCCTTTGCATAGGCTCTCTACACTGGAGCAAATTTCCACTCTTAGGCTCTGGATATGATGGAGCCAAATGGCATGTGCAGAACTGATAAATTGTTTGGCTTTCCGATATTAGTATACAGCACTCTTGATGATTCAATGAGCTGTTCTCAATTCTGTTTGCCTTCACTTGCTATCAGATTTATTTTTGTCTCATGTAGATGAATTTAGATCTTCTGGAAGTTTCAGGTGCCTGTGGTCAGCACTGCAAATTTCAGTCTTGGGCTGTAATAGAGTATTTATTCTATTACTGAGCATCTCCTGAAGAAGCACTCTTGACACAGGATAATACATTTTAATCTTGTAGACAGTTTTAATCTTGTAGACAACTATGTTATAGACATTATGGCCTATGCAGTAGACTTAGATACACAGATGTTAAGAAACCCCTTTAACTTTTGTTTTGAAATGAAGTAAACTGAAACAATTACAAGTCTCTCTTTAAAGAAAAATTGGGGAAATAATCAGCTAAGACAGCACCAATATCCAGACTAACCTCGTTGCATGTATGCAGCCATCATAATACTCAAGAGCACTCTCAAACTCACCTTTACTTCCAAGATACTGTCAAGCTGACATTCATTTTATGTGAAGCCAGAACTTCCAGGGGCTGAAAGCACGCAGGACAGACTCCCTGTAGTTATAGCAATTTTTCCTCTAATAATAATGATTAAAAATTAAAATGCTATTTCTTATAATCAATACTTCTAAACAGTATTTAATTGGTTGAGCCAGTGTGCAAACATATGGTTACATTTCTAGAGAATAATCTTAATCTTGCTGCTGAAATGAAGTCCAGACAACTTGATCACTATTTTTTCATGGGACCTATGGTAAAGCTTGGAATCTGTTAGTCTGCACGTCTTTAGGAAGTTCTGGCTTAAAATGACTGTCTTCTCATTGTACGAGCATTTATTCTTCCTTCCATTTCAGCTGAATGCTCTTGCTTTCTGGAGTTGCTGTGTGCTTAAAAGAATTGTCATATTTTAGCTAAAATGGAAAACAGTCACTCATCTGAAGCAAAGAGGTAGGTAGGGAGTGACTGACTTCAGACTTGAAACAATTCTCTCACCTCCCCCTTAAGCCCCCATCTCTCATAGGCCCTGTCTCCAAAATCTGTGATGAGAAGTGACTGCTCTTCAGAAGATCAGAGCTTCCAATTTATCATGCAGGGCACATGTTCTACCAGGAGATGAAATGACTAATGATGCTACTAAGGGTTTGTGATTCAGGAAGTCAAACGTGTTAGAATTTTCCCAGAAATCCATAGACTGTGTTCTTTCCATTCAAAGACGTGATCTTCATGTTCTCCTCCTACTGTTCAGTGAGAAAAGGAATCTAACAGGACTCAGATCCCATGCAAAAGAAATCGCTCTATGGGAAAAGGAGGTTCCCCTCTATGGGAAAAAGTGAGAAAAAGCTGTTGGGCCACTTGTGCAGATGGGGGGAAAGGACAGATTTAAGTAATACGGAATAGTTATTACACAACCTTTACTACTAACATATATCTGAAATAAAGAATTTTTCTACTCTATCGTCATTACAAGAAACAAAGGAGGAGGAAGTCTACGATACTTCTCTTCATCCTTTCCCCTTCTTACAGCAAGGATAAGGAATTTGCAAATGCTTCTGAAACAAATCACAAGGTTAAGATTGCACCACACCATGTCAGAGCAGTCATGAGGTCTTATACCTGTGATCTGAATCTTGGCCATATCATATCTTGCCAAAGTGGGATGATATTTGGCATTTGTACTCACCTTTGTCTTAAGAAAAGATAATTTGAAAACTTTTAAAGAAAAAATTACCTGAAATGGGGATTCTACCTTGGAAAGGAAAACGAAATGCATAATCAAGGCCCCCCCTAGGAAAAAATGAAAGAACTACCTAACCTGGTTAGCGTTTATGATTAAAAATCTAGAAGCAAAGGAAGATGGTTTATAAAAATGTCCTAAGGGATAACTTTCAGAATTACTACAAACATGCTGCAGTTATGACACTGAATATCCTTATATAGCAGCAGCAATAATCATTCTTTCTTGCTAAAAAGTCAGAGCTAAAGTCTTGTCCTGTGACTAATGGGGGAGCAAGTGTAAGCTCGAGAGACCCAGAGTCTCTATTATTGCAGCCTATCAAGAATCCAAATGACTCATGCAAACAGCCTGCAGTCACAGAAGAACGGATCCAAACTGGTCCTCCGCGTCTCATGAAGCTGTGGCCCACAATGTGCTCGCAATACCTGAATTGACTGGCCATGCCGCATTCCTAACGTGCTGCTTTTCCTTCCCTGTCCGAGCACCAAGTGCCGCTAAACAGTGCTTCCCAGCAACAGCGATGAAGGGTATGTCTGTCCTGACTCTTCTGTGCACTTGCTGCTTCGGTTAACGATTCCTAACATATAGGGAGTCTTCTGCACACTTGTCCTGGGCTCCAGAATTTATTTGGGCATATGTAAAACACCTTGTTTGAGCACCAGCTTTCTTTTATATTTTTGTGTTGCCATCATGCGTAGGCATCTCAGTTAGGAAGTCAAGTTTGCTGCCCAGCTAGTTTATGCTCATGGGACAAAAGGATGGTCGCACCACGCTGCATGAGCTGGAAACTCGTGCTGTTGTACTGAATGGCAGTCTCATAAAATGTCTTCTCATGTTCAGGGACAATACCACAAGGACAGCCAACAAAAAGTCCCTTAAAAATGTCAGGCAAATCAAAGCAGGGAGCGTGTGTCATAACTGCCGTATTATTGTTTTACAAACCCATAAAGAAAATAATATCTGCACAACAAGGAATTCGTCCATCACCCTGGAGGGAAATGGGGAACCAGGCTAGGTGTCTTGATTCTTGGCTTGTCTACACAGAAATTATTCAACAGCAACTCTATAAACATCTCCCTTCCAGAATAGGTGTGCCCTATTCCTCCTTAATTAAACTCACAGAGTGTTAAACTAAACCGGAACAGCTCAGCCTTATTCTGGAAATTAGTCATGAAATTAGTCAGGAATAGCTCCTCCTGAACAACTGCATGTATAAACAAGCCCGAAACAATATTTACGCTGCCTGGGAGGACGGGGGGACACTGTCACGGATGTAATTTGCTTTCCCGTCCCCAAAGAGACACCACGCACAGCTCTCGCCTTGCAGCTGGGGGCACCGCGCGCTTCACCCCGCGCGCCTGACCACCGCGATGGTCCGCGCCGGGGGACAACGGCGGGCCGGGGGCTACGCCAGGCTGCGGCAGCCGGGCCGGGGGCTGCCCGTGTGCGTGTGCGTGTGCGTGTGCGTGTGCGTGTGTGTGTGTGCGTGTGCGCGCGCGTGTGCGTGTGTGCGCGCGCCCCCCCCCCCCCCACCGCGGCAGCTCGGCGCCGGGCGGGCCCCGCCGCCAGGGGAGCCCCGGGGGCGGCCCGCGGGGCCCCGCGGCGCACCTGGGCGGCGCTGGGGCGGGCGGGAGGCCGCTACCTGACAGTGATTGGCAGCTCGGCGCCAGCCAATGGCGTCGCGGGGGGGGAGCGGGGAGCCTGGAGGGCGGGGCTGGGCGGGGCTGGGCGGTGCGGAGCGGCGCGGCGGGGTGGGGGCTGCGCCGCGGAGCGTGTGCAGCGCGGCGGGGCCGGTGCCGGTGCCGGTGCGAGTGAGGGGAGAGACCCTGCGGGGGGAGGGGGGACGGAGACTAGGGCCAGCGCGGCGGCGGCCGGCGGCGGCAGCGGCAGGAGGAGCCGGAGCCGGAGCCGGAGCCGCCAGCGCTGCGCTGTGGAGGAAGGAAGCGCAGGGCTGCTGCGTTTGCAACCTGGTTGTTACTGCTTTTCGTTTTAATTTTGGGGGGTTTTTTTGCCGCCGCTTTTTGACAGTTGTTTGTCGCCGTTGTTATTGTTATTATTTTTTTTTATTGCGGGGGAAAAAACCGAGCAATCTGAAACAACCGCGAGGCGTGATTGAAAGCAAGAAATAATTAACTGGAGGAGGAAGAGGAGGAGGAGGAGGAGGACGGGGGTGGAGGAAGACGAAGGAGGAAAGCAGAGCGCGGCAGAGCGGCGCAGAGCAAGCGGCAGCGGGACGCGGTAACTTTGGCCACAGCGGAGGAGCCGGAGCCCCGGACTGCAGCAGCGGCCGCCGCCTCAGCCCCGTGCCTGCTCTGCGCGAGGGAGAGCCCTGCCGCCTCCCCGGCCGCCGGACATGTCGGAGCATAAGGCCATTGATCCCAAGTTATCGACGACGGACCGGGTGGTGAAAGGTGGGTGCCGTGCCGCGCTGGCCCCCGACCCCCGCGGCGCCGCGTCGTGCCGCCGCGTCCCGTGCGGTGCCCGCGTCCCCTTCCCCCGCCCCGGCAGGTACCGCCGGGCTGTGGGGTTCCCGGCGGCCGTTGGCGGCGGCTCGCGCCGCGGCGGTTGGAAGCGCGGGGCCGTTGGCGGCGGCTCGCGCCGCGGCGGTTGGAAGCGCGGGGCCGTTGGCGGCGGCTCGGCGCGGGGGCTTGCGCCGAAACCCCGGCGGGCGGTTTGCTCCTTCCCTCGCCGCCTTCCCTCCCTGCCCGGTGCTACATTGCAGCATTTCCCCCCCCCCCCCGCCGCCTCCCCCCTCTCCGCCTTCAAGGCGCTGCACAGGGCTCGCTTGAGAGAGAGGGGGAGCCCCAGCTTCCTCGCTCGCCCGAGTGCCTGAGGGAGAGGGGGGCAGGGCTCGGCCCCCTCCCCCAGCCTAGCTGCGCCTCCGGGCATCCCCCCTTCCTCCTCCTCCTCCGGACTGCGCTCCCCCGAGCCATCCCCCGCGCCCCCACACGCCCGCCCGCAGGCTGCGCCGCCGCTTGTCACTGCCTTCCGGCTCCCCGCATGCACCAGGATGCCTGGAAACCTCCCCGCGCCGCCAGCCGGGGCTCCCCTGCGCTGCGCTCCGCTGCCCCCGGCCCCGCCGCGCGGCGCTGCCCCAGCCGCCCGCGGTGCCCAGACGCGGCGGGGCTGCCGGGGCCGCGGCTGCGGAGCCGGGGGGCCGTGGCCGTGGGCAGGAGCCGGGCACGCGTGTGCCTGGCGCCGCGCGGCGTCCTGCGCGACCAGCGCTGAGCAAGGCGGCGAGCGCCGCTTCCTCCGCCCTCGCCGCCTTGTACTTGCGGTTTGGCCTGGTTGGATGTGAAGTTATCCGGCGGGCATGCTGTGTGCCTGCCGTGTGTGTGTGCGCGCAGATGTGCGGGGCTGGGGCGTGGGGGTGCTGGGCACAAAGCCGTATCATCTCCCTGATTTGGCTCTGTTTAAAAGGTATGTGTGTGTTGTGAGCTTCAGTCATGTAAACAAATTTTAGCTGAGATTAACAACACATTGTGCCCTGCGGTAGAGACCCAGGTCTTATTTATTTGGGTAATGTCTGATTTAAATTGTACGTGAATGTTTCTCAGTACATAGGAGGTATGTATATTTAGTGGGCTTTTTTCTTCTGTACTCGCCATACAGCCTGATACGCTTAGATACAAGGTATTTCATCGAGTTAGCTTGTAACCAGTATACAAATACAGATTTTTATGGTGGAAGACACACGTCCCAGATGCAGTATGTGTCCTTCCAGAATCCAGGAAACTGGAAATAAAAATGGCCTTGGAATATGTACGCTTTTGTGTCTACGTGAGCATATGCCAAAACTAAACACTCAATGTATATATTATTCAGAAAAGCCTATTATTTATATTTGTGTTTATATTTACATTTGCCTTCGTTTGCCTTCCCCCTTCTTTATTTTTTTCTTTCCGAATGAAATTGCAGATCTTCAGATGTTGTAAGAAATGCAGTTACAAGCCAAGTAAGTTTTTTTTTTTTTTTTTTTTTTTTAATGACTTAGGAATTTGCTTGTGTAACTTCTACTATCTGGAATATTTATTGCTCATTTAAGTAGTCAGCCTGTTACATCTCACTAAGAGTAGGCTTCAGAAGCCTGAACAGCTGAACAGCTGAGTTTAGATGATGCTTGTCTTCTGCAGGTATAAAAATGACCATTGTATTGAAAAGATTTTCTTGTGATCATGAGTTGGGTGACTTTCTTGGTCTGACCTCGTCCTAAAACATGACCAAATGGCCTGATCTTTGCTGTGGCAAAACTTCCTTTGATTTAGGTAGATGTTCTGCCTGACTAAGAACTGCTGCAGAAGTTGACCTATTATCTCTAGTTACAAAACCTTTGGTGGTTTCAGTGCATCTTAATGCACTTTATCAGTAATTGCTTGTGTGCTAATATATAATCTCGAAACACCATTTCTAAGAAATTTTAATGATATGTGTAGTTAGATGTTTTTATAATGTAATTAAAACAGAAATCAACTTTCTTAGACTGAGTTAAATTATTGAAGGAAAGAACAAGTCATGCCATACATGTTGCTTAGGTGTCTGTTTATTCAGCTCACCTAGTCACTGTTCACTCTTTTTATGAGTGCTTCACAGAAAACATGAAGATTTATTTAACCAGTTCATTGTTTTCTTCAATATTGAAATTCTGTTAAGGTCTTTAAAATAGCACCTGTAGAGAGTAATGCACAGTAAATTGATTCTTAATAGGACTATTTACTGTATTGTAGGCACTTTTACATTGCCTTCCCATATATGCTTTTTTACTGTTCAGAAACCCAACAAGAAAACAATTGGTAATAGTAACAGAGATAGAAAAGGTTGTGTTCTGAGTTCATTCATTAACCAGAACTGTTGTTTTTTCTCTGTAGGACATTATTCGTATCTTCTTGAGGTGAGCAACTGAAATAGACTTGCAATTTTAAAAATAAAATTTTAAAAAAGTCAACACTCTGTAAGCACTTATGGAAATAGCTGGTGAGCCTTGATATTTCAGAGAGGAAAACCAAAGGTTCTGAATTTGGGGAGCCGTAACCTGTGAAAATAACTTTTTATTTTTTAAGTTAAAATTTCATATGGAACTATATTTGGAGAGGAAATAATACTTTTAGCATATGGATGTAGGCTCTGGATTTAAATAATAATTATTTTACTGTTTGAGAGCTTTTTTTTTTTTTTTAACTGCAGAGCTAGTTGTATGTATCAGTCTAAACCAAACAAAAAAACCCTTAAACCCGGTCGGTTTGCTGGTGCATGACAGGAGATGTCTCCTTCTAACAACAACTGTGGGCTGGCTCTGAACATCCTTGCTAAGCACTGTTATGTAACTATTAGTGCAATGGGTTTGGGGAGGTTACAGTCCTAGCAGTTTCATGAAGATTGCTTATGACTCTAAGCAGCCTGTTAGGTGGGTTGTTGTGGGCTTTTTTTTTTTTTTTTTTTTAACGTTTGAAAGAATCAAATATACCACAAAGTGGGATATTTCTACAGATGAGAACTTTTCCTACTGCTTATTGAATCTTCTGAATTGTGCTCGAGTTGATTTGAATCAAAAGTAACACGTCCTTTTCAGAGGAGAAGAGAAAAATGTCTTGGGGGCCCCTTAATGCTTATAAGGTCTTGGCCTTCTCCCGCCTCTGTTATGTAACTCTTGCATATTTACATTCGGTAGCTTATTGAGTGAAATTTAAATCAGCTCTGAAATTGTCGTGCAATGAACGAGCAGCATAAAGAAGAAATTCAAGTCCGTGTGTAATGTCACTTCTTTAGAAGCTAATTAACTCCTGGTAAAGTTGACAACACTGTATTTTTTTTGGAGTTACAGGGAAAGAAGATCCTGTATGTGAATCCAAAGGATGCAGTTCCAGCTTGAGCAGTACCTTTCTGATTTGCTTTTGTTCTGTCCTTAAGGTAGTACGCATGTTATGATGCAAATTAGATGATTCACCTTTAGTCTGTGGATGTTGATCCTGTAGAGGGACAATGATGTGAATAGTTCTGTTGACTGAAAATAAGATAACCTGTATGTTTGAAGAGTTGCAGGATCAAGGCTCAGGTCAACCTAATGTTTCAGAAAATGCTGACTTAACAGATTTACATAATGAAATTTCCTTGCTCTGTTGTCAGTGGTATGATGCAGCCTTAACCTGGACAGGCACCTTCATTTTACTCTACTTATGAGGTCTTGTTGTCCTTCAAGATGGAGAAGGTTACTTCTTATTCACACTACTCTTAACTCCTGAGACTTGACAGCCACAGTGTGGGTTTGGTTGTTCTTGTGAAGGTGGGGATACCTGTCCAGGAAAAACTGGACTGAGAATACAGACAGCTGTTCTGTGACCTCTGAGGAATGAGCTTGATGTCAACACCTTTTGGTCACTACTGACATTAGCAAGATTTGAACCCCACTGACCTGGAGGGGAAAGCTCTGTATCATATTACTTGACCTCCTCAAAGTATTCAGTGTTGCATTACTGCCTTCTAGAAATACTGTTCTAAAGCACAGTAATCCTATATAAAAACTGCAGAAGTGAACTGTAGTAGTCATACAAAGAAGTAAAGGCAGTGTTTATTGGATATCTTACTGTTAGCTTGATACAATGATTATTTTGATCCTTTTATGCTGGTCAGATGGTTATGTACTTTTGAGGATTTTTTGCTCTTTTTCTTTTGGAGGAAAGTAGAGTTCTAATGGGAAACCCTATATCTCAGCTCTTTAGATGGGTTTCTGTCATGGCTTTTGATTCTTGGTGTTGGTAATTGCCTTTTGTGCATTGCATGTTTAGGTGTGCACAGTTGGATCAAGAGCTGACAACACCAAAAAACTAGACACCAGTCTAATACGTAATTCATATCTCTGAATTTCATGCTGTGTCGTCATTAATGATCTTTCAATGTGTAGTCTGTCAGTTGTTTGTAATATAATATGAATGTCAGTTTGCAATCAGTATGTTAGTGATCAGTATTGATTTCAGATTCCTGAAAGGTAAAACTGGTGTCTCTTGTTGTCCATAGTGGGAATAAGCAATGAAGTTCAGAGTTTTCATCTAGAGTCCAGGGAGATCTATATCCTCATGGGAGGCTTCTGCTTCAGACTGGAATCCAATGAGCCAGCATAAATGTGTTGCAGAAGCCTGCCTCTACCTTACAGTGAACCAAATGTTAATTCTTTTTGGCATAGATGTATCCTGCCTGTGCTAGGCTGGCTGTTTTTTGTGGTTTTCAGGTAGTTGTGTGATGACCTAAATGTTAGTAATGTTGGTGAATGTGGTATATATTTTGGTGTCGTTTTAAGAATTGGGAAATAAGGACCAATGTTGCTTGGATAGTTATAGCTGTGTAATGAGAGTAGATTAAACAGTTACATGCTTCTCTTCTGAGGATGCTGAGAATTCAGTATCTGATGCTCATAACAGTAAGGAAGGAGCTGCTTAGTAGCTGCTCCTGTTGTCATAGGAAAGCTGATGCTATTTATTTTTGTTTTAATTAATTAAATTTATCCTTATAATACTTAGGAATTTATTCACTTGCTCTGAGGAAGCTTGCCTCTGTGTTTTAAGGGATGTTAAAGTGATGTTAGCTGAAGGGAAGCCACCTTCTGCTATGTCAGGGAAGTAGCACCGGTACAGCTGCGGCTTATCTGCCCTTATCCACTTCTGACTTCATTTGGATGGATGGATGTTCCTCCACCTCAGCTTTGTAATGAAGAAATCAAAGATCCCCTGGTACGGTCACAAAGCAAGCCATGTAAAGCTGTAGCTCAGGGCAGAAAAAAAAAGCTTGAATGTACTGGGATAGTATTCATGTTGTTACTTAAGAAAAAATGAGGTTGGCTTGCTGTTTTCTTGTATGTAACTGCTTTGTTCTTGTATCTCATGGTCAAAGCCAAGTTAATACCTGTAAAAACCAATGGATTCTATCGGTTAGATGCTGCTTTGGTATCATAAGTAGTCTTTGTATGTTTCTTGCACTGTATGAATTTGTATATGTGTGACTCGCATACAGCATTTGTTGTGAATGAAGTAATGAGAAACTTGAACAAAACTACTGTACAGTGCTTGATAGTTATGCTTGTATAGTAAAGCTAGTGATTTATTTTGGTTTGTGAACTCACTGAACCTCTTACTCATGGAGATTGTTTTGTAAATAAGGCCTTGAGTCAAATAAATCTTTTGCTGTTTAGGCATAGGGGAAAAAAAACATGCGCAGTGAAGGATACCTTTCTTGTGTAATTAGTACTGCACTGTGTAGATGGGAGACTTTTCTCATGCTCTCTGTTATGGAGTGGCTTGCTGAATGTGCTGAGTCTCAGGATTGATAAAAGGTGAGGGAAGACACTGCCTTATCTGTGTATTTAAAGCCTTTTGTATATTTTGAATTCCACATTGACTAAAGCTGTCTTCTGTTACGTGCTCTTTTTGGCTCAGCCTAGCAAGAGAGCTTGCGCTTTTGATACCATTGGTGGTGGTGAGAAGCTTGAAAGAGGAGTTCATGCTGGATGTTATCAGCATTTAACTTAAGTGGAAAATGTGAGCCAGTTGAGGTTATTTTCCATAGGGGAATGTTGTACAGAGCAGTTGTTTCCAATCTTCTGTCCATTCCCAGATTGAATGGTATCTACTTCCATTGTCTTGTCCTACTCAGAGATGATAGATGCTGCATGGCTATGCTTACTTTTCTCTGAATGTCATGACAGGAAGATCAAATGCAACATGTACTTTCTCTTACTACATACTTTGATATTTTTAATAATTTTTGTAGTTCCTTGACTTCCCTAGTTCCTGGAATCCTTCCCTTTTGGCACTTCTAAAGGGAATTTTTGTCAAAAGTGATTTTGGGTAAGGTTAACAAATGAGTACCTGTAGCTTTTATATACTCCAGTCTTATTGTTTGTTTTTAGTTTCTTCTATTTTGCTGGGTGGCTCCTACTTAAAGTACAAAGCAGAACTGTAGTTTGGATTTGGTGCTCCATTTGTATTCAAATATTCTTCCAAGGCTTTCCAGCAATGTTCAAGCAGCATGTTGTGGGAGATGGTTCCTTCTTCACAGCTTTAAAGGATGTGAGTGAAAATTCTTCCGTAAGAGTATTTTAAGATGCAAATATACTGTTTTAGGCTTTTTTATTTTATCAAGTGTGTCATAGAAGAAGCCACAAGTTTCTGAAGTAAAAGCCACTTCAAATAATCTTCATGAAAAGGTGCCTTCTTATATTCTTTTATATGTGGTTTCATGAGTCAAGTGCACGTTGTAATTGCATATCGTTTCAGTTTTTCAGCTGAACACTAAAATCGTTTCCTGTTCCGATAATCAGTCTTCTACCTTGACTTTCCCCCCTAAGAGACCATTTTATGGCTTTTCAGTCAGTATTGGTGAAATTTATCATTCCTGTCCTGAAAAATACTTTGGCATATGTGCAGCCTAGTTCATGCAAGTGTGTGGCTCATTAAGTAATATGCCTTTCAGGTTGTTGATTCAGTTGTACTATGGCTGGAGATTGTACCTGATTTAGGTTCTTGGTTTTCTTATAATTATTGAATAGAGGAAAAGATGGAAGATCGTATGTGGAGAAACGTGGAGACAATAAATGCTATGATGGTAAATTTATCTTTAAAAGATAAAAATCTGAACTACTTATTTCTACCCGACTTACTCCTCCACCAGAAAGTTGATACCATTGAAATAACACCTCCAGAGTAGTAGCTCCTTGACAGTCATTTACATGTATTTTAAACTGACTATGATATCTATTTTTATAAGCAAGGTTAGGCATGTTAACGTTGGCATGGCAACACTGCTGTATGAGGAGAACATGACTATCTTATTTAAGATGTAATTAGAATGCCAACACAAGTTCCAAGTAGTTCCATTTATATGTGGAATTGAAGAGGGGAAGGAGTAGAGTAGAAAGGCACTAAAAATGAAAAATGAAGCCGATGTTTTATTTAGAAGTTAATTCCTGGGTGTTTGTGGATGAGGTGTGTGTGTTGCATGTGCTTAAGTCAAAAGGCATAGATGGCATTCTTTCCTTCTATACTGTATTACATGAAGTTTTTGAAAACATCTAGTTTGAGGATTATCTAACAGCTAAACCTCTTTCTACTCAGAAATAAATCTGTGTTATACTGGATTTCTGTAGCAGCCTCCTTTTGTTGTTAGTGAGTTTTTTAATATATTTTTCTCCTCTTATATATCAATATGCTCTATCTTTTGCTGTTGATGTTTCATTTCTACACTTTCCCACGTGTTTTGTGCCTTATTGTTAAGTATGTTGAGCAGCCCAAGGGCAGACTGGAAGTTGTGATCTGGATGTATGTACCCAAGAACACCAGAGGCTCATTGAACCCAATGTCTTTCCTTTGACAGTGGACCGCTTCAGGTGCCCAGGGAAGCATGTGAGAATAAAGGAAGTATATTTGTTATGACTCTTCCTGAGGCTTGTGTTATTATTCTGCAGCCAGCTGCTGACTCGGTAGCTTTCTTTTCAGTGAATAGCTCCGCTACTAGTGTGCTGCTCAAGTTCTTCCCAGCTTGTCACAGAAGGATGTCTCAATTCTGCTGTTCTGTTGCTGCTTGCAGGTTGCTTAGCAGTAATGCTGAAAACTCACAGCATGACTGTCAGTTTTGACTCATTTAGCCTGCAGAAAGCTCAGAAGACCCGGATAGATGGTGATGGTTTTTGGTTAACTTGAGAAGACAAACTTGAGAGGCAGTATAAACACTTGTGCTTCCGTGTCTTTGCAAACGGACACAGAAGTTAATTAGCAAGGGAAGACTACATTTAGTGAAGTTGATGATATTTGCTTGAAAAAAACTGAAGTTCACCACAGATGAGCAATTTTTAAAACCTCCACCTTAAACTTCTAAGGATAAAAAGTGAGGAACCTAGTCTGTGTAGAGATTACACAAATGCTTTGTGGCAAAGAATGCTAAAAATACAGTTGCATACATCTTAGCAATAGTAGTAGCTATTTTTCCATGATTCAAATAGGCATATATGGATTAATAAAATACTTAGTTTGATGCATTGTGGGGATTTCAGAAAGAGAAGTTCTGTACTGTGATAAATTGCTGATTAATGCAAACAGGTATAGGTGTAATAATGCTAGTATTTTACTTGTATTCTTTTTCTCCATCCCATCTTTTGGAGGCATGCAGCTCGGGCATTTTATTGCACCATAGCTGTGCTGGCCAAAATGCTTTTCTTAGTTGTACAATGTAAAGTGACTGAGTGGAGCAGAAAAGGCCATGGGTTTGCCTAGAAAATTAAGTTAAAAGCCTAAGGTAAAGTTAGCTGACTATGTTGGTTGAAATCTCATGGAAAAAATTGTACAACTAACCTGCAGTGGAGCAAATTCTGCTGTAATATTGGCCCTGATACTTGCTAATTATATATAAAAAAAAAAAAAATCAAGCCTGCACAGTGTTGCCACAAAAAAGGAAATGCCCTTTGAACTTCTGATTGGAATAGTGAAAATAGCATGTTAATAATGGGTTATACAGATGTGATGTTGCAGACAGTCTTTAACATTCACTCTGGGCCTTGTTCAGTAGACTTAATAGAATCCCAAGCTATGTTTTTTGGCCTAATGTAGTGTGTGACTAGGATTTAATCATTATTTTAAGCTTTTTGAGTGGTCTGGTGAAAGTAGGCTGTAAAACTATGTTTTACTTGGTGGTAGTGACAGTTAAGTAATTGTGTGGCCGGATATAATAAAGTTTCTGAATTGTTCATGTTTTGAAGTACCCATCACTTGGAAAGAAATCCTTTGTGGTCCAGATAAATGGCCCAAAATCATCTTCTGACATATTTAACATTGCTACATTTGGTTATAAGAACACATTTAATTATTTCTCCCTTGATTGGGGTAGGGATATGTTTTTCCCTTGTGTTGCAAACCAATGATGTGTCAGCTTATGGGACAGTTTTATTTTGTTTATTTAGTGCTTTTAGCTTCAGCATTCAAAGCTTTCGGAATACCTCTCTCTTTTTCAGGGCTGCATCTGATTTTGCTGTCCCTGGCTGTTTTCTTAGACCTCTGATACATATGGCTGCAATTCTGTTATAAAACCTTCTTGTTTTTTAGTTACAGCTTTTTGTCTACTTCTTGATTTTCTTGTTCTTTAGCCACAGTGAAAGAATGGTAAAAGGCTCTATTTGTTGCTTGTCATCAGTTCCCAGCTTGGCTCCTATGAAGATGGGTGCATGTTATGTATGACTGTGGTGGTCCTTCTGAGGTGTTTTGAATTCTTCAGAGAGTGTTACTTCTATGCTGAGGTGGAGAAACTGGTAAACTGTATGCTATTTTTTTAAAGAAGTTAGTGATTTTCTTAACTACTAAGAAAAATGGTACAGAAGCTCGTGACTTGTTTTTGGTCTATAGTTCTTTGTCTATAATTTTTGGAGGGGAGGAACACAGCTAAAGAAGAATACATACTAGTGTGTTTTCTTTAAAAATCAAACAAAATGGCTTGGAATAGTACATTCCAGATTTAGTGGAGATTTTCTGTGGGCATACTACTTTCCTGTCGTTTTTTCTCCAGCTGTCAAGGAATAAAGCTCTAGTAGAGAGAGTTGTATTTGAAAATTCTCTGTTTCTGTATATGTGGGTTTTTCTCACCTTCACCTTTTCTTTGCATTTGTATATTTGAATCTTTATGAAAAATCTGATTTAGTTCATGCAGAGTACCATTCAGAAAACAGTTAAAAGCTTCTATATGGGGAAAGCCATAAACTTGTCAACTTGGGGAAAAAGCTGTTTTATCATCCACATCTGACTTGAGATGTTGTTCTACTCAGAATACTTTTTTGAACAAATCTAGAGTTTCTTGGCCAACTTCTGCTTTTATTACTGTAAGGGCAATTTTAATAATTTAATACTTCTCATCTACCATCTTTTTTTAAGGAGTTGAGTATAATGGAGGGCTTGAATGTAGAACCATTGAAATAAAAATCTCTTCCTATCCCCCAACACAAAAAACAACCCACCAAAAGAACTAAAAAAAAAAAAAATCAAGCACGACAATTTAAATAAATTCTTAGTCTTTTTCTACAAAGGTTGCCAAGTTTCAGTTTGATGTGGATTACAATGGCCATACTGTGTCACATTTTCTGAAAAAGTGCAACTGGTCGTTAGCTACAGTGATGAACAGCTGTACTATTTTATGATAACAGCTGGGAAAAATCTAGTTTTCTTCAATATTTTTTATTTATTGTTTCTTTCATGCCATTTTAAAATGAGAAAGCAAGATTATTGTATTTGTTCTATATCTTACATTAGGGATTTCTTCACAGACAATGGTGGCAATTAGGTATCAAAATATTGCATTGCTGTTTGTGACTTGGACTGTTTCCCTTTTCAGGACCTTTTTTCATAACCCCCTGAATTCTGTGGGAGTTGGAATGTCTTCATCAGCTTGAATAAACTATGAATCAAGTATTCATCCTATGACTTATAGTTTGGCCTTCCTTTTCAACACATGATTTTGTGTGTGTTAAACCACTTTGTTATAGCTGATCTTAGTGGCTTAGGACAGTGGTATCTCTTATTTTTAATACTGAGCAAAGTGCACTTTGTTATGCTTTCATTTAACAAGTGAGAACCAACTAGTCTGTTTGTATGTGGCTGTTTTTTCCAAGAAATACTATGCTATTCTATTGCTGTGTCTTGAGCTATTTAGTCTAAAATGTTTTCCATACATGTATGTTTGTTTTCTAGCACTGAAAAAACAAGTAGCATCCTTTCTCTTCTATAAATATCTTTTTCCATGAGCTGCTCCCATATAAATGAATTTTCCTCAATAATGAACACAGCTGAGTTGCCTTAAATACAAGACACTGCTTTTGTTAACCTATCTTCTGGTGAAATGGAGAAAGTCTTCGTATTAAAATCACACCAGTTGTACTAAAGATGTATAGAGCATATCTCTATAAAAGTATATTTTATTCCTTGAGAAACTTGCTTTCTGTATACACTTGGTTAATGGAAAAGAGGGAAACAAGGTGGTGATGGCTGGTGGTAAACAGAGCTGTATGTCGGCCCTTACTAGAAGGGAGCTTAATGGCCAAACAAGGTATATTGGACAGAGAGGGAGATTGGAAGGAAGATATGAAGGGCATAATGGGCAAGGGTGTGCATTTTCAGTGTTACGTAGGGAATTTTATATCAAATTTAGAAATCAAAAGCACAGTAGCTGCATTTGGTGTACTTAGCCTGATGAGTTGTATTGGCTTCAGTGAATATCTTAGATTTTAGAGAGGTCTTTTGGTGAAATTAGCTACAAGGGAGCTTGACTTTTTCAACAAGTAGAGCACTGGCAAAGGCAGTTGGTGAAACTTTTAGTTGCTCATATACTTTGTGTGCAGAACACTAAATTGGGTTTTGATTGTCTATGTTCTTTTTTTAAAGAGAAGTTTCCTAAGATAAAATGCTTATAGTTTCTGTTAACTGTAACAACTTTTAAACTGTTTCTTTACATTCTCGAGAGTAAAGAGGAGAAAGGACTACAAGATGCTGTTTCGAGCATACTAGATGAGGTTTCTTTTGAAAGAGAAAAAGGAAGAGTAAACTAAAAACCCAAATATTTCTGCTACAAATGGGGATGAACCTGTTTTTGCTTCACTTGAGAGATTAACGTTAGCTTCTGGGTAGCTGACTACCTTAACCAGGTATGTTTTCTCTTTGTCGTTTAACCTTACTTCTCCCCGCTTCACTGGAGGAGTAACATATCCGTGATCTTTATGAATGATGTATCAAAGTACCCTTTTCAGTGACTATAAACTTAAAAAGTGATTGTGAGCTCTGCCAATGTAAACAGGAATAGATTATTTGACTTTTGTTTTTAATTTGAAGGCTTTCTTTGAATAGTCAAAACAGGCACAGTTTCTGTGTGAAATCTAAAGGTAAATGCAAAAGTTAATTTTTACATGTAAAGAGCTTGCACATTAGGGAATAGCACATCCCTATTCTCTTTAACAAGGTACTGCTACTTCCCTTGAGCCCTGCATCTCAGGTGGCACCTCTAATGTGTAAATAGTGTTTGCTGTTTACCACATAGAAGACAAAGGATATTGCTGTCATTAAAGTCTTAAGCGTATGTAACTTTTTGTGCAGTGTTAACTTCTTATCTTATATCGTACTTTCACAGACAATACTTTGCTGCAGGATATTGTTTGTTTAAGCTAGGCTAATCTTAGAAGTACTGCTAGTCAGAAAGCTACTCTATAGATACCTTTTTGGTTATAATCCAGTTGCCATGGTTTCTGAACGTGCATTAGAGTTCCCTATTTTTTTCCCCCTCCTGGCTTCGTGGGAGTTGAAGTAGAAAAGGTTTTTATAGGTGATCTTAGTGAATTCTGTGATCATCTTTTACTGAACTCTTGGAAATGCTGTTTATCAAGTTCAAAGGCCTTTCAACCGAATATGAAATACAGAAATCTTTCTCCCTTTAAAATTGAAGGGCTGTGTCTGCCAGTAAGGTGTTCCACAGGGAGAATGGTTTGTGTGATTATGAAGCTCCACCATGAAAATACTCATTCTGAAGTAGCACCAAGATTTGTTACAATGGGAAATTATTTTTTTAATTGATATACCCTTATGTAGATCATAGTATTGCTGGCAAAACATTTGCATGGATTCCTCTTGATGAGTGTCAGAACTTTGAGCCATGTGTAGCTCCAGAATTTGGTGCACCTTGATTGCAGGGAGAGAAAGTATGGCCATTTTACTTTGCTTTGGCCAACTGTAAAAACAGTGGAAATGGCTTTTGTATGCATCTTTGATAGACATTACCAGGGCTTCTGACATGACCATCAGAAAGGTCCAATTTCTAATTACTGGAAGGAAGTGGTTATTTTCTACTAGCCCTTGGTTCATCTGATCTTTTCATGAAGATTAAAACTCCGAGTGATGGTAATCAGTTAAAAAGCTTTGAAATTTGTAGTGATGACAATTGGCTTTGTCTTTCAGCTCTTAATGCTCTCTGGCATATTGTTTTCTCTGTCTGCTGCTTTCTCATGCTCTTTTTTATTTCCCTCTAAAGGTGCCCATTGCCGTGCAAGGTGGGCTGGAAAACACCTGAATGTTGCATATGTAAAAGCGAAATCAAATTGCAATGAGAGAATCTCTTGATATGGGTGATAGGGAATAAAAATAAGCATTTGTAAGAGTCTGAATGTGACACAAGTATGCTGATTGTTTCAGAAGAGTTAGTAGAACTACCAGTCTTGAGCAAGTTCTGTAGCTTGAGATCACCTTCATGGATAAATAATCTGGATAATTGAGATAAATTTTTGCAGTGAAAATGCAGCTTTCTGGGTTGCTTAGTTGACTAAGTACATTTGAGGAAAATGGTAGGCAGATACTGTAATTTGATGTGTGAATTGCCTAGTTGCTCATATAGATAATACTGTATAATAAGAGCTGGACAACCTGCATCCTATAAAAGAATATTAAATCCATTTACTGTCTTTGCAACATTCTGAAAAACAGCTGGGAGAATGACTTGCTAGTTCAGCTAAAATTTTTTGGCCTAACTATTTGTAATTAGAAAGGTGCATGTCAAAAGACCCCTTGTTACGGAGGACTTCTGGTTACAAAAAGACAAGTGGGCTGTTAGAGTTTCATTTAAAAATGCTTGCCCCCTTTCCCCCTTAAAAAAATAAAAACAAAAAAGACTCTGGTTCAACACAGGTACTACAACCTGAAAAGATGATCTTAGCAACAGAACATGTGAAAAGAGCTGGAGAGGTAGATGCTTCAGATAGTTGGGAATAAAGAGCAAGACAGAAAGCTCCTTAAACTGCAGGTTCTATTAATGACAGATTCATCTACTCAAAGCAAGGGTGGATATTCCAGGAACATCTCCTCTAGATATGCTGCATGGCATTTTCTACATAAATTGATTTGACGGCTATGTCATCATCTTTTGTTCAGGTGCAGGCCATGCGAAAGAGGCTTTTTAGTACAGTGGGCGCTAGTTGTGGTTAGTCGCAAGTCAGTCGCCAGAGGAAATTGTTTGTATGGATTATAATAGTGAAAAACTTCTTTAGAGTGACTATGGAGGAAACGTTATCATACAACTGCTAAATATGGCTTTATTTGTAAGGGAATATGTTTTTGATTTTTCATTTTTTTCAGCATTGATTTGGAAGATTCTTTTCTTGTTCTGATGTTATTGGGAAGCTACTGTACCCTGATACTCTCTGAGACACTGGGTGAGAGTAAAAGCTGACTTGAATTTATGATATGTTTTATCTGAAAGTATGATGCAAGACACTTCTAACAAATGATTTTATTAGCATACCTGAAAAAATAACGAAGATTTTGTGTGGCTTCTAAAATTTTTGGATGAAGTCTTACTGTAAAACTCTGCAAAATCAAACCCTTGTTCTATAATGATTCTGTGAAAATAAAGGGCTATGTGAGGGCAGAGGATTCTTCCTGTGCATGTCCTGATACAGGACTATAATTTTAATAGCCTCTGTAAAGGTTTAGCCAAAAGACTT
Source organism: Dromaius novaehollandiae (assembly GCF_036370855.1). NCBI lineage: Eukaryota > Metazoa > Chordata > Aves > Casuariiformes > Dromaiidae > Dromaius > Dromaius novaehollandiae. The sequence goes on along the minus strand of NC_088101.1, from coordinate 18,873,600 downwards.
TTGGCTTCAAAAACACAAATGTTATCCTTTTTTTTTTTTTTTTTTTTTCCTAAAAAAAAAAAAAAATTGATGGCATTAATAATGCTGCTTCCCCCTTCCCTTAATGTGCACAACAGCCAAGTCAACTTTTAGAGTCAGTGAGAGCAGATGGCCTGTCAAGCCAGACAAGGCTACAAAAAGCTATTGTGACTATGCTTTTAACTACTGTTAAATGCATGAATTACTTTAGCCTGCATTTATCTCAATCCAGTATGTTGCTTTACTTTGGTGAAGACCATTCCTTTTGAGATGTCCCCCTTTCCCTGTTCCCCACCACCACCTCTGCAATTGGTCTTCTGGAAAAGCTGCCTATTTTTAAAAACATATGTTCATAAACAGGAGTCTGTAAATATGAGAATAAGCTCATCTAGTGTAAGGATTGTAGCAGGCCCTTCTTTAAATCTGTCACTGAATAGTTTTTATGCTATCCCTTCAGGCAGCCATTATATTCTCAGAGTCATTATTGAAAGAAGTGCATTTTGCACCTTCTGGACGTGCACAATTGTCTCTGTGGATGAGCATCTGTCAAGATTTGTCAGACTTATTTGCAGTAAGATAAGTTTTCTGAAAGTTTCAGTATGGTAGGGATCTAGGGAAGGGCAGGCTGGATTAGTTCTGAAACTTTCTGTATTTTGGGATGCTAAGAAAGAACAGGCTGAACTGATTATTGCTGCAGTATGCAACAGTAGTCAGAAGGCGTGCTGCTCAGAGCTAGGGAGAAACACAAGTGGAGCGTGAACTACCTTTTTCTTAACCAGAATCTATATGAAGGTTATCATTATCCCTTCCATGTGTTTTGTTGCCACGCCAATAACAATGCAAATGTTTTCTACAAAACTAGGATACTTTTTTTTTTTTTTTTTTTTTTTAAAGTTACTCTTCTACAAGTCTGCCCTGGAACACTCTAGTTTGGAACTGCGTTATTTAGAGAAACTTTACCATTAAGTAATTCGAAGGAGAAATCTTTTCATTTGATATTAACCTTCACTAGCAAAGAGTGCTGAGCATGAGTGTCATAGACAAAAACAGGGTCACCGGGAAGATAAATGCACCAAAGAAGATAGTTATTTATTCATGTTTTTGTGTTCGTTTGCCTTGTAGAAGTCTCTGAGTGGCTGGGTTTTTTGAAAGATAACAAAGAAAAAAACAGATCAATATTGGTGATGTGCTTATACACAGAAATGCTGTAATAAAATATGAATTTGTTATTAATATAAACAGGTGCTTCAGACCTTTATTTGAGTGCTGGAAATAGGAACAGGTTGGATGTTCACTATTGAACTGTGAATACAGGCATGTTACTAGTTTGCTTCTGATAGAGCAGCATCCTCAGTGCACGTGCACTTCCATTTTATTGGTACTGTAACAAAGAGAGGCAGTGTTCTAACCAGAACCAAATCACTGTATGGCGGAAAGGTAACTGTTAAAAGCTTTCTACTCAAAGCCCCAACAAGTCCTTTTTCAGTCTTTAACTTCTGGTTTAGATGGGGAAATATGTCAGTAATCATGTGGCCAGGCAGGTCTTGCATTAGGCAATAGCATTAATATTTTGTGCTGTATACTGATTCAATTTTAACTTTAACCTTTTCCAAAACTCTTGCCGCCCCCCCCCCCCTCCAACCCCCCGAAAAGGCTCAGGTCTCAGATGGTGGCTAAATCTTTCTTGAAATAAATTAATTTGTTCCTGAGTTAAACCGAATGAATGCCCTTTGATTTCTTAAAAAAAAAAAAAAAAAAGAAAAGAAAAAGAAAAGAAAAAGAAAACCTTGTACACCTGTAATTTAATGGTTTTTTTTTTCTTCTTCATATGCAAACCTGAACTTTTCAAGAAAAGGAGGATGTTTTTCTGCCTTGGTGATCTGTCTCTTATAAAGCCTACATTAATGTGGCCTGTCTAATGTTATCCTCCTCTTCCGTACCAAGAAAACAGTGATGACTGGAATGCATGTCATCAACTTCTGTAATCATGGTACTTGAAATATTTAGTGTTGTGATTACTATAAAACTATAGTATTTTTATATAGTTTTGCCTTTCAAGTTTACTTCCTGTGTGTTCTCTCTGTCTCTCTTTTTTTCTTTTTCTTTTTTCCTTTCAACAACTTAACCTCTTGGCTGAAGTTTGCCATGCAGACACTTACAAAATACCTTGTTGAACTAGGCAGGAGGAAAGAACAACTATGCCAAGTTTGCTGAAGCTTTTTCACAGGCCCAAAAGTGTCTGCTGAAGCTGCCAAATTCTGCATCAGGGAGTTGTCAAGAGTCACAAACCTTTTCATTGATCCAGAGAATGGAATCAAGCAGCAAGGGAACAAATTCTATTTTGCTGAAAAGGACTCTGTGGAAGGCCTTCTCAATTGGCTGGGACCAACTTATCAATAACCACCAACCCGTAGCCCACCTGCATTACTTTCAGCAGGCTGGAGATGGGGAGTAATTTCAGTGCAAGGCTCGGCAGTCTGATATGTTTCCTTCCTCTTGCACGTAAGAACTGTGAACAGTTGGTGCCACGCTTGATTGAAAAAGCCAGCACTTCGTTTACAGAAGCGATGACTACTTCTTGCTGCAAACCCTGATAATCCAAGAAGAAATAAATAGGTGGCCCAAAAGTACTAGAGTTGTAATCTTTCTGGCCCGCAGGGCAAAGATCATAAACTTTCTAAACCCTGACTGCAGACTCATTTAACTGAATCTCATATTTTAGCTGGACAGGATTTGGTGGCACTGATAAATGATCTTCTCCTGTACCTGGATTGTGAGGCATCTGTTTTCTACCCAAGAGGAGGCAGTGTGAAAGAATGTGCACACCCAGTGACAGGCAAAAGGAACTTCACTCCTAGACTGCTCCATGCTGGGAATCCTTTAGAAGTTGCTGGAGCCTAGAGCTCAAAAATGAGGCTCCTTATGGGTGATTTTGCTCCTCTGGTGCAAAAGATACCTTTAGCAAGAGGAGATAAATCTTCCTTTTTTGATAGGCTGAAACTGAAATAAACTCCCTCTCTTCCACAGAAGTTAAGGATGGTCCTAGATTTTATGCCTTCTGTAACTCTGTATAAGAAACACTTTTCTTTGACCTCTTCTTCTGTGTAATCTAGCAATTGTCTGTTAAAGTCCAAGTGGATTGCTGTAAATCCTAGCAAAATGAAGAACTCTGTGGAAAGGCATAGACCTCATTTCAGAGATGCTAATTATGTTGTTTAATTCAGCTCAGGTTCTATGGCAAGATGACATATGAACAACAAGTGAAAAGATATATTTACAGAAACACATCATGCCTGCATGTGTGATGATCTGGCTTTTGACTTCCTTCAGAGTTCAGGGATTCTCTATGCTGCCTGGCTGGGAAGTCTTATCTTCTCTAATATCTCACCTCTGAGAGTTTTCCATTTTCCAGTCTTTTTAGGAGTCCACTGTCCTCCCCCCAAAGTTGTCTCTTGTATGTTGATGTATATAAACTACCTCAAGGTTTTCTTAAAAAGAATAGTGGAAGCAAGCCCACTAGTCCTCCCAAGAGGAAAACTCAGTGAGGTCAGTCGTATTCCTTTTGCTTCCCTTTTGGTTTTGTTCCTTGCTACGCCTTGCAAAACAGCCAGAAGGATTAGTCCTAAATAACTTTTAATTTCCTTTTTGTGCGGAATATGATCCAATATGGACTTCTATTTTTCTTACAGTAGATTTACCAGAAATTGTTTCAAGGGTTAAAACAAAACAACAAAAAAGGGTGTTACAAACATACATCTTGTTACTTCCCTTAGACCACCTCATTATCTGTCTCTTACTTTTTTGATCTCCATGTAGCTAACGCTTATTGACTTATGGGATGCATAACCGAGGCTCACCTTACATGTTTAGCTATTGCTTATTTTAACCAGTGTTTCTATTTGGGGGAAAAATATTTACATGATTGTTGTAAATATATTTCTTCATATCCCTCTGTGGATCGTTATTCAGGTTTTTAGATGTTTGAGGATTTTATTGAGTAGAGGGGCATGAGATTAGCAGAAGTCCTGCAGGGAGGGATAGACTTAAGGAAAGGAAGAAGAGTGGGAAGAAGGGACAATAGGATATTCTAGTCCCTGCTGATATATTGTTATTTCCTGTCAGGTTTCATTTTAACCTCTGCCAAGGAAGAAAAGGAATGTTACGTTTTTCTGTTTCTAGCTACTGTTGCGTGTTGGCATCCTCCTCCTGTTCTCAATGCAGGCTACCCAGAGGGAGGAATGGATCAGGTGGCCCTGGTGGAAGTTAACACATATACTGAGATCCGTTGTGAATTTTCTCTCTGAAAATGCACTGTAAATTCTTGGAGTTTGTTGTATGATGTTACATGTCAAAGTGAATGAGAAAAAGGTGGTATTTTGTTGTGCTGATACTCTTGCTAATATGCAAGTTGTGTTTTTTGTTCTTTGAGATAGAACTTAACTTCCCTTTCTGTGTCCACACATGCTCAGCAGCTTGCCCGTGGTCATGTAGGAAACAAGCAGCAGTCAGGAATAGCATTTTAGCCTCCTGATTTGCAGTCTTACAGTCCCAACCTGTTAAATCAGTCCTGCTCTCAAAATAGTGCCACCTGGTGCTACCTGTGTGATAAAACTGTTCAGTGTGACATACACAGCTGTGCTCTCATTGTACGGCTTTGCCTTTTGCTGAAGTTAAAGCATGTGTTGCATCCCCTAGGTATGTGATACGTCTCCCCACAACTGAGATTCCAGAACAGAAGCAAGGATTAATATTTAAATGAGAATATGAACAATTACCGTGAAGCCAGAGCTTTAGCTATATTCAGCTGTCTTTGTGTTTTCAGTAGCAAATCTCTTCTCTGTCTTCCCCATAGTGGTCATAGCTTCTGCTTTTCCTCTCATTTTTCTAAATGGAATATTTGCTGCCTTTTAATATCTTTACTTGAAATGTTATGACTGGAAAGTGGTCAAGCTGCTCACAGCACAATATTTAAACGTTTGAACTGTGTATTTGAACCTGTTACTTTTTGTCTCAGCAACTTTTGGTCTCAATTCTATTCTCTGTGTAAGTCAATTTCCTAACTTGGTCAAAATCCAGAGTCTCTGTAGCACAGGGAATTAGACATGAAAGGCTGAAATGTCTCATTTGTACAACACCTCAGGTGTACAGTCTAAAGTCCTTGCTGTATCTTAAAACAGTGTGTGCATCATTGTGGCATATCCTCAGACCTTGAGTATGTTCTCAGGCGCTCAGCCAAATGTAGAATATCACAACATTTGAAAACTGGTTGGATCCCAATATAGTATGCAGTCCTTTGTGGTTATTTTGTTTTTATATAGCAATGACTAATTATTCACAAGACAAATGCCCTTTGAAAAGCCTCTTAAAAATTCTGAGAGAAAAGGTGTGTTTTTTCTCAAATATATAATTTTTTTAAGACAAAGTGATAACTCTAAAATCTGAATCTCCTATATAGATTCCCGCCCCGTGTGCTTCTCCCTCCCCCCACCCCCCCCCCCAAAAAAAAAAAAAAACTACATGGAATGCATGGAAGAGCTGTGCCTGGAAAATGTATTGGTGTTTGCCTCTCTGAGGGAGAAAATACTGTTGTGAGTTGAAAGAGTAACAAATTTACAGCATTAGAGAAGACAACTAGTAAGCAAATTTTGATGTTTTACCTAGGGGGATGTAGCAACAATTAAGAAAGCAGTTTTGCAATTCAAGCAAAAGTTGGAATTGCTTTTCATAATGGTCTGTGACTTGTGCATCTAATGAAAAGAAGGACTAAGATGATTTGTCATGTCTGTTTGCAGAACAGATCATTCTGTGTGTTAGAGATTCTGCCTTACAGGAGGAGTTTCATTGCCCAGCAAAGAAACCCCCTCCTATTTTATCTATCCTTACACTTTCTCTCTTGCCTCTTTTTTAACTGAACTGTGGTGATTTGTGACCAAGACAATGAAAACGACGTGCATTGACAGGTTGGCATTGATTGAGGTCTGGTGCCAGAAAGCTTTTTGGAAATTCAAACGTACAAAAAGTCAGATCAAACCTTATGTGTGAGACTTCTTTCATAGAAATGAATTCTTTTCTTACATCAGAATTCTGACTGAGATGGACTGTTAGTAGTATTGTCCTTTTTTAACATTTGTCCACCAAAGTAAAAAAGTTAGACTGCGTAATCTTAGGATAGGGTTTTTTTTATGTAGTGCACTTAAAAAGCTGTGATTATTTCATATGTAAACTAACAATCATCTAAAAGTAAGCTGAAAGGGATATTTTTGGATATTTGTCTAAATCACTCCTAGTTCTGTAGAAGTTTTTCAGTATTTCATACAGGAAATATATTTCTAAGACTTAAGATATTGGATTGGCCATGAGGGGAGGTGGATTCATCTCTTCAGTCTTCTCTAATAACGTTAAAGCACTTGCTTTAGCTGTACAGAGATGGTGTTTTCCATTTAATTCAGCTAACGTAATAGCTGATGAAAGCTATCAGATGGATAGCCATGCAAAAAGAAATGGTCTGGTTGCTGAGCATGAACAGAATGGTGGTTGCTAGGTAAGGTGGCTTAACGCAGTCCCAGCAATTCACATATACTTGTTGCAGGAAAACCTCTTCACAGCAGGATGACAAGTTCACGGTTGAGCCTGCTCAATTCATGGCTTGTTATCAAGTCAGCTTATTTAAGAGATAGCTGCAGCCATTTTTCTGTTATTCACTAATGCTGATTTCCAGAACTGGCTAAAGAACCAGTTCCTTTAAACATGTACCAGTAGAGTTAGCTGTATTACTCCCTATATCAGCAGTCACTCCTCTCTTAATGTATCAGATAAGCATAACAGTTTATAGAGGGTTGAGGAAATTCACTTAAGGACTGGTAAATATTGTTTGCCTTATCTCTGTTAACCTAAACAATTTCTCTAAATGGCTCATGGTAAATGATCTTGAATAAGTTCTATGAAAATAAAGTATTTGATTAAATTAGTTTGAAGCCAGCCAGGGTTTACTTGGTGGTGATGGCAAGTTCTCAAATAAATTATGAAAACATGTATGATTATCTTGAGATGGGCTAATTAACTATGTTAGGAATCTTGAACTGAATTTAAAATAGCAGGACTTCTCTTTCTTTCTTTCTTTTTTTTTTTTTTTTTTTTTTTTTTTTTGTTCTTAAAAGGTTAGTTATCTTTCTGGAAGTATGTGATCTGGTGTCTCACAGAAGTTGTTATCAGAGATTGTGAGAGAGTTTCATCATCCCCTCAGGACGATTACAAGAAAAATGTAGGCCTAGTGCTTTTGCAAGCATCTGCAAGATGTTAAAGTTTATTGCATTGTCATGTAGAAGCAGGGATGGATCAAAAAGCTTTTTCTGGCTGACACCTCTTTTGTTGCTCTTTGGTCAGCTGAAAGGATAATGAGGTGGTTGGTGTCTGAGCTATGAGGGAGGTATAAACAGTTACATATTCTTGCAAAGGCTGGAAGATGACCTGTTTTTCAGGGTCTTGCCTAAAGCCAAGTACAAAGCTTGTACAGCAACTTCATGATACAATTTTGATAGTGTTGCCAAGCCTTGTTCAGCTCATGGCATCTTGCTGATTAGTATAAAACAGAGTTAAAGGTTTTTTATTTTTTGATCCTCTTGATTTACATTTGTGGTATGAAATATTAAGAGCGTCTCTAAAGTCTATTTTTTCTTCTTACTCTGCTTGACTTGTGAAATCCTTTTGCTATTATAATAATTTATTAAAAGTTTACAAGTATGTTTCCAACAAATTCTGCTGCCACCTGTCTTGGAGGGGATGGAGGATGGCTGTTCAGTGTTGCTGAATGACTAAATGCTAGTCACCTGTGTTTGCAGCTGGTCCAGTGAAGATGTCTTGGGTTGCTGTTGATGACTCCACGTGAAAGGAGGAGATATTGCTGGTGGCCTGCTCCCTTTGTGGTTGCCTGCCATTTGGAACAGCTTCAGCATTTCTGGTGCTGTTGCCACCATCTTTGTTACCTAATGTGAATTAGGTGAATTCTCATCTAACAGTGAGCATTGCTAGTAATCCTGTGTATTTATATATTTATTTCTATAATATTCTTGGAATATGTTGTGTCAGTAAAAAAACCTCTTTTCTAGAGCAAGAAGAAAAGAGAAGATGAGTCTTTTGATCCTGTTTTTGTTAAAAATTCAACTCACTCTTTTTGCTTGAGGTACTAAAGAATCCTTGTTTTCCTTCCTCCGTGAAAAAGATCATTAGCTGATTGTTACAACTTACAGCAGTTTCATCCATAATGCAAGGCAAAAATCACAATGACTAATAGTTTTGTTTCAGGCTGTCAAATATCTGTTCTAAAATGAAGAATTATAAGACCACTTTATGGAACATCTGAGATCACATCTGGTGGTGATAAAGTAGAGACTTTAGGCTGTGGATGTGTTACTTTTCTTGCTCCTTTTTAGTGCCTTTCTATATATTTAAAAATTGCAGTAACTTCATTTAAAAAAAAAAAAAAATTAGGTTCAACATATCAGCTTCTTAAATGACCAAACACAGTATAGGAACTATAGTACTCTCCAAAGATTGAGTATAAAAAAGGTTGTAAGCATTTTCTAAAACCAGTAAAGAAAAAGCAAACTTGTTATAACCTAGATTTGCCGTTCAAGTCTAATTTTCTATATATTTTTTTTGTATTCTTATGGAAATTTCTCTTGTGTTAGACTGTCCTGGAGTGACTGCTTATGGATGCAATGGTGAAGATGAGGGTTTGGAAATAAATCCAAATTGTGGGTGGTGGCGGCAATGGCAAGCCTGCCACTGTCAATGATCAGCTCAATTTCACCTGTTTGGAAATCCCAGTGCTGTTCTCTGTTTATGGCAGAGAAAGCTGATCCCCTGGCTAGACTGCTACCTTTTGAACTTTCACGGTAGTTTCCACCTTCCCACTGGAAGTCTTTCCTGCTTGTTAAGGGCTGAAGGATTTGGTCCCTTTGTTCATAGGCATCTTCTACAGTCCTGAAGACCCTGGTTTAGAAGTGAAGAGTAGAAGTTTCCTTTCTGCCTTAACTTACCTTCTCATCTGCTGTTTTGCTAGGGCAGAAAAAGAGAAAAAGGTTAAAACTTTTCATTTGGACATTAAAAATATAAATAAGTTTGGAAGTTTGATGTCAGAAGTTTGTATGTTTGACAAATGCAAGTTTTGTTCCTGAAGTTATCTTCCTGCAAATTGCAGGTGGAAAACGCAGCAGTGCTTAAGAATCTGGCCCTGTGAGGAGTCAGCAGAATGGGCAGGGACTAAAGCCAACCAGCCAGCCTCCTAGTAAAAAAACTGAAAAATCTGAAGAAAACATCCTCAACCAAAACAGTTTTTATCTGCATGTGAAGCAGTAGCATGTGCAGATTTTTAAATAAAGTTCTGCTATTTTTGTTTCAAGACTACAGACCTATGCTTCCAAGTTGAACTTTTTTGCTTCGAACACTCTTCTTTGGGACCTAGTTAGCTCACTGGCTGCACAAAAGTTACAGCAGATGTAATGGTTTGTGCCTCATTAGAATTAATCTTTTTATACAGGGGCATGTAACTTGTCTGTTGGAACTACATTGAGGGGCATTGTAGAACTCATGTGTGGAAGAAACAAAAATGAATATATTTAACTAGTCACAAAATACTTGACCAAAAATACTATTTTCTCCTGAAATTACACTACTGGGAAAACTTCACATATTCTTCATTCGTAGTCACTAACTTTACTTCCTCTGAAGTACAGAAATAATAATGATAGAACTTGTATATCTATAAATGCAGTATGAATACATGGTCTGTAATATTCTTAAATTTGCTACGTTTTCAGTAGTAACATGCCAAAGGGTTTTGTTTTGTTTTTTTTGACACTATTATACAAAACAAATCAACAGCTGATTGATAGAGCGAGCGAACCTGATGGATAAAATGCCTTATTCCTTTACCTATTTCTGTATCTAATTCTTTAATTCTTTGAGGTGTGATAACAGCAAAATAAAAACATATATATTTATCCCCCAGGCTAATGTTGTATTAGTTAAATATACAATATATTTCAATCTTTCAGAGCAGTACAAAAAAATGTTACTTCTGTTCATTTCAGCCTGCCTAGCAATAGTGTGCAAGGAAAAGAACATCCTGTAAAAGGGCTCGTTGCCTCCGTGGCTCCGACAGGGTAATTTGCACAGTAATTTTGGCAGTCAGATTGATGAGATTTTGTCATTCATCAGAGAGCAGGGATGCTGGGAGCAGCACTAGCAGTGTGGAGTGACCAGTCCGTGGCTCTTGAGTGCATGCTGCTCCGAAGTGATTTGAGGACAAGTGGCAGGCCTGAGGCTCTGGCGTGGGACACTCCCTCCCCGCCAGTCCTGCAGTGGCACAAGAGGCTTTTTTGGGGACAGTGGATTGGCTGTCTTGCACCACCAAGCTGCTCCCAGGAGTCTCCTGCCCTTCTCTGGAGGCTGGTGTGTAGCTGTGGCACTTAGCCAGATGTTTATTTGGGCTCATGAAGTCAGATCAGAAGGGTAGGGAGCAGTTTTTCCCACACCTGGGCGTGGATTATGCTTTTGATCAGTAGATTTCCTTGTTCATTTTTCTTTCAAATGTAGAGATGAAGTGAATTTGCCAAGGTCAGAGTTGAGGCTAAAACGTGTCTCTCAATACACAGCCCCATGTTTTCTCAAACTGTGACATGTTTCATACTGGTTTATGTTATAATATAGAAGCAATAATAAGGGAGGAGAGTTGGTGCCCAAATGCGGTATAAGGTAGCATACTGATCATCAGCTTTGCCAATAAGATACTTGCCTTCGGTATTTTTGGAGTGCTGCCAGGAGGCATAAAACTGAAGGTTGTACTCCCGTGGGGGAGGGACCAGAAGAATGAATGAACTCTTACTGTCATGTATAACTCTGCAGACAGCACAGTGTGAGGCTATTACTGCTGTTAAGGAGCTTTTTGGTTACCTGATCTGTTAAACACTTTGTCTTTCAGCCTCTCAGATTAATACAGATACTAACCTGTACTCTTAAACAGAACAGTTTGGGTTTTTATTGGTCTCATCTGCTTGATAAATATTGACTACATGTGTTTCACAATTGTGGTGTACAGATCAGGCCCTGACAGTGACATCCTGGGGGAGCATTTGCATGACGCATACAATGAATGAAAAACTGGGCTTGATCCAAAAGGTGGGGGTTGCATTTCTTTTGGAATCTCTTTTGTTGTTCAGTCTGCATAAATATCAGCTCTCACCTTTACTCTGCTCAGCAAAAACTGAATAATTCATGCGTTTCTAATCTGTGGTTGACAAGACAAAGAAGCTGTGCTCTCATAGTTGTTGTAATGGGTAAGGTGGTTACTTGCTAAGTATTAAAATGAAGTTCTTAAAAACCAAGACCAGAAGAATTTTCAACTGGAAGCATGCTGTTACTAGACTTTTTTGCAAGTAGACTTACAAATGTTGTTAAACAGAAGTGTACTGATAAGAAATAGAAACTATTGAAAAGGAAGACAGCATTCATGTGTTTCCTGTTTTATCATTATTTTATGTTTAACTTAGTTTGGCAGTGGCAAGATTCACATGACCTAAAACATCCTTTTGAAACAAATTTGCCAACTTAGGCTGTGTTTATCTTGCATTTTGAGGCGATCCTGAGTAAACTCATTAAAAGCAGCTTACTTTCATTATAAGGCAATATATTGTGATTGTATCAAATATTCTGTTGTTCTAGCTCATTGTATGGGAAATTAAGTATGGATAACCTTAAATTTCTTAGTAATAGGTATTCCTGGTACTTTTTAGTGTTTAACTCAAGAAAAACAAATGTATGAACTGAGTATAGGAAAAGTACATTTTTGTTTCTGTATGAAAAAAACAACAAGGTTGTAATTGCTGCCATGAGGTGTAGGATTTAGTTTAGAAAAGTACCACTCTTTTTAGAGTGTAACAGATTATTATTTTCCTCCTTCCCTCACTCTCACATGTAACAGGAAAAAATGTGCAAAGCTTTCCTTAAAACTATAAAACAGCTATATTGTGTAAAAGTTGTCAAAAGCACTGGTGTGACTTGTAAGCTTAGATTTTTTATGTTGAAAACAACGTTTTGAAAAGCCTTTAGTTTCTCAAAGATGCTTCGGTCTCAAACTGTGGAGAAGGTCTAGTGGTGAGGTAGAAGAAAGATGAATTGCACTGGGACTCTGCCCAAGCCATGGGACCCAAGCCAGCTTCCAGGTCCAGGTGCATGTCTCAGTTACACCACGACTGTCTCAGGATGAGACATGGTGCCTAGCACCCTTTGCCTTTCTGTTGCACTTTCCAGGGTGAAGAAACTTCTGTGTGTGGTGTTTGGTAGGATGCCTGGGTGGTGTGCAGCCTTGTCCTGGGGGTGCCATTGAATGAGAGGGGCCCAACTTGCATGCTGTGTGGCAGTGCAGGAAATGAAGGCTGTGAGGGGGTTTCCAGGTGACTTACTGAGCTGGCTTAAGGGGCATAGTTCATCTTGTTCTTGTTTTAAACCCAGAACCAAATCTGTAGGGCTGTAGAGGTAGGAAGTTGTAACAAAGCAGTCATTGAGAAGAAGAGCTGAGCGTTCATGTGCAGAATACAGCAGCAGGAAGATATGCTTAGCTTCTGAAAAGGCTGGCATTTGTCCTACTTAAGTGATCTGTATAATGTTACAGTAGACTGCTGACACTACAGAATTTTGATAGATTAAGCTACAGTTTGTTTATATAGATTTTTTTCCTCTAAAGTTCAGTAATTCTACTTGAAGGTGTAGGTCTTTAATTAAATAAAAACTTTCTACATCTCTGTTTACAAAGCTTGTGCGCTGTTTGGGCTGAAGATGGTTGCTATTTTGGGATTTAAACAGTAAGTTGTTTGGCAGATAACTTTGCAAATATGAAAAAGCTCCACAGTTGAGTGAAGAGTCTTCTAATCTAAATAGATGTGTTCCTGCTTTAGTTAAGGTACATGGATCATTGAACATAATTCTATTATCTGGGTCTTATATGTGCATGGGAAGAGCCCCCCCCCGGCCTCCTACTCTCAGAGAGCACATGGTTTCAGGAGAGTTAGCTTACATCTAAAACCTTGGCTAGGACTCTGCAACTCATAGTTAGTCCCATTCCTGAATAGTGACTTCTCCTCCAGAAGTCTTTTCTGGTTCCTGCTTAATTATTGACTTTTGGCAGTGAGAATGTTATTTAGGACAGTATATAGGTATATGGGTTTAAGAACAGGCCCTGTTCAAACTCTGACCACTGAAGTAAATGTTAGGTTAGGAGTCTGTGAACAAACTCGGTGAGGAAAGAGATGTTCCGAATCACTAGATGAAATTAGCTTGGTAAAGCACATGCTGAGGAAGTGATTTTTTTCCATTGCCTGGATGATGACAGGCACCACTGCAGTCCAGGGAGAAATCAGACTGAAATGTTGAGGTAGACTCGCTAGTATGCTATCAGACTATTAAGTCCTGAAGGAGGCTGGCTCAAGTTGTTTATTAGTCGCTGTTCTCATTATTTATCACCTGTTTGTTGCTGTCAAAGAGGATAATTTGAGTGGTTTTGGAAGACAAAGCTGGGAGGGATTACAAACAGTTAGAAGGACAGAATTAGAATTTAAAGTGATGAATTGGGAAAATGATCTGGAATCGATGAGATGAAATTTAATAAAGACAACTGTAAAGTGTTACACTTAGGAGAAATCAAATGCACAAATATAAATAGACTAGGCAGCATTCTGGCCAAGAAAGAACTGGGAATTGCAGCGGATCACAAAATGGCTTTGACAGGGATGGGGTGCGTAACAGTGAGATTTCATTAGGGCTGCATAGGTGGTGAAACATGTTAGACAAATAGCAGAGGAGATAATTATTCTACTCTGCTTAGCACTGTGTGTTTAGTCTCTGCTTTAGACAAGTTATTAAAGAAGGATGTGGTAGATATGGCATCAGCAAGGATATGAGTCTGCCTTTGGGGGAAAATCTGAAGGCTTTCAGCTTCTTAACCTAGAAAAGAGAGAAGGCTTGGGGAATGCCTTAATCTTCAGTGATGCAAAAAGCTAGTCAAAGGAAGATAGGGATGAATTATTCTTCATCTTCTGTTGAGGTGAAGACTAAAATAAGTTAATTTGCAGAGAACATTTAGATTACACAGAATGGAAATTTTCCAGCACTGAGCACATTTAAGGACTGAAAGAACGTCTTCAGAGACTTAACAGAGATAGATTAAGCATTGGCACTGCTGCAAAGATATCCATGTAACCGCTAGTCTGAGTAGGTAATGTTCCCTTTCTCTCCCCCCAGCCCCCACCCATGGTGCAGCATAGGAAAGGAGATCCTAGCTGGGCCCCAAAAGCAACAGAGTGGTGAGTTAACCCTGCTCCTAGCCTGGCACCTGAGCCTTAAGAGCTGCACTGATATAGCTGGGAACATCTGCTGCTGTTCATGTGGCTGCCTTGGATGCTTTTGCAGAGGGCCTTCTGTGTGTTACAGATGTGTCTTAAAGATGCCAAAGTCTGTCCTGGGGCCAGGGATTGGGTAGTCAGGGTTTCTCACCTTTTCCAGTCTGCATCCAGCTCTTCCTATTATGAATTCCTTGTCTTGCTATAATATGTGGCTCCTGGAATGGGGAGGGGTCTTAGTACTCGTTTGTTTTCTGTAATGTTTCAATGGTGAGATATACCTTGCAAGTCCGGAAGGACAGGCTTAGATCATCTCCAGAGGCCCTTTTTGTGCTCTGGGTTTCTGTCATTCTGTGTTAAAATGATCAACTGCGGTCTCTTCTTTATATAATTCAAGACTATTTACAGTTGACTGAGTTTCAAACCATATACCTATCTTCAATTTTTTGTCTCTGTACACTAACTTCTTTTAAAACAAAGTCTTTCAACCATTTAATATTAGCATCAGTAATAATACTTTTAAGATGTTATTAACATTTATTACAGTCTTGTATACAAAGATAATTATGTTCACTTTCACTCCAGTGCCCTTTGAACTGTGTTTGGTAAGCTAATGTGATACATACTTAGATAGCTCTCTGCTCCTTGAGGACAGTCTTGTTCTGAAGTTACTCAGGAAAAAATGTCCTTCAGAAATTTTGCTTTTTTTTTTTTTTTTCTTTGTAGTTATCTATATTCTTTTGGGATTTAAGTTGGTTGGGATTTGTGTCATCTTAGCTTTGGTAAAGCTCTGTACAGCTATTCAAAGAAATGAAGTTCTGTAATGAGTGGTAGTTTTATTGCTTCCCTTTTTATTTCTGAAAAGTACAGCATGTACTTCTGGATTTTGTGTATGTGTGAAAGCTTTAAGGATCATTTTCATGTTCTCTAAATAGTACTGAGTGATTATTTTTTGGATGTTTGTAGTTTTACCTAAAGGTGAATTTCAAAGTTAGGAAAATGAACATAGGAGTAGCTTGTGGCTTTAAAACAAGCCTTGAGTTCATGGGAAGCGTTTCATTTACTAGACTCAAGAGCAGGCAAAATAGCAGAGTAGGCTGTAGCGTATGCATCTGAGTCAACGCAGGGTTAGCTTCTCAGCCAGGTAAATTTGCTTTCATGAGACTCTGCTACAATGTCTAGATCATTTCTTGGACCTGACCTAGCATGCTTAGAATTGGCTTGGTGTCCCTACAGTGTTGACCTATCTGAGTCTCAGGCATGTTCCTAGGCCCCGTAGTCACGGTACAGAGAAAAGCAGTCTTTTGTTTGGTCTGCATTTGGCAGGATTACTTCTGATTTTTGAGCCAGCTTAACTCTGTTAGCTAGGATGTTTTGAGAGTTAGGTGGTAGCTGGAGTCAAAATGTTACTGTCCTCCTGCCCAGATCTATCCAGCTGCAAAATACTGGTCTCAAATAAACTGTTTACTCACTTTTTGTTGTGACTTGTACTAGGAGCTGCTTGTACTGATGAGTAAGAGGTGACTTTTTTTTTCTAAACAGGCCTTAAACAACGGAGCAACAGATTAAAAAAAGCATTTTGTTTCAACATCACAGAAAAATAAAATGCCTGATTACAGATCCAGATTATCTTTTTGCTTTTTAAATATGCTGGCCACTTTTGAAACTAGTGTCTTGACTCTTTTACAAAAGGGAGGATGACCTCTTTTCATGGAAGAGGGAATGAGCAGTTGTATAGAAGTTGCGTAACTCTAGTCTGACAGTGAAGGATATAGGTTTTAATTTTCGTTGTACCAGAGATGTACTTTAGATCTTAGTGAAGTCACTTTTCACTTAAGTGCCTTTTGCAAAATGAGAAAAATGCTTACTTTGGTAGGTGAAGGGAAGCTTATAATCTGAGCCTTCTGAAGTGATTTTATATCCTTGATGATAGAGGAAAGTGCATACAAGTGAAATGATGATACTCTTTAAACTCATTCAGACAACAGATTGCCTTTTTAACTCTGTGTAGTTTGCAGAGGTTAAGATTCTGACACTGGTATTCATGTAAATTTGTTGCTTTAAGGGTCTCATTTTGAAATGTTCCAAATATGAAATTTGGGGCTTTCTATGTTGTCTTTTCATGGCTGAGTGAAAGCAAGGATGTACAAAATCGAAACACTGACTTGCAGCATTGTGAGGCCATTTTTATCAGTCTGAGGAAAGTCAAGTTAAAATGTCACATACAGATATGATATGACATTTCAGATAATTAAGAGGAGATGATTATTGTAATTTAGCACAATGTCATTTCCAGGCTGCTGCCATTATTTCCCCATTTAGATGCTTTCTGAGGATTTGGGGTTTGGAAAATCTTGTTCTTTGAACAACCACATTGAGTGCTATTCAGGCTGCTGATTTATTAGCATCATGGTATGTGGGTTGGTTCTCATTGTCTCCACCTCTCTCCTACTCCTGTAGCACTTCTTTGCAACTAGAATTTGCCTAACCTCAAATTCAATTAGACCCTGGGCACAGAGGCCTTTCTATTCATGTGTTTCATTACTTGTCATTCATTATAGTTTGTTTACATGACTTCTGGCATGAGATGAAAAGTACTCTTAATCCCTGTATTTTCTCCTTATAGGGGTCTCTGTATTTCCATTGTGGATCTGGTACTCAGTGCTTGATGTGGTTACATCTTCAACTGATTTAAAGGTTATATTGGAAGGCCATCTTACTGCTGAGAGTAAAATTAATAGTGTTAAGATTTTCCCAGATAGTCTTTAGATCTGTTATTTGACAGTCATTGAGATGAAGATTAAATGAAAAAGTGACAGAAGCCTTCTAACAAGCTGTGTTGGTACTGTGAGGCTGGTTTTAATTGAACTGACTGTTTAGTTTAGCGACTTCTGTTAGTTTAATCTCTTTTAATTTCCTTTCCTTTCCTTTCCTGATAGAATACCTACAGAAATTTATCATGTGGTTTTCCTCAAGTGAAAATGGCTTTGTTAATTGGTTAACATCACCGTTAGGATTTCCTTTGGTTCTGGTCAGTTCTTTTCTCTTCGGTGTGTGAAAATATTAGCTTCACTGATCATGATAGTATATAAATATTTTTCAGAAAAACTCAAATATTTAGACAGCTGTTTCCTTTATTTGGTACAGCACTGAAGAGGATATTTTTACTACCCTGACACTGTGCTCTTAAACTAACTCATTCATTTGGCCTGTTGTTTTTCCTCCTCTCTGTGCTAAGACAATTGGTTTATGATGATCTAGCCTTTCATTTCCCTGCACTGCTTTCTGCTTTTGCTATATGAGACACAGCAGGTATTTTGTCAAAGGATTTGGTGTGTATAATATTGAATAGTGTTGGAAACAGGTCCTGACTTCCCCCGAAAAAGGAAGTACACATTTTCAGTGTTGTAAAGTCAGGCTTTGTAAATATTTCATATCTATCTGAAGTAATATCTGTTGCTAAAGATTAGCATTTTCTTACCAGAATAGACAAAAGTTCAGTGTGCATTTCTACTCCTAGGTACCTGACACTTCTGAGAATCCTTCCCAGAACACACTGAACACTTTGTTAAGTGAAAGGCGTTTGTTCTACCTCTTATCTTTTAAGATTTTATGTGCCAGCAGTACCTAATACTTTTGCAGGATGTAAATACACTACTTAAATATGCTACCTGCTTTAATATACCCACTTAAATATAATACTTACTTCAGACATGCTTTGTGCTTTCAGCCGATGCATCCTTGCACATCCCAGAGTCAGACAAATCTTAGGCACTCCTGGTGGAGTTGTGCTGAACTCCTTTGAGAGTGGCACTTACTGTCATTTCCACTTTGAACATCATGTACTTAATAGCAATTTGTACTCAACAAAGCAGTTGAGTAGGAGGCTTTTTTTAACCTGTAGTTCTATGTAGGCTAAGTAGTTCTCTGCATGTATTCTAAGTTTTCTGAATTACTAAAACCTTTCATATTTAGAAAGTTCCACATTTTTACAGTTCCATAGGGCTTTCAAAATGTTCCTCATGGAATGCAAGGCTAGAGTTTGAAATGGATGCAATGCTGGAAAAGTACAGTGACCCCAAACATAAGGCTTTGAAAGTCTAAAGGTTGCTGTGTTGCAAGGATGTGAAGCATGGAATAATGCTACTCAGCATGCAGTATCTGTATTTGCCAGAGAGTATTTCTCTCTCTCTTTTTTTTTTTAATAGCAGATTTGTGGGACAGAAGCACATTTATACAAATATAATTTTGTATATATTCATGTTTTTTCCCACTTCACAAATTATTTTAGGGACAGCAGCAAATTTGGCTGATGAGCTTTGCAGACTTACCACATGGCGGATGTGTTCTTCTGGCAGTTGTCTCTTATTCGTAAGAATCTTGATAAAACTTTTGATGTGCAGAGATGAGAAAATACTATCTTAGTACTACTGCAGGTCTCTTTGCAAACCTGTGTGAACCAATCTTTCTCCTTCCCTGTATTTTTCCCTGGTTTTAGAGGGATTTCTTGAAGTTATTATTTTTAGGTCTTCCTCATTTATTGTTTTCCTCAGAATTCCTTAACCATCCTTGTGTTCCCCAGCTAACTATTTATAGGTAATATCTGTGTTACTGGGAAGACTCAGCTGGCAGGGCTTGAGGGGGGATTCCTGATAGTGATATCATTTAGTCAGCAAATCAGTCTCCTGCTGTCATGACAAGGAGGGAAAAACCCTTTACTACAGATGAGCTAAGAGTGCTTGCAAAAGGCCTTTTGTAGGGAATATGTGCAAAGGTGTAACGCCTTATGTGTTCCTTTCTACCTGAAGAAATAATGTCTCAAAACTTCTATTGCAGATTTGGTCTCAAATTTTTAAACTATACACCTACTCTTTCCTTCCTGAAGATTCTCATATTTCTTTTCAGTTGGAACTTAAAAGCTTTTTGAAGCAAATTGAGGAGGGAATAGATTTTAATTTACTTGCCTCCCAAATGAGGGGATCATGAATTAGATAGAACTTGAGGAGTTTCATTCTGGCAATAGATGGGCACTCAGTGGCAGCTAGGCCTTAGGGAATGTGTGTGCTGTTGTCTGCTTGTCCTCTTGGATACTCAGCCTTCTCAAGCTAACCCCAGGCCCCCCCCCCCCCTTTTTTTTTTTTCATGCCATGGCTAGACAGTGTGATCAGGAGAAGTGAATGTACATATGAGGCACACATAGAGCTTACTTGTCACATATCTTTTCTTTTATGAGGAAGGAAAAGGCTTATGTGGGAAAAGGAGAAATAAACATTTTCTCCTATTCACAGTATGCACAAAGGGTAGGTTTGTTTGTTTGTTTTCCTTTTTTTTCTTTTCTTTTTTTTGGTGTCAAGGGATGTATATAGGCCTTGCCACCTGGGAAAGTCCAAGTACCTGAAGAAAAGTCATAAACCTTCTTTATACCATCTTGCAGATAAGGATTTGGAGTGCACATGGGCAAAACGGAAGGGAACCCAGCTTTCTGTGTTTGAGGTTGCCTTTGCTGGAGCTCCAAGCCCAGATTATTGAGCTAAGTAGAGAGACAGTGACCACATAGCAAAAGCAGCACTTGGGCTCCCCAGAATGGCTTTTGATTTGTAGCATAGCATGACTGGAGCAGCAGCTGATGAGCTGTTGAAACTTGAGCAACTGTATCCCCGCTTCTTCACTGACTTGAGTGCCAGAGCATTTGAACTTCAACTTGTTTCTCTGTTCCTTGTCTCCAGTGGTCCAGCAAACTCAAGCTTAAGGTAGTGCCTGCTCTAGAGATTTTCAGTTGTTGGGAGCTAGGTTGGGGATAAAACTGTAGCTAAAATGCAGACAAAACAAATCCTTTTAAACAATATACCTGCGGTGACCCGTGCATTTCAGAAATGTTTATATAAAAAGAAAGATGTTTGGAAGAGGTGAGAGGGGGGTTTTGTTTGTTTGTTTCAACCTGTGAATTGATATGATGGATTTTATGACATATATTACTTTCTGACAGGATCAGAAGAATGTAGGTTTTTATCATAAAGAGGCATTTAGGAACTTACCTCAAGTTGCAAGTATGACTCCCTGCTTCTCTTCCCCATTCAATTCTTTTTTGAGGCCTGAAGTGATACCTTTAGTAAGGTGAAAAAAGAAAAAATAGGGCTGTGTTCAGGATGAATTTGCAGACTTGAAAACGCTGGGTAGAGAGCAATTTAGTTCTTGTTTAGAAATACTGTCCGATTCTTGCATCTTAATTCCCTTGTAAGCCTCAAGAGAAGATAAAGCAGGGATGGGAGAGGTGCTCTCTGCAGTAGCTGCAGGCTTCTTTCTTCTCTTCTGTTTCCTTTACAAAACCAAGGAAAAGAAAATCCAGTTCCTTAGCGAAAAAATATACTGGGGTTTTCTAAAGGCAAAAAGATTCCAGTCTCAGCTGTCGAAAACTGATCCTGAGGATACCTCTGATAATATGTTCTTCTGTGAGCAGTTTGAACCCTGTCACAGGTGACAGCTGACCTACTTACTGAAGCCTTGTTACAGAGTACTGGTCTGCCTTGGGGGCCTGGCAGCACCCAGCCTGTGTGGCTGCCTGCATCCTGCTCTGGGGGCTGCCGGAGCTGGCTCCTGCTGCAGCGCTTTGCCACGTAGGACATCTCCTGGCTCTGGAGTGTAGTTAGTGGCAGTGTGGAAACCAGTGCACTGGCAATAGTTTGTGTTTAATATGAGTGTGTGTGTAGGGGTGGGCAGATTGAAGGGGCAAGTTTTGCTGTGCTTGCTTGGTTGAAGCTCATGTAAGAGGAGGGTGTCTGACAGCTGAGATCTTGTAGAAGAAAGGAGATCTTACTGTGTGGATGATACCACTTAACAGAGTGACTTGCAAATCCTTGGAAATACTTACTTTTTTATTTAATGTCAGAATAAAAAAATTGTACTTTTTTCCCCCACTCCTTTTAAAACTTTGTGAAACAAACTGAAGTTGTTTAATTGATTACGGTGAAATATGTGTTCAGACTCTTGTACTGCCAGTCTTTATTAATTGTCTTCATTTGCATTGCTAATTGCTTCAAAAAACATATTTATTCCTATTGGATGTTAGCAGCGACCTACCACTCTGGGAGCTTAATATGCTTGTTTTCAGAACTGGGGGGGTTGACCAAATACACATGGGTAGGAGTTTCATTATTGTTGTTTGTGTGTTGGTCAGTTGAGCCACTCAAGTAGAATTGTGGCATCCCTTGCACACTCTCTGATAGTAATCCTGAGGAAGGAAAACAATTAGTTCCTCTTCATATCACTGGGCCTCGATGTGTGCTTGGGGCTGAGGGCAAGTCAGAATGCTTTCTTCAGCTGGGGCCATTAGTCATGCTATGTAGTTCAGTAAATTTCTCTACGAAGAACTGATGTTTTTATGAACCTTAAAATAAAGGAAATAATGGCTGTGCACAGTGCAGTTTCTTAGAATTTTATCATGTAGGCTTTTATCCTATGTCTGTGAGAAGAGGTAGAGAAGCAAAGAGAGAGCAGACAAACAAAACTGCCCAAAGCATAGCTTTTCTTGGCGCTAAGGCCAGCATTCCCTAGCTGTGACTTGTGAACACGTGGGAACCATTTAAAATTGCTTTTAGGTTTAAAAAAAATACACTTTTTTTAAATAGAATCAAATATGTAAATGCTAATGGATCTCAAATCTTTCCTCTCTAAACAAGTCATGCTAGGGAACCTTTTGCACTTGACCTGCTTTTGACAAACATTGTTAACGTAAGGCAGAAGAGAAACGTGCTGGTCAATATAAAAGAAAGAAAGGGAGATAAATATTTTCAACACCCTATAAGGCAGCTCTTCACTGTCATTATGTGATGATAATGAAAACCTTATAAAGCAGCTCATACTGGTGCCTGAGTTGCATGCTGCTGGTCTGGACTCCTCAGAAGTCAGTCTGGCATGGAATATTAATTTCTGACTGCTCAAAGCATAGTTCCCAAGCTTGGAGACAGTATATAGGAGGATTTAGATTTCCCAGTTATTAAATAATGATGTGAGGTGGTTTTTTGTTTGCTTTTTTGTTTGTTTCTTGTGATGTTGGGGGGTTGAGTGATGATGGGGAAAAACAGAGGAAAACTGATGGTAACGGTTGGGCTTCTCGAGAATTAACAGATTGCTTTATGAATACTGAGTGTTTACCACTTGCTTGGCACTGTTAATAAGCTATGATTCTCGGCTTTCCAAAGATACGTTGCCATCTTATGCTGCTTGTTCCCCAGTTGCACTGATTCTCCATATAATAGCATTTTTAAAAGCAATTCAGGAGTAAATACTGTGACTAGAATGAGCTGGACTAGTGTATTGCTTTTCATTGCCACTTCAGTTTTAGTCCAAGCATTCATGTTTTTCTTTCATTTAAAAAAAAATAAATAAAAAAATAAAAGAGAGAACCTCTGCATGGTGTATCAGGACTGCAGGATCATATTTCAGTCAACAAGAAGTACATCACAGGCAGCAGCTTGGATGTTAGCCTTGTTTGGTAGTCAGTGCTTTTTTTATTTTGGTTGACTTTTCTGTTTAGCTGCCAGACTCTGACAGCATGGAAATGAACTGAGAAATGTTCGCGCCGTGGGTTAACTTAACGTTGGCAGTCCTCTGGTTCCTTGGGTTGCCATGACTCCAGCAAGGGCATTCAGCCTTCTGAATACTGAGATGCTCAAACGTCCACCCCAGTGTAGACAAAGCTGCTGTAGAATTTGATTTTTAAGCATAAAAAAGCCATCAGCTGCATAACAACTCTGCAGGATTTAATTGGCCTTCTTAAAGTACATGCAGTATAACTACTTTGGGAAGCCCGTTCCAGTGGGCTTTGGAAAAATAAGAGGCTGGATCTCCTTGTGGGAGTGGTCCTTTTCATACCATTCAGCTAGCCAAAAGCATCAGTGGTGTTGTGGTAGGTGCAACATGCAATATTCTGGTTCAAGATCAGCTAAAGACAATAAATTGGTTGGTATGGCTTAGATTTGTCTATCAAGCAGCTCAAAGTTGTCTCAGCTCTAAGAGCAGAATTCAGGAGCAGAAAGTCATTGAGCCTGTAAAATGTAAGAGGCTAAGAACAAAGTCCTCGTGGCGTACCTTACTCAGTCGCTCAGAAGCTGCCATTCTCAACTGCCACAGAGGAATGCCGTGTGTTGTAGCGCTTGCGCCTCTGGCGGGAGGGAATCCCGGGGTGACCCTGCCTGTCACACCTGCCTTGCTCACAGCTCTTGATTCCCTCTGCACTGACACTGGAGTGTGAAGTCTGCATGGCTCTGAATTCAGTGCGTATGACTGCTCAAAACTCTGTACACGGCATGGCATCAAAACCCATAAACTGCTAAATTGTTAAATTTTCACATTGTTTTTAATGCTCCTCCTTCATATCCTATCTCTTTGCAGAGTAAGGCCTGTTTTTTCAGCAGGCCTGTGGATTGTGATTATAAAATTATGTAATGTGGATGCAAACAGTTAACAGCACTAAACAAGGCTTTAAAAATTATTCCCAAGTGTTTAACACAATTGCAGAGTTGCAGTACAGTAGCTAACTTCTGACCATGACACATCTTTATAGAGACGGATTTTATTGTTTGTATATGTGAATTAAACCTCCTTTTAGTCAAATATTAACTATATTTGAAGTCCTGTAGTCATTATTAAAGCACTGGCTTCTGATTTTTTCCTGATTACTCTGTAATAATACATCAATCTTGTAATTTCTGCTGGGAGATGAAGAACCTACTAGAAATTTCTAGTAATTAGCAGCCCACATAATTTTGGGCAATTGGGATTAGTCTTTCCATCTTTTAACAAATATTTTACTGTGATTTTTGAGCATATTGCTAATCATTTACTAATCTATAAAGAATATTATTATAAATAATTGCAGCTAAGCTACCTTTATTTAGGAAGTTTAGTATAATTCTCTAACATGTTTTATGTCATTTGGTATGTGGCCAAATTCAATAACCAGCAATGGAGCGGAGCAGTGCACATTAAGTATTTTCTGTCTATTTAGTTGCACTTAATAAATTTGCGTATAGCCAGGTGAAGGTTGGGAGTGTCCCTGTAATAGTACTAGCGCTTCTGATACCAGATCTTGGGTATTTAGGACAGCTGTTTCATGAGCAGAGAAAACAACTATGTGAAGTGAAGTTGGAATTTTAGTGCAGCTACTTTGTGTTTGAGGATTTATAAATATGGTATTATACACCAACACTGTTCAAGGAAAAGTTGCTCTCTGGAACCTTTGGCAAGTACTAGGTTTTGTTCCCTGAGGATCAGGCGCGATTTCAGAGTGCACTGAGGTGGCAGAGAGCAGCACTGCTGCTGCTTGCAAACAGCATCCTTGAAAAACGTACACAGCTGAGCTCACAGCGGTTAAAATTTGATGGAGGTGGAGGGAGAGAGAATATCGCTTACCTTGACAAGGGAGCGAACATTGTCTAACAGTGCCACCCAGTGATGTCTGCCATAACAGCACCGAGAACAAGGTGCTCTCTGTGCCTGCGGGAAGGGAAATTGGCTCCCGGAGCCAAGCCCTGTGGACATAAAGCGCAATGTTGCTTGTATTTTAGTTGTGCTTAAGCTTTCTGTCTTCTATGAATTGCATATTTGAAATGAAGGAAATAAAGCTACCATACCTACTTCTTGACAAGATACATCGCCTGCCAACTTGAGGGGAATCTTATTTAAATATGCACATATGTAACGAAGCTTTGTAACGAGGTCTCGAGAGAGATGACTTTTGGAGTGTGTAAAATGCATTTAATTTAATATGCATCATTCATGCATAGTAATACTAAACTGACAGTGCAGTCCTGTCACTGTGAATGTAGTAAGTGCTCAGTCTAGCTCTTTCATGTGTTTGTAGTCTATATGTACTAAGAACACTAATTTTGAGGCTGGACTCAATGGACAAATATGATAGTAATTGAATATAACTGGGTTGTGGAATCAAATGTCCACTAAATACTTGTTACCGATCTAAACAATAGTTCAGTCTCTTTTGCAAACATATTATGTATTGTGTTTAAAAAAGTAGATTTTTGAAGTGATATGAAAAAGAAGAGAGACTGTATAATTCCATTTTGAACTGTGGTATCAGTCCTTCTCCATCTTCTACTTGCCTTCCTGAATGCTATGCTGGAGAACAGCAAAACCTAGGAATTCAGATTTCACCTTGCAAATCCATAGTCCAGAGTTGGAACTAAGACAAAACTGTAATCTTTAACCTCTGAAGGCCAACCAGAGAAAATACTCAAAACTGTAAGTGGAGATTATATGGAGTGCATGATTAATGTGCATTTAAAAAAAAGACTTAACAGTGCGGTTGTGTTCTGAAAACTAAAAAAGGCAGTTTCCTGTATTATTCAGCACTTTTCTTTAATTTGAAGCCAGATGTAGTCAGTAAAAGTCATTGCAAAGGTATGGAAAGATGCTGTCATCTTTTTATGGTTTCCAGTTCTGACTGAGTAATGTTTTATTACTGTTGGTAAGCAGGCAAGAAAGAATAGAGCTTGAATATCTGATTGCAGGTGATCTTTTCCCACTGATTTTAATTAGATTCTAAGCAGAAATGATTTTTGTAGAAATTGAGTTTCAATAACCACTGAAAATGGCATTGGGAGCTTCAAAAAACACAAATATGCATGCAGTATTGGTTTATTTACTGTCCTAAACTTTCTAATAGTATATGATTCTGAAGCATTGTTGAAAAAAATCGAAGAAAGCATTCCAAGTATTCATGGTGTTACTGGCTAAGTTTAAATAGCTCTATTAGTTTGCATACTCCTAACTGAAATTAATTTGTTAATACTTCAAACTGTAGAAATGTTAAAATGCATTTTAATATCAAAAATAGGAGATGAATGTTCCTGTATCATGCTTCCCAGAAATACTTTGTGAAAAGGAGGAATGAAGTAGATATTGACCCTTTTCCAGAGGTCAACAGTAAAGATGCCAAATAGAATGTGAACTAGCAGTTTTTTCAGCATTTGTATGTTTTTGGGGGTGTGTGTTGATAATAGTAAAACAGACGCTCTTGATAAAGGGAGTGATTTTGTTACCTCCCCCCCCCCCTTGATGGTATATATCTAGTTCTTTAACAAAATTCGATGGATGGATGCCTTTATGAAGAGGAGGCTTTTCTGTGGTGCATTCCACAAACATCATTGCTGGCACGTGATCTGTAAAAACTGCTTCTTTATAAGACAGTACTAAATCCTTGCTTTTGTGTTGCAAGGTATGCAGAGTGGAAATAAAAATTGCTTGGGGGCCTTTAAACTCTCCCACCTATTCCATTTCTGAAGACTGATCAAGACCTGAAGGGGTGTGTTTCATACTGTTGTCTTGGAAAATCTGCAGGTCTAAATTTAGTTTGACTTTTGTGCTGTCTACTGTGAATTAGCTGAATTTGTTGGTAATATTTTTAGACTTCTTTTAGAAAGACTTTCTTCTGCAGTTCACTCCATTTACTTTAGGTAGTCTTGTCTATGTAAATCTATGCTGTGGAGGTGGCAGAATGTGTTTAGGTATGCATTCACTTGCCAGTTATCATGACTTTAAACACCAAGAAGAAATCAGAAGCCCTTATGAGGGACTGATGGAACAAAGCCTTTAATTGATTAAGGATGTTAAAAGAAAGATACTAAAACGTATGTACAGTCTCTCTTGCCTGCTGTAGTGGAATGGTGTTGTTAAGGCCTTGTTCACTGAGTGCAAAGACTAGAATAGCTGGAGAGGGAAAAGGAGGGTTGTCTCGGGGTCCCTGCTTTGGTTTTGTTGTTCTCTACCTCTTGCTAATGGTGAGATACTCCAGATATATATTTTCCTGCCTTGGGAGTCATGGAGTTGAGGTGTGCATGTTTATGAGCTCCTTTTGTCTTCATGCGGAGCAGTGATACCAGAAAGAA
Source organism: Dromaius novaehollandiae (assembly GCF_036370855.1). NCBI lineage: Eukaryota > Metazoa > Chordata > Aves > Casuariiformes > Dromaiidae > Dromaius > Dromaius novaehollandiae. The sequence continues at coordinate 18,846,287 of NC_088101.1, read as the reverse complement.
AGCTCCCCACCAGAACAAGTTTAAAGTGCTGCCTCGAATTCACTGGATGCTGGGGTGCCTAGGCTACTGAAAGTGTGTGAGGAGACAGGCATCATCTTGCCTATAAAGAGTTTCTGTATAGCTTTATATAACTCAATAAGCAGAATGTACACTCAGTGTACTGATTCTGTTTGCATTTGTGTTAGGGTGGAAGAGAAGGAGGAATGTTAAGGGTCTACATTACTTTGAAATCCAAAGGGAATCCAAAGGGAAAATTGGGAATGGCTCTTGGATTTGGAACCTGGCTGTATTTTTCTTTATGAAATAAAATCTTGATCTAAATAAGTGTCAGTTGCATTCTTATCTAATCAGCCATTTTATTTGGGGATGAATTTAAGTGGAGTAGTTACTGCTTTAGATGTTTAAACCTTCAGATTGATTGTCCACTTTTTTTTTTTTTAAACTTGGGCAATGTAACTTGATGTAATTATTACTATTGCTGCTAACTTTCCCGTTTGACCTCATTTTGGTAGCAGCACTGTTTTTTAAGCCTTATTTAGCAGTGATTCCAAAAACTGTTTTTTGAGGGTCTTAATGAAGCTGATGAATAAGGATCATGAGTTTACCTTCAGTGAGCAACTTTCAACAAGCAACAAACAATACTGCTGAGCCTTTTGAGGATAGTGCGGTCTTTATACCATCACCAGTTGCCCTTGACTGAAACGTTTGTTTCTAACCCTAGGCTATGTTGAATCTTTTGTGTATGTGTTATAGCATAGTATTTTGCTGTAGTGAAATCTGAAAAACTTGCCATCTAGAGCAAATGGACCTGTTGCTTCTAAAGGAAGGTGTTTTGAGCCATCTGCATTCAGGGCTGCATTATAGCTTCTGTTGCTGTGTAATAATTCAGATCTAGTACTAAATTGTTCATGTGAGAGCTGTTACTGTGCATCTTTTCTGGAAGCCAGTGTTAATGCCCGCACAAACTTACAGAGTGCTTTCTGCAGCAAGGGCAGTCCTTATTGTGGTTCCCCTTCCCCCCAGAAGTATGCACAAAGGGGTACAAATCTCTAAATATTTTCTCTTCAGCTTGCACAGATGATAACTTTTGCTGCTGGGGAAAGAAGATACCAAGGTGATCTCTTGGTAATGTCATTTTTCAGAAGAGTTTTTCAGAGGATCACACATCTAGATTCATTAATCTCACTTTCTGAAATATAATCCTTAGCTTTATTTTGGCATTAATTCTAATATGTTCCATAACTAACCAACTTTTTTGCTGGTTGCTTAATGTCAGATTTACAGTAACATGCTGTGCATGTACCAGGACATGAGTGTAAGTAGGTGTTTTGGTCTGTGTTAGTTATTTATTCAGATAATTGTTAGCGCTATTTAAGTATTTGCTTTCATAGCTTGCATTTGCTTGTTCTTGCTGCATTTGACAAAAGTAGTCTGGTGCCATCTGTTAGTCTGACTGCTGTATACCTTGACCTTTGTAATCCTTGCAAGATGTAGCACAGTGCCACCTTTGGGAAGTATTTCACAAGGGAGTTTTTTTCTTTTTTTCCCATTTAAAAACCAAATCTGGATAATGATTTACTCTTGTAGGGGGAAGATTAACTATTATTGCATATTTTGAAAAGGATTTCTCTTCTCCCAAAAGAAGCTATCAGTGTATGGGCTCCAAAATAAGGTCTGCTTGGTGTTTTCTGCTGCATACAGGCCATCATTTTGTTCTGTCATTTGCGATATCAGAATACATAGAAAGCCTATTCTGCAGATTTTTTTTGTTGTTTTTTGTTTCGTTCTTTTCCCCCATTGGCAAAAAGCTAACCTCACAACCCTGAATACAAAACCTGGAAAAATGTGTATTAAGAAACTGTATGTCATCATCTTGCTAGGATGGGGGGGTTGGGAGGAGGAGAAGAAAGGAGGGGACACTAAATGAATGTATGTGACTTTGTATAAACATAAAAAGTTTTGAGCATATGGTTTTGTGTACTGTCGTCTTATTAATGGACTGATCTTAGGCTCATTGAAAGCTCCATGGAAATTTCAGTTGAGAGAGTGACTTCTCAGATCTGAAATCTGGTGCACATTGAAATATATGCTACCACTCAAAATTTTTAGTTAGGAATTAATTCTGATGTCAATGATGATACTACTGTTGCTAAGAAAAAAGCGAATAGAAGAAAAGTCAAGCAAAAGAATATGCCCACATTTTCAAATAAAAAGTGAGATTCTGCTTGGAAACCCAAAATGCAACATGAGGGGGAAAAAAAGCTGTCATCCATACTCTTTAAATATGTGTTGATAGTGCTGTTCCCTAAAGCAACGGTATTTGGCATGCTTCAAACTAATGCATCTTAGTGATAAGAAGACGAAGATTGTCTAAGCCATATTATTAACTAAGGACTATGCAGTTCAACTTTCAGCTTAGTGGAGTAAGAAATGAAGGTATGTAGCTGTGTAGTGTGGACTACATTGCTGCTGCCTGCAGTGGAGCATAGAGGTCCCAAAGTTGGCTTCTGTTTATGAGTTTTCTCCTTTGCGCAACCGTAATATTTTTGTAAAATCCCAAGACATCAGTGATGAGATTTGGTTGGAATAAACAAAATGAAGTTTACCGATACCCGTAACAATATAGTTAGGGTTTTTCTTTGTGGGGTCTAGAGCAGGTAGGCTTGAATTACAGGCTTTTAATATTTTCCTTCCTAAAAAATACCAAAACCAACCCTTTTTTCATCCTTCCCAAAAAACAGAAGCAGGGCTGTGTAAGTTCTGCACAATTTAAAGCTGTTTATCCTTTCTAGTTAAATAGTAAAGCTTTGGATTTATTTTGTGCTTATTAAGATCTTAAGCTCACATCTGTTAAAATGTTCTTTCTTTTTATAACTAAGTTGTTTCTTATTTCTTTTAAATATGTTTTAAATTATCACATTTCTTTCAGTAATTGAGCAGGGAATTAGCAAGGCACTCAGTTAATCATGCATTTCTAAGCAAATATGTAAGCCTCTAACTCGTACTTAGCTACTGCACCATTAGCATATTTTTGAGAAATTAGATTAAGTAAAAAGGTATGATAATTTTACTTCCTGAACTGCTTTTCAGAAATGTGTGTTAATCTGTGTGTTTGACAATTAATAGAATCATTGAGCAAATTAAATGAAGGAGTTAAATGCTACTTTAGAAATTCTTGTGCATCAAGCATTGATATCTTAATGAATTTGAAACGTGCTTGTATGCATTATGTTTCATATTGGTTTAAGGAATACCTCTAAATATGGGGATCAACTAAGGTGATGTTTGTTATTTGTAAATGTATACCACTCTGTGTATTGGTGGAAGTAGGGAGATGTTCCACATGTAGACTTAAATTCAGGTCGGAAGCAGTGTGATTTTGTAGAGGAATATTTGTACAAATATACTGGTGTTAAGATGCCAAATCCTCCTTGTGACTGCATGTTAAGTGGCAGAAACAATCTATCCGGTAAAATAACAACAACAACCATCTTCCCTTAAGAGGAAAGAATATTTTGAAGTTTAAGTGCCTAATACATAGGAAGATTTCATAATGGAAACAGTGGCAAGAATATCTCTGAAGATGATACATTGTCAATGGAACAAAAATGACAAAGATTAGAAAAATTATTAAACAGATTGAGAATTATTGGCTCAAAAATCATGAGCCTTACGTGACAAAATGGATCTGTTTACAAAAAGCATTGTAAAATAAATGCTGTAGGGAAGGTACACAGGGCATAATGTTCTTTAAACTCTCATTGTGCAGCTATTCATACCTTTATACCTAATTCTAGAAATTTTATATATCCTTACTTCAGTGAAGCTGTTTGAAGACTTCAGCCTTATGTTTTAGTAGAGAGCACTTTTCCTATATGGTTCCGAAGTGACTTCTGGAAAGGAATTCTGAGTTTTTTTTAATATATTTTACATATCTGACTGTTGTGTGTGTATATGCAACATTTATATATATTTAAATATATAAAATTATGCTGATACATGTTTATATAAATATATAATATTTATATATAAGTTTATCTATAAAATAAAACTATCTGAAATGATAAATATGTAGTAATGGTGCTTAGTTATGCCTTCAGTTTAAGGGAAGAGGTCTGTTGAAATAGAGAGTTTCACAAGATTTTTAGTTGATCTCTGTTAGTGAAATTGAAAGAGAAAGAGGAAATATTAGCGTTTTGAAGTTGACATAAATTCTTCTGATGTGTCAGAGCAGACCTTTACTCCTAGCCTTTTAATATTCTGAATGTCAGAAAATAAGGACATTATAAACTAATAAATCCAAAGAGGGTTGTATAAATATTTTGTATATTACTATATACAATATGGATTTTGTAGGGAAAAAGATGTAAATATAAATATAAAGAGTGAAAATGGTCACCGAGTAAGACCCCACTTTACTGGGGATATTGCTGAAAATCATACTGTAAATGCAAAAGTTGATCTTCAAAGAAAGTCACTGCCTCAGAGTCGGGAGCTGGTGTCCTGTGTGTGCTGCAACCAGGCTGCCTTATCTAGTCTCTGTGTCTGGGGGTATGGAAATCTTGGGTGATAATGAACTTGCGGTGGGTACTCAGGAAAATGGTGCCTTGTTTCTGCTCTGCGTAGGACAAAGCCTTGTGCACCCTGAGTGGCTTCCCCCGGGGTAGCTGTTTGTGAACTCTGTGGCTTTACTAAAAAAACAAAATAACATGTGCATGACAAAAGAGAGGAATTTTTGTAGAGTAGCGATGGCAACTGATGGAGAATCTGGAGAGCTAATTTTAAAATTGCAAAAGGAGGAACTAGAGGCTTCGGAAAGGCCTTTCCTGGAGTCTTGAATATGCTCTTTTCTCATCTCCAGTGTGCCTTTAATTTGTTCCATAAGTTGCTCAAATTCCCCTTAAACATTGCTGAGATTTGCTTCTCTGTCTGTGTTCAAAGGCTGTGGAAGACCTTCCTAGCACTGATGTCTGGAAATCTTACAATTCATGGCCAGTTTATACCCGCTTGTTCTCTGCTCAGTGTTGTCTGCCAGTCAAGCTACAGCCCATCTTTTCCCCTTTACTGCCCTGATGACGTATCTGCAGCAGGCAGCTGCCTGCCTTCCTTCCCCTCCCTTTCTCCCACTTTCACTTTGCTAAGCAGAAGAAGCCAAGCTCCTGCAGCTCCTCCTAAAATGCCTCGCGGTTGCTGGGATGGGCCTCATGGCCCTGCTCCGCACCTGGTAATGTAGGCATTTATTTCTTGAACGCAGGTGGCCAGAGCTGTGTATGGCACTCTCGGTGATCTCTGGCCACAGCCGTCGTAATTCCTGCTTGTCTAACTGGTCTGAGACATTCCAGGGTTGTACGTGTTAAACAGTTTGGGCTGTTTATTGTATTTCTTTTGTGTACTGTAAATGGATTTAGAAAAAACTGAAAATATGTAGCTTGCTTAGCAAGGAGTGACCTAAGGGGGAGGGTAGGCAACCAGCCCACATCTTGAAAGTACAAAGTTTTAAGAAATGAGCAAAATAAAAATATAAAACTTAGATGCACAGATTTCTGCCAGTGAACAGATATCAGTAACAGGAATAGTTTAAAAATTATTGCTTAATATTTTTCAAGCTGGACTATACAAAACATCCTAAATTTACTAATAGGAACAAAATCCTGCCTTGTCAGGAGAATGCCCTGGGTGATGCAATCAGCATTTCCTTTTCTAACCTCAGTGTTTCTGTAATACAAAGCTGATATTCACTTCAGAAAATCCTGTACAGAGGCAGTCGGAAATGACTAAAGATTGCAGTGGAAATATAGCATAAATATGTTCTTGGATGTAATGCATGAAGTCTAAGTGGAGTAACTAGGTTGAGGGGCATCATCAGCTGTTTTTTGTTTTTTCAAAAAGCACTGTATTGCAAATTCTGGTATTCGAGAACATAGTCCTGGAACCCTTGTGTGCTTGCATTCGATGCTGTGGGAATGCACCCCTCGACATTTGTCAAGCCTTTGTTTCTTTCCCCTTTATTTTCAGGGAAACACAGGCATAGTTTGAAAGCAAACGAAACTGCCCTATTCTTAACCATTGCTGTGGTCATGAGAGAACAGTCGTCTTTGAATTTTGTAGTATAGTGTAATTTAAAGTAATCATTACCTTTTGAATGCCTATCCCAGCAAAGACTGCAGAAGCGATGCAGAAAATGTTACCTCTGGACTCTGCATAACTGCTGTCACTGCAGTGCAATGCAGGATGAGATGCATTTAGTTTTACATCAAACAAGTTTCTTACCCTGTTTATCGCAAATATTTCATGCAGTTCCAGCTGTTCAAAATTCCTCTGTAATAATGGTAGATACAAGCATGGTTTCCCAAAATCTTTTGACCATGACGTGAACTCTTAGAGATGAGGGGGAAAAATTGAATAGCAAGGCAAATGTTTGTGAAATAAATCAACGCCCGTAGTTATGCAGGTAGCAGTCGGGGATTCCTAGCATGGAAATGGCTGAACCTCTGATCCTGAAGGTTTGGGGGCAGTGCATGTTGTTCACCGAATTGTGTTGTAGATGCAGGTGTAGGGGTGAAACTATAAAAACTACTTCAAGCTTCTTGTTCAGAAAAGTGGGTTTCTACTCAAATTTTATGAAATTCTCAGGTTGATTCTGTGCACTCTGTGTATGTTGGGAGATGTGGCACACAACTTAAAGGGCTGAGCTATTCTCTGCAGAGAGAAGGAAAAATGCATGAATATCTGCCTACTCGATTTGGGAAGGACTAGAACATTGCCTAACTTTTGTGTTCATCTAAATTATCACACACAGACCTTGTGATTTCAAGACAGAATTTACATTGGCAGGAATTCTAATTCATAAATGATGGTAAATCTTCTGTTAATTAATCTAGATATGCATCTCTGAGGGTAAAATAAGTAATTTATAGTTTCTCTAGCAGAAAGTTAGCCTGACAGTCCTAGTCTTTGTAGAATATTGTGTCCACAAATAATACTTCCTGTAAACCTTTCTTGTGCAACAGGCAAGTGTAATTTACAGGATCAATACAACTTATTGCATGTGTAAGTTCAGTTCTAGCTTGTAGTTCAGAGCTCTAAGTCTATAATTTGTTCATTGTCTGTTTTCAATGGGTAATGCTCTTCAGCTAAGAAACTGCTTTAAAAAAACCCAAGAGATTCTTACAGCTACCTCATGTACAGATTTTCATCATGAGTGAGTCATTCTGGTTGTGTGGTGTTCCTTCCCCAGTGAAAAATCTTGGTTTTAGTCTTAACCTGTCATGAAATGTGTCAAAACAACTTCCTTTCTTTTCGTCTTCATCTCTGAAACCCTGAGCTCAATACTTAATAGTGATTAGAACTGGGCAGAAATTTCAGTTGGTACTTGTGGCAGAAAATGTAATTTAGAAACATTAAAATATTTCTGGAATTGGTTTTGGTTTTGCATAATGGTTTATCTCTTGCAGTGAGCTGACATTTCAAAAGTTGAGGAAAACTTCACTTTGACATTTAAACGGAAACTTAAATATTTTGACATATAACTTCCATTGGTTCAAGTTTTCCTAATCTAAACAAAATATTATTTAACCCAAATCAGGCTTCATAAATTCTCAGTTTGCCTAGTTTCCTAGTCTCCTATGTAACACTCTCATAAGAGGCTTAACTTTTAATGAATTGCTAGTGAACCAGAGCTTGCCATAATGCTCTGACAGTGATGCAGTTGTGAAAACTTCTACTGCTGGGAAAAATGAGCAGGAGAAAGCAAGATGATTGACTTTTTTTTTTTTCCTTTGGACAGACTTTTTATGGGATTTAGTTTAAAAAAAAAAAAAAAAGAAAAAAAAACTGCTGATAATTTACAGGAGTAATCTGTTTCTAATATAATTACTCTTCTGCAATTACTCCTGTAGCCATCACCAGCTTTTGTTTGAAGGGGGAAAGAAGAATGTGCCATTTTTTGGCTCAGAGCCTTCTCTGCCCGTCTCTTCACAACTTCCCCCAAGCTGGCTTCTCATCCTCAAATAACTTCCCTACCTGCGCATCCCGTAGTGGTGTGGTCACGAGGGTTTTCCTGACAGTTCTCCGGCTGCCTGAGGAGCCCTGAGCAGCAGCCAGGGGCGGCTGGCACCTGGCCTCGCTGGGAGCCTGGCTCCACCGGTGCTGCTCTATTTGGCAGTTGGCCAAAGTGAGCTGCTGTGCAGCAGCACAGTGCAGCTTTTGGACTTGGCACGGCACCACTGCTGTCACAGGTAGCTGAGGAAGCAGAGCAGAGGTTTCAGATCAGTTATTAAGGAGAGAACTGGGGTTTCCGGTCTTCAGAGAAGAGCGGAAAGCCTTATGTTTCGGGTATCTGAATCAGCATCGTGGAAGGACTTGCACCCATTCCAGTTTTGCATTCCTTTGTTCCTCCTTCCCAGCCCTGACAAAACTGGCAAAGTAAACAGAGGTAACTGAACTAAGATTGCAGAGGAGAGGATCTGGGAGCCCAGAGGAGGGGAGTGTGGTATTCTAAAATGAGTTTCTTCTTCCAGAAGAGGCATAGGAGATGTGGACTGGAAGAGAAGGAAATAGCCTGCTATCAAGGTAGAAGTGAGGGAGAACTGTCAGAATCACCTCATTCTTCCTTCATGTTTGCTTAAGTGTTAAAATATATATGTTACAAAATGTGGAAAAGCATTTCAAGCTGACTAAATATGCTTTCTCTAGCTAGGATTTTCTGTAATTCCTTCTATAAGGGGTTTTCAGTTATGATTTCTCTTCTTTACAGTGGGAGATGTGCATCTCTTACACTTCCTCCAGACAATAGCTGTGGGTAGCCTGTTCTGATTGTGGCATTCTAATAAAGCTGATTGATTTAGTATCTAGTTAATTAAAATAGAAGACACACAGGTATACTATGAATGCAAGTTGCATTGCCCTTAGGATGCTGGTGATTTATGATTGTACTGGAGTGAGTGGGAACAAGCTACCAAAATTATTTATTTACAGTTGTAACAGGAAAGAAGATGGCTCTTTGCTTCAACAGCATCAGTCCCTGTCTTTAATCTTTAATTAACTCTCTGAATTTGACTAGATCTGCAAATAGCAGATGGTGAAGTGTTGCCAAATTGCAGCTCATCATCTGCTTCTCACATACATAATTTGTAGGAATATAAGTATAAAGAAAATATATCAAAAGTCCTCAGTACAGTATTCCCTGATAATAGGGAGTGTTTTTTTGGGTTTTTTGTTTTTTTTTTTTTGCAATTAAGTTTAACAGCGTGCAAGTGATTAAATAAAGCATACACAAAAAACACTTTCATAATAGATTTTGAGAGCAAGCAAATGTGAGCCTATTCCAAAACTTTGCATTATACTAACTGAATGAATGATTATCTTATAGCTGTTTAGTGTTCAAATGAAATGGATAGTGACCATATGGGGTCTTTCTGCAGTTGAAGTATTTTGCTTATTATTTCTGGTGCAAATAAATGATATCTTTTGTTCCTCACAGTGGTACCTCTGAACTATGACTGAATTTTTGTAGTTTAACACAAAAAGGGAAGATGGGTTCATTAAATGCAAGAGTTTCTATGGAAGGGAGACTGAGACTTAAATTTTACCCAGTAGAAATGCACAAAATTCCTTCCTTCAGCTTTGAGAAGAACTGGAATCATACACTGTTCTCTTGATATCCTCTATAAAAGCTCTTTTTGATTACTGAATATCCATTTTTACCTTAAAAAAAAAAATTGTAAACACAAAGCGTGGGGAAAAATTGCTCCTTAGCCAGTAACTCATCTCCCAGTTTAAAGTTATTTCATATGCAAGGCTGGTTTTGCTTTGTATTTTTCAAGGCATTAGTCTGTAGACAGTAGTACAATTCTCAGCCTTAATATCATACTTGCTGTAATTCAAATAGGATTGGAGCTGTGGGGTTACATTAGCAGGTCTTTTTAAGGTAGTGATTTGAAGCTTAACGGTGTGGGCTTGACCCTATTGCTTCAAAAGGTGGCCTCACCATCCTCTTAGGTAGGGCTCATTTAGAATCCTGCAACTGGTAGATGCACGTGTGCATATCTGCAAGGGGAGGAAATCAGTTTGTCCTTTAAGAATTTATTTGAATGTGGAAGCTTTTTATACCAGCAGAAGAAATTAGCCTAGACTTTTATCCCAGGAGCAGAGCCTTACAGCACTCCAACAGTCTAATGCATAAACAACCAAGCAAAACATGTCCATACAAGCAACACACTTTAGGGATAGGCTTGGGAGAAAGAAGGAGAAAATGAGTATTTTTTTTTTTTCTGTTGTTTGTTTTTTAACTCATTATCTGTACTCCTTTCTCAGTATTTTATTAATGATTTTCATATGGCTTCTTAACTTTTCAATTCCATTCCAATTAAGTTTGCATTTAGAGTGTACCCATCACCTCTAAACTTATCTTTGTCCTTTTGTCAGGGTTTTATACTTATTTTTGCTGTCTAGTAATAGACATGTGGAAAGCTACATCTTGAGTATATGGGTTGAAAATAAAGGCATTAATTTTGTCGTCTTCACAAATCAGTCTGTCATGTCACTTAATCTGTTTTAAAAAGAAATTGTTGCTCAGAGCGACTAGATAACATGCTGGTAGTAGTCAGGAAAAAGGAATTCCTGAAAGAGAAAAAAGTAAAATATGTTTTGCTGAGTGTGGTTCAGGAGGCTGGTTGACTCGAATCAGATTAAATCTGAGACCTCAGATGGTGTCAGTAGTCTGTGGAAGACTGGTGCAAGTTGACTGTTTCTCTTGCTGTAGGTGTTACACGTGCGGGTAGCGTGGCTGCCATCTCCTTTAAAAGAAATTCACAGAAAGAAACGCAGATGTATGATCTTCTTATAGCCTTACTGTCATGTAAGCATTTGAACCAAGTAGGCCGACAACCCCGTTTCTGTTTACAGAGAGATACATGTACGCCTACCACATTGTATAAAACCAGAGGATGGACCATGGCTGGTGAGCTTTTTTCTCTGCTGACTTAAACTTTTAAATGACTGTATTGGCTGAAGTTGTGTCAAGATAACAGCTAGAGGCCTAAGCTGAGAAGGAGAGGCCATTTTATGAGGTATGTACAGAGGCTTGGGGCTGGATTCATCTTGTCCTGTGTCCACATCTGAAGTAATCATCTCAGTTTTCTAGGCAATGGAGAGCAACATGCACATGGGGCATCCAATCATCCAATCTGTTAAGGTTCATACTTTAGAATGAGCTCAATCGCGTTGTCAAAATGCCTGTAAAGGGAGACTAGGGTGACTAGATGAGACATATCTATAGCTAAGTCACGCATTAGGGTTGAGTTTTGCCCAGGTGGCCTTGCAGTGGAAGCATGTGCTCCAGCAGCACGTTCTGCTTCAGGAAAGCCTGTCAGCATTTGTTATGCTGACGGCCAGTTCAAGGGAACTCAAAAGACTAGTTAATGCAGTTCTGTCTGGGATGGCCATTGTGGTGGTTTCATTTTCTGGGTTCTGGTTTGCCTGGTTTCTCAGGGAAAAAGGAGAGAAGGTGAGTAAAGAGCATGAAAAAGTGGCAAAACTTGCTTACAGTCCTGAAGCCAGGTACATGACAGAGCCCAGAAATCATTAGGGATCGTGAGACCCAGTCTTCTGGCCTGAACCGACTTTCAGGTTCATCTAACAAAGCATAAATAAATAGACTGATCTTGCTTTGTTATTCAGTATATCAGCTATATCTAGAAGCCTAAATATGAATTGACTATAATTTTAGAACTGGGTCAGACAGAGCTAGGGGAGTTGTTCTTTGATCCTGGTTTTGGTATACTGAATGTAGTGAGTGTTTCCGTAAAGTGAGCGAGCTCCAATATGGAGAAAACCCCCTGGCTGTATTCCCCTAATCTTTTTTTGTAAGCACAAGAACTCAGACCAAAACATGACTTCTTCAGTTCTGTAGCTGTTGGACTCTTCTGAGTGTTTCAGCTGCTTTCTTGTGTGCCCTATGAAAAGACAGATATGCTTCTTACACATTTAATCTATAGATTAGTATATAATACCCTATATTTTCTCTCCCAACAGAGAAAAGAGACAACACCTGTAACTGATAGACATAAACCCAAACTGGAAACACGCTTTTTGCAAGAGCATAATAAGAACAGCAACAAGCTAAATGGATTTACAGTGATGAAAGCATGTTAAAACCAATGTGCAACTGTAATTTTTAAAACCTGACATTTAATTTCTGCTTTGTAAATCCCTGTCCTTAATGGGGAGATAACGAGAGATTTAAGAGGTAGAAAGATTTCTTGGTTGCAGATTCAGGCATAGTTAGGTTTTGGGTTACAACCTCTTTTTCTCTTTGCCTGCCTTCTCACTTCCAAAAAACCTGATAAACGAGGAAAAAGAAAAGAGAGTACTTAGAATTTGTTCCTACTCCTATTTCCAATGACAGTAATGTCTATGATCAAAGGAGTGAAGTTTCTAATGCCTTCTTTCTTCAAACAGCTGTCCCTTCCATTCAAAGAGATGTTCATGGCATAGGGATAGCAATATTAAATATGAATAGGAAGGCCAGTTGTGGTGGCAACTGTTGAAAAGCAAGGACATCAGAGGGGCCAAGTATGTGAAGGCTAACTGTTCAAGTGGTAAAGTCCGTGTAAAAGTGAAAGGATTTGGAAGAGCACTTCCTATCCTCTTGATAACTCCCTGAAATAAGAATGTTAGGAAATTTAGGGCAGTAATGAATACAGTTCAGTGAAGTACAGTCTCATACATCTTTTTGGTCTTGCTGTAACTGATTGCAAAAGAAACGTTAAAACAGAGAATGAAAAATGCTGACTGGCCTTCTTATACTGGAGGCAGTAGTATTACACCTGAACCCTATTGTTAGCCAATTTTAATTTCCAGAACATAGTTGTATTTAATGAGGGATTTTTAATTTAAAAATAGAAACATTTTAAGAGTAATACTCCTTCCCCCCACCGTCTGTAGGTGCATTTAAATCAAAACTTGTTTCTTTTTACAAGAGCAAAGGCGGTTTATCATATCTGTAGGGAAACATACAAATGAATTTCTCCTTCTCCATCATATGCCAAACATAAGATATTGTACAAACTGATAACTAACTGGTCAACACGGCAAATGCACCCTGTTTATTTCGGCTGTTCATGCTATTCTGGGATTTGTTGTCCTCTTGGAATGACAGCATAGTAAGCTCAGCTCAAAATTTGCTGTTTTCTCTCGTGAATTATTGGAAGAATATTAGCACAGTAGCAACTGCAAGAGACTTGCATAAAGCAAGTACTGTTTCTTGTTAAGGTGGCAGTAGCCGTATGTTGCATTCTACTGGGATTTAAACAACACTATTGATAAAGTGGCACCATAAAAGAAATGCCCAACTCATTTGTGGTAGCATCAGACCTACGCTGCTGCTTTTGTGTAATTGCGCTATGTCATGCGACAGGTAATCTGTTTGGATGAATTTGTTCCAGTTATTAACGGATTAGTGTTTTTTTGCAACAGGTGTTGGTATTGCTTTTTCCCTAGTTCTTTTAAGGTTGTTCCCTGTGGCCTAGTACTTGGTGAGGATGAAACAATCTAGGTTTATTGTTAAGTTTTAAGAGACTCTCCAAAACAAACTTGCTCAGTTTGCAGGTAAAAATGCAATTTTCCTCAACTTGTAATCGTCAGGTCTTCAGCCTCAGCCTGGAGTATGAAAATGAAAACTTTTTTTTTTTTTTTTTAAAGTACATACATTATTCCTGTTACCTAAAGGTTCTTCAATTAAATTTAAAGAGCTCTCTTAATGACGCATGAGTCAGAAGAGAATCCAGCACTTAGACCCATAGGCTTCAGCTGCTTGTTCTGCATTGTTAGCAAGAATAGTAAGACACAGTCTTGTTGCAGAGGGAAGATAAAACCAGTACAAAATATTAGAGCTTACAAACCAAGTATTCCTAAAGTGTGAATGCCTGTTCAGCTACTATTTACATATGCATCATGGTACCGGTGTTGGGTGTGTGTCACAACAGGAGCCTGCCTGGAGATTCTTTTTAATCTGCCTTTCTTTCCCAGTTTCTTTTGGCCTTTATTATTTGCTTTTCGCAACTGGCTAGTTTGTGCTCTTTGAGTTTTTCATTTCTTTCTTGTGCTCCTTTGCCTCCCAGTTGTAGCTACTATGCCACTGTCATGGTTTTCTTAACTCTTTATTATGTTCCTATCTCTCTGCATTTGGTCAGGCTTCTTCCCCCCATCGGCAGACAGGTCATTTGAGGGCCCAGGAGAAACAAGTCATCCTATGCCCAAAGCTAACCTGTTCTAAGGTGCAGGGAGTAGCTGTTGAGAGGACGATGTCCTCAGTTTCTGTAGCTCTGGGAGGGAGCGTGCTCAGGCACAGACAGGGCTGGAGCATACATAGCACAGTGAGGAGCTGCAGCTGAGCGAGCTGACATGTGAACATTGTTTTTTTCCTGAGAATATAGACTCTGAACACTTGGAACCCTGGGTAGCCAAAATTGCCTGCTTTCTAATTGCGAAAGGAATCAACTTTGATCGACCTTCAAGATCCAATTTAAGATTATAGGGACTGTAGATCAAATGGTATTCCAGCAAGTCAATTCAGGAAATGAAGAATATGCATTTTTAATGTGTGCAGAAAAGTATTTTTCTGTGGTTCCATTCCCTTTGGCTTTGACAAAGCTATGACCAATGAAAATATGAATTTTACTAAGGAAAATGGTAAGCAGCTTCACTGGAAGTATTATCTGTAAAATAGAATTCCATGTGTTGAGTAAGAAGTATACTATTTTGCCTAGCTGACTTTCTTCTTGTTGCTACTCTTCTTTTTAGAAATGTTCTTCACTGCCAGATTTTCTTTGGCTAGCAGTTCTCAAATAATTGTCCTCTTTCTATATGTCAGCATACGAGTTGAGGTAGTCAGTTGAGTCAAAGTGCAAATGGATATCCTGGTCAGTCAAATTTAAATCCCTGCTTGTAACATACATTTTTTTAATGCTTTTTGTTGCTTTTTGACCAATTTTACTAACTTTCAAGTTAGAAAGCTTAGTTCATTTGTCATCCCAGTTTGTGAGAACATTGTTCCACTAGAATGATATTTAATTACTGTAAGTTGCTAGTACATCAGATCTCTGTATGTGCTGTAGGACAGTACATAAAATTCAGAAGTATGCTCATTATGGAACACTGATGCTTCTCCACCAGCATCTCTGTGTGTGTGTGGATACCTTGGCACAAGTAGGAAGTACAAAGTTGCAGGAACCCTGGTGCCATACCTCTGTGTGCCCTTCGTGTCTCTTTCATTTGCCTAATTGCTCTTTCTGTTCAGACTCCTACTCATGAGTGTTTCAGAGGCCTTCCTAAAACATTTGGCTGCTGAAATATTTAAATGACTTCTTAAGCCATTAAAATATGTTCATCATGGTTTCATCAATAATCTCTTCAAGTATATCACTCTTACAATTTTTCTGTGGTAGCGTATTCTCTGAGGTAGCAAATTTTCAGCACTTTGATATTGGGAGGAGGGGAGAAAAGATTTATTTTCTTTAGTCCTAAATGTTAATTTAACTTGCCTTGATTCCATAATCTGACATAGGAGAAAGAAAGGGAGAACAGAACACTTGCAGCAAATGCAATGCAGAGTCAGTTATGGAGATGAAGAGAATATCTTAGTCTGGGGTACACATGCAAGATACCGCGTGGTGAGACATGAACTAGCCCTGTGTTGTGAAAGCTGCATAACTATGTGTGGATGGTGCTTGCTCTTACGTTCTGCTTTTTAAGAGGATTTTGTGTTTCAGCTCAGGGTGTTGCTTTGTGTGCATGGGCCAATCTTGCTCGTATTTCCCTTAATATATCATGTAGGTATCTTGTAACAGCAAAAGAAAGTTCATCTGTGATGCCTGTCTCTTGAGGTTTCCATTAGTTCCTCAGGCGCATCCTGAATGAGAGTGGTTCTAAGAACTATAAGAATTTGGCATAAAGGATGTTAGTGTTATTGGTTATCTGGACTTTGGCTTGTCTGAGGTGCAGTGCATACACAGCTCTCTCTTTGTTCATGCTTAAAGTATGTGCCTTCTGACAGTCATTCTGCTAACGTTGCTTAGACTGCATAGGGGTTGTGACAAGTGTTACAACAGGATTATGTTGATTTGGTCCAGTGGCAAGGAGAAGATCAGCAAAGGGAATCTGCTGTGGAGGATGGAAAGAGGTCAGAAACAGAGGAGGACAGACAAAAGAAGAAAAGATGACAGCCTATACTCCAGAGCCTCCTTTCAGCCCAAGTAATGGGATTGCAGGAAAAAACAGAGCAATGGCACAAACTGGAAAGTGTGACTAAAAGAAAAAATTTTTGATACCATTTTTAATCTTTGTCCCTTACCATTTTCATTAATGCTGCATTGCCTTCCATTTGAATCTAAGTTCTCACAGAAGGGAGAAGTGTTGAAGTTGAGGACCATGTCCAGTTGGGTTTTGAATATCTCCAAGGACGGAGGCTCCAAAACCTCTCTTGGCGACCAGTGTTTGACCACCCTCATAAAAGGAATTTTTTTCCTTATGTTTAAAAGGAATTCCCTGTATTCAGTTTGTGCCCATTGCACAATGGCAATTCCCCTTTTACTGGGCACCACTGAGAAGAGTCTGGCTCCCCTCCACCAGGTATTTACACATGGAGATCCCCCCTGCCCCGAGGTTAAACAGTCCCAGCTCTCTAAGCCTTTCCTTGTATGTCAAGTGCTCCAGTCCCGTAACCGTTTTTGTGACCCTTTGCTGAACCTGCCCCAGTATGTCCCTGTCTCTCTTGTACTGGGGAGCCCAGAACTGGAGGACCCAGCACTCCAGGTGTGGTCTCACCAGTGCTGAGTAGGGGAGAAGGATCACCCCCCTTGATTTCTCTGTGTGCCTAATAATCTTAGGTACATCCAGACTCATGCAGACCCTTAGCAAGGTATTTACTCATGTGCCCCGAATTTGCTTTCTCTGCATCTTTCACTTCCTTTGCTTGTAGCTTAGTTGATATAGCACCTAATAAGCAACTTTTGATTGTGTACTTCAGGAAGACCTCTCACTGTTATGTGGACTGTCATTTCATGTGATATTTTGGTCATTAGACCCAGCTTTTTGTTTGTAGCTGTTTTTATTACATAAAAAGTATCAGTTGTTGAAATTGATGGGCACAGAGAAAAATCCATTATCATCTTTTACTGTAACTATATATTGCATATAACCAAGGTATGTTGAATGGTAGGTTCATTACTGACTTCTGTGGCTGTTGATTTTGTCCTCTATCTGTTAAGACTTGGACATTAATCTAAGCTTTAGCCGTGTACTTCAAGTTTATGAGAAATTCTGTCTTTATCAATCTTCAGTAACTTGGTTGCAAGTCCTACACCTTCTCCTTGTTACGCATAAGATGCTAAGTTTGATTTCCTTTCAAGTGTCAGCATTCAACTGTTCACCTGCCTGCTTTTCCTTTCTCCTCTTGCCTACTACCTTGTTCAGACTTGTAAAGTCTCACCAAGTCTGCCAACCTATGTTGTGTTAACTGTTTTCAAAATAAATGCCTGTGCCCTAGAGGTAATCAGTACGGGGCAGGAGGCCTACTTGATCATTAGTTGACCTCGCAGTGAAAATTGAGTAGCCAGTAGACTTGAGATCTTATGAAATGGGATCGGTGGTCTGTTAGCAAAAGTCAAAATGTGTATTGTTAGGTTGGAAAAAGCTTTTTCTTGTGTTGAAATGACATTTGAACAATCTTACTCTAGTTTTCCAAGTAGCATGGCTCAGTACTCATCATGAAGTTAGTTCCTTATTTTGCATTCCCTTTGCGCCAAGTCCCCGATAATAGATCAAACTGTCATTCTTAATGGAGTCGAGCAATAAAATAAGGACAAAGTGCAGTATGTTGTAACAGTGTGAAACTGGAATCAGGTCTGTTACTGTGAGAGACATAATGGCATATAGCTCATTCCTGCATGCAGACTGCATCATCTCAGGATAATGATCTTCGTGATGAGACAAAGTGTTTCTGAGAGAGACTGCCAAAAATGAAGAGTATGAGTAAGATGGGTTTTTTTGTTTTGTTTTTTTTCCTTTTCCCTCCAGAAAAGCACTGTGTTCCATAGCCCTAAATGTCAAATTAAACAGGGCAACTTCCAAGTATAAATACACTTTGTAATAGGCAGTATCAACTGTGCTTTGGGAGGCTGGAAACCTCGTGATACACGTTTGAGAAATGAAATGTGATTTCTGCTTACTGTATTGTTAGCCGTATAAATGATCTTGAAGAGCAGGTGAACAGTGAGGTCGGGAAGTACTAATTTATTCAGGGTAATTAAGGGCTAGCTCTAAAGAATCGTGCAACTACCTTGCAGTGCTGCTCAACTAAGCTATAAAATTGTAAATGAAATTCAGCATAGAGAAAGGTAAGCATGCACAGAAGGGATGGGAGGCAACATGAGAAAATTGCAATGGTACAAAGATAGGCTCCAACCTGGCTCTTAACACTTGGTTATTGCTCCAGGATCTACTTCCCATAGGCAGTTCTAGGAAAGCATGAGCTTAATGCTCAGTAATGTTAAGTAGTGCAGGGCAAACTGAGTGCTAGGTGTTTCTAGGGGAATGATGGAGAACATAGAAGACATCATAATACAGTGGTGTGCCTGCAGCTTAAATACTCAGAGCAGTTCTGGCCTCTTCTCTCAGAGTGGGTAGGGCAGAAGGTGGAGTACAGTGACAGGATGGATCATGTGGGATAACTAAACAGTTGTGGCTCCCTAGCCTGGGAAAAGACAACTGAAGACAGATATGTTAATGGTCTGTATAATCATGAGAAGCATGGACAGGATGAACAGTGATGGGTTATGTGCTTTCAAATGAAAGGAAGTGGTTCTCTGCACCGCACAGTTAAGCTATAGTACTACATACTGCAGCTTGTTCTGAATGCTGAGGTAAACTGTGATCGACGTTTGCAGGAATTCAGAAAGTTAGTTAAAAATTTGAGGAGATCAAATCCATTGAGATCAAGTCCAAATGACATATCTGGCTCAAAGTTCTTCAGCTGCAGCTTGTTAGAAAGTGAGAGAGTACTTGAGGGAGGTATCATATATTGTCCCATTCCTATGTGGACATCTTATACTGGTCACTCTTCTGTCTCCCTGTCTGCCCCTAACAAAACCGAAGAGTTTTTCCTTGCAGGAGGGTGAGAAGCAGTGGCTAAAGAACAAGAAAAATGAATGAATGAAGGGAACAAGAGGTGGTTTTATTATTTTATATATATAATATATATATATTTATATATATATATTTTTTAATTAAGGAACTTGTGAAAGCCAAAATACAAAAATAGGGCATGGAGAGGGAATACTGAGCAGGGTACCTGTGGCTGGGTGCACTGCTCCTGGAAATGCCCCAGGAGCTGATGGACGCGATCCAGTGATGCTCTGCCTAGAGATGTGATGGGGCAAGGGAAAAGAAACAGGTTTCCAGAGTGTTTAAGTTTCCCTCTGTCAAGCTGCCTGGTGCTGTGGGTGGCTTGCTTGAAGAAAGGCCATGGGGCTAGATGGACTGCTTGCTGTGATAGCTCTTCTTAGGCAGCTTATTTTTGTTTTGTGTTTTATTTTAATTTTTTTGAGTTCCTGTTCCATGGTGGACTGGAGAAGGAAGGAGGCTAATACTTCATTTTCTTTGGGTTGTGGTGTGCAGATGGACATGTATGTACAGGCATATATGTGGTTTATTTCCTTGACTTTGGGTTTTCTTTTTCTTTGTACCAAAGATTCTCTCTACCATTCTCTCTGTCTAAGTTCAAATGCAGAACTGACCTGTAAAGACAGGTTCTTGTCAAAACCTTACGTGGTTTCTGTGTTCTCAAGGCTGGTTATAGACCTGATTCTTTTTAGAGTTTTTTTTTTTTCCCTTTGACATAAAGGGGAGAGGAAGAAGAGAACTATTTCGAACTATACCTTTTTGTCAAAAAGGTTTACTTCTTTTCCTTAACAGCAAATGGTTAATTTTTTGTTCTAGACAAAGACAAAATAGCATAGAATATGGATTACAAACAGGTTTCTCTTGAAAGCACTGGGAAGGAAACAAATCTTAGAAATAAAAGCTTGGTGAGACGGAGGGGAATATTTGAAAAGTTTTGCAACAAAACATTTAAAATGTAAAATTAATCACTCAATTGTACTGTGCATGTTTAGGTGAAGGACAAAATTTCTGTTTTCTCCAACTCACTTGTGCGCATTCTCTTGCTTGCGCTCTCTCTCATGCAAATGCACCCCTGCTTCCTGTTTCTTGGTGAAACTGGTAATTTTAGCTTTCCGATTTCAAATGCCCATCTGACAGTGAACCAGGAGATCTCATGAGATTTACATAGTGAAGTTTGGAAAAGAGAATTTGGAAGAGATCCAGTCTCAGTGGGTCTGCTTACGTGTTTCCATTTCTCTGTTTTTAAAAGTGAGAGTTAACCCTAGTCTAATAAAAAGCTCATTTGTCCAGGTATTTTGATGCTGCTGCTAGTTTATATAAACACAGGAGATTTGTGTTAGTACAAAAAGTACCCCAAACCAAAAATCCCCACATGTACCCATACCATTACACCTATAAAGCCTTGCAAACTGATGCAAAATGTTACAAATATGTATTTCTAAGAGGAAAAGAAGTATTCAGATTGGAAATCCTTATAATGGGGGGGGGGAAATGTTACTGTTAGGAATTTTCTTGGAGGAGTCTCTGAGAGTGTATGTTGCCTCACTTTTGCAGCAAACCTTGGAGTGCTGAGGTGGTGCAAGCTACTGGATGTTCAGGGAGTATTTTGAATTCTGGAAAAGATTAAGCCTTTTCTTGGGCCTAAGGCTGTGTGAAAAGGAAGTAGATGGAGAAAAAACCATCAATAGCATACAGACAAAGGTATACAATACACGCTGCTGTTGAAAAGGACTCAAATATGCATTATATATGAACTTATCTTTAAAGAGGTGTTCAGTATTTACACCAAAATAACTCTTTGGAAATAGCGTGTTGCTTGTTACTGCTGCGGGAGAGGTTATTTGTTGTTTCTGGAAGTGGTTTTATAGGGTCATTTTGTATTTTGAATTAACTGTATCGGCCTATTACTTGGTGAAATTTGTATGCCTGTCTTCCTTCTTTGCCTCACAGATGCACATTTCCACTGTGCTTTCTGATCAGGAAGCTTTGTGGTTTGCCATTAGGGCTTTCCTGATATATTTTTCTGAACTCTGAAAGAGGAGGGAGAGAATATGTTTTGAGCATTGTGTTTGAAATGTTAATTCTCTGGTAATCAGAGCTAAATGTCATTGTGATGGCAGACTGCATTCCTGAGGACTGGGGAAAAAAAACCAGTGTGATTGCATTAGTCTTCCCCGCCCTTAACATATGTATATAGTAAGTTTGTACGTATGTGTGTAATAAGTATGTGTTTGTTTTGCTTTTGATAATTCTTTTTCCCTGTGGCAAATTTTTTTGCAGTGAATGCATCTTCAGCATGCTTCTACACTGTGGTTTTGCTGGGAACTGTATAAACTTAGTTCAACTGAATAAACTGTTAATGTTTTGCATGATACAGGCCTCCCATACATTATGAAAATAATGTGTTACTACTTTATACACCTGGTACATTGGAAAGCAGGCCTTTTGCACTTGTGCTGAAGTGCCTGTCTATAACAAATCAATTAAATCTAGCTTGTTTTGAAGGTGGGATATGTGAGTATTGCTGGTGTTGTGATTTCAGTATGTTCCTCTGGTCAGTGGGCAATCCCACATGTACGCATGTGGGGATCAATGGGGAATCCCACAAATTTGAACACAGTCTGTTAATGTGCATCCCAAATAATTCAGGGTGAAGTTTGAAGAGAGAGACTGCTGTACAAACTGATTCAATTATGTTTTGCAGGACCTCTGCCAAGAACCTTAATTTGTTGAGGAAGGCATAATATGTTTTATCCACACTTTGGTATTATGAAATAAAGCATAGTTTCTCCAGTGGAAAGGATGGATATGCTATGTTGCCTTGTATTTTCTTTCCATTCTCTGTGTGGAACAACATTTTCTTCTTGCCTGCTGTATTAGTCCAAACATTTTTTTCTCCTTTCCTGAAAACAGAGCTTAATACACAGCTTCCAGCCAGGATTCCGTTTGGAAGGTTTTAAGCCTGGCGAGCGGGGGGAGACAAAAACAACTTAACTTGCTTGACATCTGCTGCTGAAGTTGATGTGTGTAAATGTGTCTCATAATTTTGGCTGCCTGTAGAATAGGGAAATACTAAAACCATAAATTTAGTAATGTTTTGTTTGTCTTGTCAGCTGAGGTTGCAGATTCAAGTGATAACTACTGGTTAAGAATCTATGATTGAATCTGAACAATATCCCTGAGTATCCATCCCTGATTATAAACAGGGTAAATTCTGACAACGATGGTACCAAAACATCAAAGGGTAGGAAAATCACATTTCCTTTACAAATTCTATATATCAAGGGAACAGCGTTGTTTGAAAGGCCTGCAAATGCTGGATGTGGGTGAATACAAGTGTAGGACTTGGGTAATTTAGAAATAGCGGGTTGGTTTGTTTTTTTGTAAGAATGAGAATTTAATAAGTAGGGTTTTTTCCAAAGAAGTTAAATCGGAAGTAATATGGATTTTAAGATTTTTTCAGATACTGAAAAAAGAATGGATATCCATGTACTGTGATTCCTGAATGCGTCGCATGGGGCACAGCCATAAAACAGGCCTGAATTTGAACTGAAAGTCTTTCAAAAATCTGAAAACTATCCTAACGCCATTGATTCTCTTGGTTTTTGGTTGGGATGGTCAGGTTGTTTATGGCCATGAAAGGTAGTATCAGGGCAGGGGCCTGAAGGAGCCTGCTGGGGAATGAGGGTTTTGCCTAAGTGCATGGTGTGACAGTGCCTCAGGTGAAAAATGGCAGCACTGCAAGGGTCAAAAGCTAATGTTACTAAAAGTTAAGGTTGTTTAGCGTATAAGGTTTACTGCCAACGCATACTGAATTTGCATGAGGAAAGATTGAAACTGTAATGTTGTCCTTTGCATCTGGGGGAGCAGGGCAGCCTTCGGCAACGCTTCCTTAGAACCACGTTATTGCCTTTTGGTGATGGTACAGGCAGGCCAGTCATCTCTGAGATTTTTGTTGGTCTGAGATCATTGTTGGTCTGATGCTTAAACAAAGAAGAATCTGAAAGTTATGCTGGAGAGACAACAGGGTTAACAATGATAAAACTTGAAAAATTTGTGTTTGCTGACTTACCCGAATCTGGATAAGCGATGGATTCCCCACTACTTTGGGGAATTCCCAAAGGAGGCCTTGGACTTTGTTCATACACGTTCAAGAAATTAAGCATAACAGTTTCTGTTTCTTGTGGGGTAAATCCTACTTAGTAAACATTAATATCTTGATGTTCTTAATACTAAGATAATATTAATCTTAGAAAAAGCTTTGTGTCATACAGATGTAAAATAAAGTTTGTACTTCCCTTTCACTGAAATGACAGAAGGGCAAGATTTTTCTACTCTTTATCAAGTTGCCAAGCAATTTGAGACTGCTGCTTTTTGCAGAAAATGATTCAGTTGAAATGCACTTAATTTAATCTCCTCTGTTTCACTGAGTATTTGATAAAAGATAATTGAAAATGCCTCAACTTGTGCTTCAGAAAGTTGTAGTTAAACCAGGGTTTGGTTTGCTCTTTTTTTTTTCCTGCTATCTTAAAGGTCAGTGGATCTTATTTGTAATGTGAACTCTGCTGGAAAAGTAAGCCATTTATGGACTCAGTCCAGAGCTGATGAAGCAGCTTGTTAACTGTGCTTCTGAAACATATTTGTTACATTATTCTCTGTATCATAGTGTGAATGTTGAATTAGTAATCCAAGCAAATTATTGCTGGCCTTGAAGAGGCCAAGTAATTGATTCATTATCTGATGATTACTAGATTTCTCTAGCAAGCATCTTCTTGCCCATTTATGAAAGTATCTGAGAAAGGATGTGTGAGGGAACAAATAGGGAATTGGGATTGTTTTTCTCTGTATTTTACAGATAGTAGTTTCCTGGAGGGGCTGATTGGGGTGGTGGGTCTGTCATACGAGTCTGGGGCATTACTGTGGTCTTGTCTCTTTCCTCTGGTCAGTATCAACTCTGCCGCTCCCTTGCGTGCCCCCAGTGTTTCTTTCTAAATAGAGTGAAAATCAATTTTGCTTATCTTTTCTCCTTTTTTTTAATTCAGTGTTAGGGTGTTAGGATTTTTGTGTGTGTGTTTTCTTTGTTTTTTGTGTTTTTACTTTTTTTAATAATACTGATTCTCTAATTATGCATAGGATGTTTTGCGTTTCTTCCCTGGAAGACCATACTGGAAATTCTACCCCATCTTGAATAGGGCAAATTTCCTGCCTGTCTTGCATTACGCTTTCTGTTAGAAAATGGATTTGTAGCCACATTACCCAACAAAATAGTTGTTGTTAAAGAATGTTCTTTGAAGCTACTATGTAAAGAAAATGTCTGTGAAAAAGAAAAGTCAGATATGGTTTATGAGCACAACAGAAAGTGATTAACAAAGCTTGAAGGAGGTAGGTGGGGGAAGGAACACTTTTAAGCACATAGTGACTGTAATTAGATTACTATTTTGCAGTTTAAATCTAAAAGAACATTGGCAGTTGTGAGTTAAAATGTCTTCTGTCCACAATCCTGGTGCAGTATTGCTGTTGCTGCGCATTACTTCTGGGGCATTAACTAAGAAAGGAATATAATAAGTAATTGTGGGTTTTTACTTCATGCCTTTAAAAAGACAGAGGGAAGTCCACAGTTGCATGGCACAGGCCCCTGTTAATTCATCAGGCTTTTTCTAGGATTTGGGGGGATGTCTTTCCATTTTGCAGTAAATTAAAAAAAAAGAAAAAAAGAAAAAAAAAAAAAAAAAGAAAAGAAACCTGCAAATGTTTCCATTGTAAAAGGAGAATGAATGGAGGTTAAAAGATTTTTATAATGCCTGGAAACTGTTGCATAGAAGAAGCCATTTACAGTATACAGTGGGCAAGGTGGCTAATAGTCCTGCAAGCATGAAGAACGCTGCATGATTTTTGGTGTCATCTGCTGGCACCTCACTTGATTTATTTCCTGTGTAGCTTTCAATAAAACCATTCGGAAAATGGCTGAAGAAGCTCAAGCCTGCTGTTTCTGGTCAGAAACTTGAGAGAGAGTGCCCTGACGAGCTTCTGCGCTGAGGAGTTTCCCTGTGTTGCGTTAGGTCTTTGGGTTCAGCAGAGAAAAACAAGTGAAGGTTGTGTGGCAAAGTACTGTAATGGTGGGTTCCCTTAACTTGATGCACCAAGCCAAGAGATGAAGTAGCTTAACCGGTGTACTTCAAGAGAGTGGTGGGGCAAGCAGGCTGTGAAAAGAACGTGTGCAGTTGTGTTGGAGGAAAACTGCTGGACAAGCCTTTGCCACTATTTGTAGTACCAGAATATCTTCTCTTTGGCATAGCAGCCTTTTTTAGCAGGGATATAAACACAGATTCTGCATGTGGCGTGAGGCCTGTATATTTAAATGGGCTACTCTCAGCTGAAATATACTGTGTCGTGAATTGTTTGCTTTGACAGAAACCTTCTTATTGGCCCTTCAGCCAGTGGTAGAAGGAAATCAGCTGTAGTAAAATGATGAGCAAAACCCCACACTCTCTGGGACTTAAATACCCGTTGAAGAGCTGAATTGCAATACTCTCGTATTCAGAGATGGATTAATTCTTGGATATACTCCTCTAAAAACAAAACCTATACAAAAGCTTTTTGCATAGATACCAAAGGATTAACTGGCTACTGTAAATTGTTTTTCTTCAGTGGTCGTTGGCCAAGAATGCCTAGAACTACTTAAACTTGGAGTGGTAGCTAGATTTCTGTGAGTAAAAGCTCCCTCCCCCCCCCCCAATATATTTTATTGCATTGTAATAAAAAGACATAAATTAGACTTTAGTGTTCAGAAGTTATACAGTGACATGTTTTCAAAACAAAATTAGTTGCAAATCACTTAAGCCTTTGCAGCTCCTTTTGAGATTTTGCACATGCTGGATGACAGGAATTGGTTCTGTTTAGTAAGTTTTATGCAATGCAGTGTAAGTGTCTTGGAAAAAATACAGCTTTCTTTTATAGTAAAATGTAATTGACATAATCATATTTGTAGTATGTTTTAAGTGTATGAGATAGGGGAGAAAAAGCAGAGTAAAAGGGTGAGATTCTAAAGTCTTTAGACATGTGCTCCTAGAAGCCATCCTGAAATGTGAAGTGAATCTTGGAAGACGTGCTTTCCTCCATGTCAGACCTGGGACACGATCAGTGAAACAGGAGCCTTTGGTCCTGAACTGCTCCTTCTCTTTGCTCTGACTTCTATTCCATAGTATCCAAGGAAATGACTTTAACAGTTATATGAAAAGCACTTTTGTATCTCCAATCATAATATGCTTTAGGGGAAAAACAAAGTAATTCCTAATGCAAAGGTGGTTATTAATTTTTATTTATAGTCTTACCTATAAACTTTTTTTTCCTTAACGTGCACACTATGTATCTTTAACAACGATGACCTTCAGTTTTATCTGATCATATCAGATATTCAGAGCAGCTGCATTTACAAGGAAAATGGCCTACGGTTACAGAAAACTGCAGTTTTGTCATGAAAAGCAGACATTCTAGTGTACTTACTGTCGTACTTACAGTTTTTTTGTTTTTGTTTTTGTTTTTTAACAAATGTGAAAAGACCATAAAGTGTGAAAGCAAATTTAAATATCGTTTGCAGCTCTCCAGTGGCGTTCCAGAGGAACAATTAGCAAAATGGAATGACTGGGAACTGCTGTCATCTTTGTACTTCTGTGTTGGAAAAATTATTTTAATAATAGGATCATATTTTCTAAATTAGAAACAAAGGTATTCAGTACCTTTTTAATTGCATTTTAGAGACCTTCATGACAGGGCAAGAGTTCTATTTGTGAACAAAAATTCTTTCTTAAGATGGGAAGGAGACAAGAATGTGCCCCTCAGTCGAGCACTTACCTACAGTTTCTGACAGTTTAGTTTGTTTGTACAGACTTTTTTTGTGAAATGGGGGGCCTTTGAAAGGCTCACCTTCTCCTGAGTGTTGTCTGGTGATGAAAGAGGGTACTTCAAACCTGGAGCTACCCACTGGCTGCCCACAGAACATGAGAAACTCCTTAGTGTTCTAAGTAATATTGCTCACGGAGATGATGGCTTTGCTTAAGATGCTCTTTGAACAGAGACAAGGCTGTTCTACGGATCTGGGTCAAAACGAAGGTAGTCTGTACTGAGGAGTTTCTTTCACTATGTGCTTTGGGTATAATGCACATTTTAGTGCATTTTAGAATGCACTATTTTATTTTAGAAGGATCTGAAGGACCCTGAAGGATTAAAATTGCCCAGGGTACTCAAGCCCCAAGATGCAGTTCTTTATACCTCTTCCCTCAAACTTGTTCAAATGGTGGTAATATGCTCTTGGGGGTTTGTGCTTGAATTTGTATTGATTGAGAGTTAGTATAGCTTAGAAGCTATTCAGGATGTTTGCTAGATCCTTGAGGCTCCTGGGAACATTAGTCTCCATTACCCTTTGAATTCAACTGGAATATCTCATTTGGAGGTAGTGTGACTTTAAGATGTATACTTTCTCTGGATTTTTATGAAGTTGGTTAAATTTCTTATGGCATCACTTCCAGTAGCGACCAATTATTTACACTTGCACAGTATAATGTTATCTGTCAGCATACCACTTTTAATTTCTCAGCTGTGTGGGGTTTTTTTGTTTTGTTTTTTGTGGGTATGAGAAAAGGAAAGAGAAGCTGGTATAGCCCTTGGTACTTTCTCTAGTTCTGTATAGGTTTAGTAGATAAAATCTGCAATCTGTATAGGCTTTACTTGCATGCATGTGCGCGCACACACACACGTGTATATTCACTCTATACAACTTCTCTAATCATAATTCTCCCTTATGACTGGACATAAGTGAGAGTGCATAAAAAGGACGTCAGCAGTACGTCTTGATACCACTACGGTGTCTGTTTTTTTTCTCAATAAATTGTATATTAAATGCAGAACATGTCAGATGGAATGTTTTGTTTAAAATAATTATGTACAGATATGTATTTTAAATATTTGATGTCTAGGTGCAATCTCTGTCCACCTTCATTGCAGATGATGGTGCAGGGTAACAAATTAAAAGCAGAAGAGTTTTCAAGAGGCATGATCACTGTAATTTTTGTAAATTTTGTAAGAAGCATTTGAGGTTGAGAAGGGGGGAAAAAAGTGGGGGACAAATCACTTGGAAAGAGTGAAGCAAAGCTTTACAGATTTGTTTTGGTGGACAGCTGCTGCTGGAATAGAATGTGAGGGGTTTTTTTTAATTGTGCAAAGCCATGGGTATTTAAAAAAAAAAAAAAAACTTGCAATTTTGAAATTGTGTAGGGCAAATTGTTCAGTGTAGGATAGCTCCATAATCTTTAAAGGTGCTTCCTTTTGCTACACCATTCACCTTAGTAACTCTTACCTTGGTCATAAGTGCAGCCAGAGAAGTGGTTATGAGCTGTAGGCTATGTAATTCTCCATATCCCTTCCAAGTCAGTAAGGCATATATTTGGACTCTGTCTTGTAGTTAATGTTGCATACCCTTTTTGATTGTCATTCTTGTGTATGGTCAAACCTAGGGGAGAGGTTTGCTCTTTCTCTGGACACCCTTGGAAAGGTCTTTGACTTCTTTCCTAGGAGGGAACTGTAGCAAGCCTTTGACAGAGATCTTTCGAAGTGTCTGTGTTGTGAGTAAATACCAGACATCTGTAGGATCCACAGTGTAGGCTCAGCTGAAAGATGTGGTAAATACTTTGCTCCTTATGTGCTGTTTTCACTTAGTCTAGTTGGGGTTGCATCAGGGGTTACTCAGAAAGCAGCCTGGTCTCGGAGGCTTTGCCGCATGTATCATCAAATCACAGATCTATCTTAGAATGCAGTGTTGACCGTACCAAGGGTTTTGAATGTGTAGTAGTATGTCAGAAGTTTCATGAAGTGAAAGAAGGGACAATTCTGAAAGCTAAGCTTCCTAAATTTTGGAGGTCTTGTAAAAGTACCAACAGACATGCTTGTAATTCCCTCTATTTGATTTTAGAGACTAGCTATACACCAGGGGTCTTGGAGTGTTTTGTTTAGGAGAAAGAAAATGGATGAGGGATGTTTTTTGTTGATTATTTTTCCCTAAAGCTTTATTAAAAATGCACAAGTATGTACAAAGGCAGCAGAGCTGATTTAAGCAGGAGAAAGTCGTCTGTGTGTAGTTCTTATGCCTGCTTGGGTGCTCTGTACTACCTGGAACACTTTCTCCCAGCTTTTTTACAGCTTATTTTCCTGATGCTTCTTCAGCCTGTGAAGGCGGATTTCCCCCCCCCCCCCCAGCTTCTCTGACCTTCCTGCTGCCTCTCTTGCACAGGTGTGGAAATCTGCATAAAAAATAAGCCGTGAATCCTCTAGTTTCATGCTTGCCTTGTGGTGTGCTTTTGTTTGAGCTGTGAATTGTGCCTTTTATTTGTAGGTCTTTATTATACATTTTGTTAATACAAAACCATTTTTCAGTGTTAGAGATAACTGCAGTCTTGAAAAGACGTTTCTTACTCTTATGAGTAGCAGGAACTAGCCCCTTGATATTTGAATAAAAGCACTAACAACGCCATGTTCTACTTAAGTCAAAGTCGTTTTCCTTGAGTCAAGATGATATGCAGAGATGAAGTAATATATCTAATGAAACAGAACAGCATAGCACTATTTCTCAAAGAAAAACTAAATAGTGGATTCATGAATTATGTGTGTTGAAGCTCTTCTCAGTGCTTGACTTGTGATTGTGGCTTGCTTCTTTAGATCCTGCCTTGCCTTATGTTGCTTTGCCTCATTATGGTAGTAACATATTAGCCCAGATGTATTATTTAGATCAGTAACGTCAGTATAATGATATTTTAGATGCATAAATTTGTTTCCTGCTAAGGTTATTTATTCAAAAAAATCTGATGAACCTTGCAAATAAGCTCATCTGTTGGTGAAAGGACGAATGAATGGTGTTGAGACACTAAGAGCCGGAGAAATGTGTATGCTAGTTGTATCATTTACAATCCCTTGGTGAATGGATCTCTCTTTATATTTCTATGACAGATACCATCTGTGGCTTCTCCTCTGGCTAATGATGATAACTTTCATATATAAGCAGAAATCTTAAAAAGAAAAAATTCCGACTTGAAGTATTTTCTAGAACACTTGAGTCCCATTTGGGTTGGTCGTCCGTCCCCCCTCCCCCCCCCCCTCGCCTTTTAGCTGTTCCTTTTTGTGGAAAAAAATGCAGTTTTATATTTATATAAGCTGCCATGCTACATCAATAAATTGCACAGTTACTCCCCCTTCTCACCCATCTAAGCCCCCAAATTAATCCTGCAGCCATACCTGCATCTCAAGATAAATACAAGTCTTCAGTTCCAGGAGGAGCAAAACTTCTCACCTCCCAGGAAGGTATGCTGACACTCTCCTCTCTTCCTAGAGGGAAAGACAATTTCCTCAGCTTCTCTTGAAGACTTACCACTAGTAAAAAAAAAAAAAAAAAAAGCAGTTCCTTGGGACCACAGAAAAGTCACTGCCCTACGAGAGGCATGCTGCTATCCAACCCTTCCTCACCCTAGACCAGATTAGGCTGTTTGCTGTTTTTTTCCTGGTGACCTCTTCTCCTGTACGAAAGGATTTGAGGCTCCAACTTGGGACTGGGGCTGTAAGGGCCTCCCTCTGCCTCACTCTTACACAGGAGAGAGTCCTCTCTTCTCTGTATCTCTCTGGGTTTTTTTGCTAGTTTGATAGGTTTTTTTGACAAGTGTATTAGAAATCCTGTTCTGCTGTGCCAAACTCTATTTGGGCATCCTTCATAGAGCCTCAGTGCTTAACACAGGCCTATGAACTACAGACCTGGCCATCACAAGGCACTAAGGACTCTCTGTGGATATAGTCATCAGCAAGTAGCTGCAGATTAATTTGCTTGTACATGACAGAACTGGGAATAAAGCACTGGTCTCTGATTCTCTCATAGTCTAATAAGGTTGCTTTTTTTTAAACTCAAATGCTCTGCTTAAGAACAGGATGTTTCAGAAAATATCAGCAAAATGATAAGTTTAGGCAGATTTCTTTTTATCCAATATGTTTGTTGTATAGCAATTGAGATTTGAAGGAAGATAGAGTTCACAAAAATATAAAAGCATCTTTATGACAAAATAAAAGAAGGATTTGGATTAAATATCCTTTTAAATACAGGACTAAAAGCTTATATTGAGGGCTTTGACACTGTCTCCATTGCTGCCACGTATGCCCAGATAAAACTCAGCTTAACAGCTATAAAAAGGCCTATAGTGCACACTGGTCCAATCAACAGAATCTTACTTTCTGTGTATTCTGGGCTGCTCATGCTCTCCTAGAAAGCTCAGTGGGAACTGAACTAGACAGCCTGGCTTGTGTAGTTAGCTGATACTTTCTGAGCCTTTCTTAACTGTGAATGTCAAAGTTCTAGCTTTGAACAAAGATTTCATGGTGCTGGAAATGCCACAAGTCAGAGATAGTGTCTTTTTGGAGCAAAGAAAATGTGTGTACAACACTTGTATTAAACTCCAGGTGGTGGCTGTAGTATGGCTTGAGTGTCAGGACTTCATGGATGCTCTTTTCAATGTCTGTCTAGCAAGCAGCAAAAGATTGGGACTTCGAAGAAGGTAATACGGATTGTTTGAGGGCACTTCAGTGTGCTGAAGACTTCATTTTCCTTCAAGTTATTGTGTTTAAGCCTTAAAGTTGCAGATGTATGAAGAGGTTTTGGCAATTGCTTGCTTGAGAGAGGAGAAGAAGCCAAGGGGGAAAAAAATAAAAGGGGGAACATGTATCTTGGTATAAGGACAGATAGAATTTTTTTTCCTTATATCCTACATATGTTTTCATAAAGATTTTTACAATAAAAACAACTTTTACAGCAGTCCAGGTTAGTTGGTGGTAATAAATATGAACACAGAGAGGTGCTACTTTGGAGATTATGCCAAACAGAATTTCCATGTTGACACTTAGCAGTATGACTGCCAGTAGAGGTGAGCCATAAAAGCAGAACAAAAATATCAGGTCTGATTCACAGCCATATTACTTCAGATTAATGCTAGTGTAACTCGATTTGTTTTGGTAAGTTTTATTTAGATAGCTAGAGCAGGCTGAACACTCTTTGAAAGCTCATGCAGTATGATCCGTTAATGCTGGATTAGAAAGAATGTTTGGTTAATGGAATTACAGTGGCATAACACAGTGATGAATGCAGTCCATAATCTTTAGCACTCATCTATGTGAAGTGCAATAACATCACAAGACTAGTTCTTGAGGATCTTGGAAGAACAACAAGTAGTTGCGGGGAGTTGGTTCGTACAACATGCCGTAATAGCTTCAATTCTTTTTATCAGGAGTGAAAGATGCTATTGCCCAGAGGCCCAAAAGAGGGCTTATGTACCGTTTACGTTTTGCTTGCACCCTTTCTGAAAATGAAGTGGCAAAAATTTCACTCTTAAAGGTTCTCAAAGGTCATGTATATAAAAGAATCTAAAGCAGTGGTATTAGTTTTGCACTAGCAAGCAGTATCTCAGCTATAAGGCAAGACAAAACAAAGCGTATTTAGCATGTGCTGAGTTGGTTAAAGTTCAGTTTCGGAGGACATAAAGTCATTTAAACTGTATTTGAGTATTTACTGAAAAGACTAGTTTTTTAAGAATACAACTTTGTGTAATGTGACATATACATCCCTAAATCCTAATCTAGACAAAGCAAACCATTTCATGAAGACTGTTAGTGTCTAGCTGCTAAATTGCAGAGAAAAACAATTAGGAAAGACTAACACCTTTTTATGGTAATGCTTTTCCAGGTACATGACCTGGCCCCTAAACAGAAAAGAGCAGCTATGAGATCAGTAAGAAGTGCAACCTGGCACAAATCAGTTTTCTTATAAATCAAGTGCATTTGGACTTTTATGCCCAAACTATGGTTACTGTCTGTTGGTTATGGCTGAACAAGAGTTCAGTTGCAGTCCAATTCCAAAAATGCTGTTTTGCACACTAACCTGTAGAGAGCCTGGAGGCCAGTTCATCGTATGGCATAAACACTGTGAGTCAGTGTGGATTCATTTATGCAGAAATATGCTGATTTAAAGCTTCTGTCATGGGTGAAAAGGCTACTAAAAAAGCAAAGCCATTTGGGAGTAGACTTGAAAAATTTGCACAAGCTGCTGTTTCCCAGATACTTTTGAAAGTTAGTTTGGCTTCTGCTGCACTCAGTCTGTGCACATATTTGTATTTGTAAGGCTTTACTCTTTAATTTATACAGCTTTGGCCCTATCTGACTAATTCAGGAAATATTGGTGAAAATTTGGTACTGTCTGCATTTCTCATGAGTAGCAAAGTAATTAAGCACGTTAACATTTACAGATCACCATGATTTTTTGATGTAGTACACAGGGGATAGTTCAGGCATTAAGAATACTTTTTAAAATTTTCTTCATGCCCTTGAATTTATTGGCTTAGCTAAGTGGTGGTTGTTGTTGTTCTTTAATAAACATGCTACTTGTAAAGTATGCTGAAGCATGCTACTTGTAAGTCTTTTGGTCAGCACTGGTAGCTTAGAGCCTGGAACAAGCAGACAGCAGGATACTGGGATCTGTTAGTTTTCCCATCCCCTATCCCCTTGTCTTGATGCTGCAAGCTCTTTGGGCAAGATGTTGACTGCTAGATGCCAAAACATCCTAATTTTGAAATATTACAACTTTATGCTATTTTTTCAAAGGATTATTTTGTAATTCTGGCAGTAACTTTCATTTCCTTTAAGCAGTAAACAGCCTCTGGACTTCCTTGTAAGAGCAATAGGTGAGCTAATGCTGCTTGTTGCAGGAATCTAACATTTCTGTAATGTAACACTTCAGCAAAATAACTTCTGTAATGTAACATCTTAAGCTTAAGCATTCTAAAACAGACTATCTGTGATTAAAGGCTGCTTTACCTGCACTTCCTTACCTTTCCTTTTGGGACTGAGTTCAGCACGGTCATGTGACCAAAATAAGACCATGCGCAGTGCTCAGTGTTTGCATGCTGAACCTTCGTTGTATTTGAATCTTGTCCTGATGGAGCAACTTTGGAAAGAAAATGATGTTTGCCTTTCTGCCTTTTCCCAAACCATTGGAGTCTTTGACCTCTTAACTGAGCTGATGTTCTGGCCAAACTTGGTAATGGTATGTGGCTGTGCTAAAAAGGTGTGAGAGGGTCTCAACTAAGATCTCAGTTTCTAAGCGAGCCATTTTCTGAATTCTGCCCTTTATGTAGCTCGACGGATAAGAGACCGGCACTTGACAGTGTCTACCAGCTGAAATAGAGCTTGAACCAGAAAGTCGGAACAAAATGGTTCCATAATCTGCATTGACACCTGTAGGTCATTCTGGTCCTAACATCTATTTGTGTGTTGTTCCCCCCCCCTCCCCCAGCAGATTTAAATAATTCTGTTGTTACCCACATGCAATCACTTCTTAATTGTTTCCAATTAGGAACAATTGTCAAGTCTTGCAACAGAAGAGAAATTATCCATTGCTAAAATATTTTGGGGGATGGAGGAGCGTGCATGAATTCCTTATCTAAGCCTCATAAGCCTCATAAGATCTTTGGTATTTTCCATTGTTACAATTCTTTTTTTCCCCTGACTTTGTTTTCTCCAAATGAATTGTTCCTATAAAGGAATTTAAACTGTGGATAATTATTGTTCTCTGTTCCAAAAGCTAATAAAAACAGAGCTCAACAGTATGATGTTGGAGGCCTATGGAAAAACTTGGGTGTAACACGCAAAGTAGAAAAACAAACTTTGCTGATGAGGCCAGGAAGCTACAATCACTTTTTCCACTCTTAACCATATGTGTTGGTCCTAACTGGTAACGGTTCCTGTTAAACTTAATTTTTCCCCTCTACTTCACTTTATAGTTGTTTTTTTTACCCCTAAACTATACAAAAGTGATAATAAATGTCAAAAATACTCATGTGTTATCTCAAATATGGGTAAAGGATATATTTTTCCTAATATTTTTAGAGAGACACATTGCTTTGTGCTCCATAAGACTGATAATATGTGTATGTTTGTAGCTGGCCAAAAATACTTTGGGAAAGCTGTTGGAAAATAACCACAATACAATTGTATATTTCAAACGAACCCACTTCTTTATATTATGAGGGTTTTTTAGGGCAGTTCTTCGAAAATGTTCTTCTCCTTTTCAACCTTTAACTTCTCCTAGTATTCTCAAAGTATTTTTTATCTTATGTGTATGTTGCCTATTAATGTGTTTCTGTAAAAGTGTGGGGTTTTTTTGAGAGAGAGAGTACAAAGCACTTTTATTGCTGATTGTCAACTGGGGAGGCAAGATTAGGGATAGATTTGGCTGGTTATGGTTTCTAGTCTAAAATTTTATGTTTCTACTAATCGTAATCCAAATTTATATTTGTTATTGATATCAAGGCTTTAAATTACTATAGAAGTGTGCAGAGCAGTTGGGATGGATACACACGTATCACTTTGCCAGACTGAAATTAAACAACAAAGTGAATCTTCTCTGTTTATCCAGCTCTTTGTGTTTTATTACTCTTCTTTTGAACTCGGAGTGAGAGTAATGTATCACCATCTTCACCCTTCTGAAGAACTCCTATCTGAATTGTTCTTTAGAGTTTGTTTCCTATGGTGAATATAAAGAACTTGCAATCCTATATTGGTGTTTTTCCTTTTTCTTTATATTGATATTTGTTTGTGATGATTTGCATTGAGATAGCTATTTATGGTCCTTTTCAAGTATAATTTGATCTGAGTTTATGAAGAGATTGGTTACATTTGCTAAACTGTTTTAAAGAGCTGAAGAAAAGTGTTTTACAGGGGACACCATGCATTCAATACTTTACATACTAATACCGCTAGTTTTTTATTAACCAGTCAGTTGCACTTGGCATTTAAACGGCAGCGTTCAAATGAATTTTGACAGTGTGGCTGACAGTCATGTGGGCAATTGGATTGGTATAAACCTGTCTTCTAGAAATATTAAGGTGTGCGGAGCGTTTTCATCGTGGCTGTCTTGAAATTACACATTCATATTGTTACCTTGAGCTGCTTCTGATAACCTAAAGGTGCTTCCCTTGTGATATAAAGAAATAGTAGAGGAATATGAAGACCAACAGACTAGGTTTTGCAGAGATCTTCACCTTTACCTCATGTATTACTTTTGTTTGTTTAGATTATTTCAAAGTACAAACAAACTGTAGTCACTGAAATATACAGATGACTGAACTTCTTGTCTTAAGGTCCTTGTGAGTTTGCATCCTACTGCTTAGAACCAGCCTGTTTTTAAACAAGTATCTTGATACAGATCACTGCTTTCATTATGAATATATGTGTATATTTTAGTTTACAGCTACCTTTAGCTAGAAGACGATTGTGAAACCCTGAAAGGAAAAATGGCATGTGATAAATGTTCTTAAATACAGGAAGCAGTCTGGTATTTTTGCATGCAGACTCACAATTGAGTGGCTTACTGCCTCAACGAAAAGGATGTGTGTAATGAAAATGGAAAGCTAAAGAGAGACTAGAGTAAAACGCAGTCTGAGCTAGGGAGCGCCAGTGCTTTTACCAGAGGAGTGTTAATGAGTTCTAGTAGCAGCAAAAAAAGGAAAAACAACGCGCTATACTCAGCTTATTGTTTGGGGACTGCACGTTCTGGAGAAGGTCAGTAGTTCAATGAAAAGACCATACCGATTCCTGAAATGGCCGGAAGGAGTAGCACTGTACTGGTGACTTCTGGTCACTTTGTCCGTTACTTCTGAGACTGGGCAACTTTGGTGCAAAGACAGTGTTAGGAATATGGATTTTGAAGATGCTAAAAATACTCCCTTACCTCAGCCAGCTAATTCAAAAGAAATGACAGAATTTCAGCCCCATTCTGTGGGTTCCCAAGTTAATGGTGACTTTTGTTGCCCTCCCTGTCTGCTGTGTCACTAATCTGTTTGCAAAAAGGCCCCTGTGCTCACTGAAATGACAGAGGTAGGTGAGATGAGATTATCCTGTCAAAAATATAGCCACATCATTGAGAGGTAACAAAATAGCTGCTGGCACAAGGTACAGTCCCTGCTCTGCAAGAACAAATTCAGTGGGTCGCCTGCAACTTTCTCCTGTAGAGTAGAAGGTGTTACGGGGGCAAGAGTTGGTCTTTCCTTTGCAAGTCTGAGGCTCAAATCCTGCAGAAGTGTTTTGTGGAAAGAATTTTCTTTTCATAAGTACCACAGAATTACGCCGCGTTGGGGCGGCTTGCTGTGTGTCAGACTGAGCGGCTCAGGTTGGGCATTTCAGCTGAGGAGCCACGCGCACTGACTGGAGCTGGATGGGGGAGCTGGCATCACCCGTGTCCACATGGCCAGTGATTCCAGTTCATCCTGTTCACATGCCATACCACGTGGCTTTCTGCCCCTGAATTTACCCATGTTTTTTAACTGCAGAAGGTGAAATAGCCTCCAAAGTGGTGGCAGCTGAAGTAACTGTCAGCTATTTGTTCACAGATCAATTTTCTGCATGTTAAAGTGAAATGATTTCAAAAGGAAATTGATAATTTAATAAGCAGTCAGGAAAGCATTTAGGAAGAGTAGATGACTTGATATTTAAATTAGATGGCCACATCAGGTGCCTGAGCATCTGGAAACAGCTGCCACTAACTATGCTGGGGATACTACATGATTGACATAGCCTTTCCTTTTACAAACCACGTTCTTAACATAGCTGTTCTCCAGAGTTAGAGCTTATCTGAGGCCCTTCCATCCTGGCTGTTTGCTGGTTATGACTGAAATGTCAGAAGATATTAAAAATAGTGATCTATCTCTTCAGAGCTGAAGTATTTTACAGTTTCTTTGTGTTTTTTAATATATTTTTATATATATATTTGTGTGTATGTAGGTGTATATATACGTGTGTGTGTATATATATGTGTATATATATGTATGTGTGTGTGTATATATATATATACACATATAATTTTTTTGAGCCTGCGTGTGTCTGACTGGCCTTTTCAAGAAGCGGTGATCTCAGTCTTTCATAAAGCAGCTTCCCTGCCAACCTGTAACGCCTCTTGGTGACAATATCAAGGACTGAAATTGGTTAACCTCTTCAGTAGCAATCAAACAGCTTTACTGTGTTGGTTTTTATGGCTCTTAACTGCTGTCTGAGAAATCTGCCTCCCACCCCTCTGCCCCAATCCGTTACATGGTGAAGAATCTGTGATCTCAGGTAAGTGGTGACCACCAATTCTATGCATAATGGTTATTTTCGACTCATAGCTGTTATCACCTATTCTCAGGTGGCCTGGCTTCCATGCTGCCAATTTAGGTAGCTGTTTAATATATCTGTCAAAGGAATTCTTTAAATTCTTTCTATTCTATCTGTAAATTAGGTACGTGTGGGCTTTATAGGGGAATAGCACTCTTGTCTGTTTTTGGATTTGGTTTGCAGATGTTGTTGCCCTAAGACAACTTCATGTAACAGCACCTTCTTTTTGATGGCCTGTTCCTTTATGTATTATTGACTAACTTGGAATTCCAACAGTTAGCTTTCTGTGAAGTAATGTACCTTGTTTTTGATTGAAATTCATTTAATTGCATCTTTGAACAAATGATTCAGTTTCAGTACTTTCAATTATACTGCAAGAACTTCTTGGCCATGGGAAAATTTATTTTGAGTTGGTGTAGGTAATCTGTAATTCTCATAATTTTTTAAATATTTTATGCTTTATTTTCTGGATTTTAACTTCTGACACTTTCTCCATATCAGCAATTATTGAGTTTTCTCAAATTGTTCTGTGAAAATCTGGTGAATATATTTAGTAAAAATGAGTGTTCAAGTGTATAGGGTCTTAAAATGGCACACTCAAGTTTACTTTAGTAGAGAGGTTGCTAGTTGCAGTGGCAGTTCAGAATCAGTAATACTTTCCAAGGAGGATTTGCTTGGAGTGTGCCTGCTCTAATCAAAGGAGCCAGTGAAAAATTCAACCTGCTGTTTTCAGAAAATATCAGCATGTGAGCTCCACTTGTAGTTCCACCGAGAAAATTTTGCTTTGAGTCTTTCACTATCATGTAAATAGCCTTTGGGAGGGTGGGTATTTTTTGTTTGTTTGTTTGTTTTTACACTGGATAGTGACATATTTTGCTGCCTGAAAATGAGATTTAATATGAAATGAAAAGGTTCATTTAAATGAACCTAATAAAAACTTGCATGTCTTCTGAATGCTATCGTGTGAATTTGTTTATTGAAAATGCACTTTATCTTTTAAATAACTCTTGTGTATTTTACTCCTAAAAAAATACCTGCGAGGAAAATAGTCCAGATTGAAGAGGAAAAAAAAAAGGCGCTATGGTAGTAGCTTGGATAGTGGACGTGTGGCTAGATAACTTGTGCATGAGCACATGTATATGGGCATGAAAACATCACCTATATGTTGCCTGAGGGAATCTATGGAAAGAAATGTTTGTCCATATGTTGCAGTGCTATGGCAGGTTTTGGCAGTCCTATTTCCCTGCATCACAGTTCTAGGGATCTCTGCACGGTCTGTGAAGTTTCACTGTGTGCCTCTCGGGGGCTCCTGATGGTGGTGACTCATTTTCTAGTTCCTGTGTGTCAACCTGAAGCACATAGCGTTCTTGAAATAAGATATGGTAGTAACCATCTAGGAATTTTAGTCATGGTTGTCCAGGAACAGGTGCATCCAGAATTATACAATGTTAATATTTTAACATTAGGTCAAAAAGTTTATCTTTGCTTCTTTATATACTGGCTTGTACCTATGGTTATGCACAGCACTGTACAGAAATACAGTGCTCTCTTATTAAATAGTAAATACTCAGTTTCTGATGTTAATATTATAGTTTAGCAGGAACACCCAGGAATGTGCCTGGTGTTCAACCAAGTTGTAAAATGGGCCTAACTTTGCAGAAGTCATCCCGCAAAAGCCATTTAGTTAACTATTGAAATATGTTATTCCCATCTGAAAAAGACACATTTGCTGGAGTTTCTGAGGTGGTAGAGAAAAATTTTATGTATCCTGAGTGTGAATATTATGAATAAATAGATGTAAAAAATAGAGCTACAGAACAACCTGGCTTTTTTACACATAGAGCAAAAGTTTCAACCTTTTTTAAGAAGTTGAGGTCTAGCTGTTGCTATAGTGTGAATGTTTCTTGAAACGCAGATTTGCAAATTACCATTGGACAAATGCAATACATTGTAATACTGAAATGATAATTATTGGTGCATTTTTCCTACAAATGATGAGAAAAGCCTTTTTACTTTCAATAAAAGTATGT
The DNA here is from genome assembly GCF_036370855.1 of Dromaius novaehollandiae. Lineage (NCBI taxonomy): Eukaryota > Metazoa > Chordata > Aves > Casuariiformes > Dromaiidae > Dromaius > Dromaius novaehollandiae. The sequence goes on along the minus strand of NC_088101.1, from coordinate 18,805,857 downwards.
TGTACTGTCTGTTATGAAATTACCTGACAAGTATTGTTCTGGGAGGTAGTTGTTAAGGGAGGTGGAGTGCAAGGAACTTGAATATTGATGAAAGATAGCTTTTTCTTATGGGCAGCTTCCTCTGAGAGTATTAACATAGTATACAGCTTAGTTTTTAAATGCATAATATATAAACAAAATAATACTTTTTGTCGCATGCTTGTATTTTATTTATACACACACACAAACACGTTCAATTCTAATTAAGCACACACAGCTCTTCATGGTTTATTTGTTCTAGAGAGGCTGCTTAATGTTTGAGAGAAACTGTAACAGTGTGTCTGACCTTTACAGTGGCTGTGTTATCAGTAAGATGGATTTTGCAAGAGTCTGCAAGAACTGTAAAATAGCAGGTTGATCTTTTTCTCCATTTGCTGGAACATGCTCAAGAGACCCGAAAGCACAAGAGAAAAACAGTAGGTGGTTAAAGCGCTAGAGTGTTTTCTTGTGGTTTTGGATCTCAGGAGGATGCTACTGACAGGATAAGGTAAAGGGTTAAAATCTTTCACTGCTTTTTGTTGTGGTCTGTTTGTCTTTTATTACCAAAAAATGATCATAGTATTTCACATCGTGAGTGGTTTTCTTTTTTAATGCCAAGACAAAGAAAAAAATTGTTTACCTCTAAAAGGTTTTAAACAGTTGTAAATTGAGGTAGAGACCAGTTTTTAGGTTTTACAGAGAGCGGATAGCGTGTGATGTTCTTGTATAGTGTTCTTGTATTCGTGGCATTTGTCACTAAACTTCTTGAAAATGTTTTAAGTATTTACATGCCAATTATATCACCTCTCCCTTTCTTTCCGTCCCAGGCTATATTCCAAGGTGCGCCCCTATGACCTTTGTTTACTACAGATTCCCACTTCTTTTTACAAAAAATGTCCACAGAGTCTGCTCCTGGGGAGAGGGGAGAGGTGCTAACAGCTTCAGCCAACTCTTCCTCCCTCCTGCTGCTGCCTCTTGAGCTGTTCTCCTTTCCCTTCCGGCAAAGCCGGCATCCGGAGGTGCGGGCCCCAACGCTATGTGCTTTTCCTTGTCGTGCATGTTGTGTGTGGAGTTGCTGTCGCTAGGCTCTCAGTTTTATTTTTGATAAAAACAAAACCCCTGGAAAGAAGTAATTATTTGTTGCAAGTGCTAATAGCATAGGTTTTAGAGGAAAAAAAAAGGGGGGGGCAGAAAAAGAAAGCAGGTGTGGAGAAGATGAAAGATGCCTGTGTATTCAGATGGAGATGTTGCCATATAAAGCAATGGGGAAATTAAATGTTCATTATATTTATAACAGGATTTTGATTGATTCTGGCATTTGTTGGTGATTCTAGTAATGAACTATGTTTAAAGGACTTCTACATGACCACTTCTTCTGTTGCTCTTCTGTGAAAGCTTTGTGTATGTGTATATACAAAATTAATATTCTCATAATGGAAGATGCAATTTGTGCTCTATTCAACTGCTCATGTTTTTGCTAATTAATCATTAATCATCTGCTATTGGAACAGTATCTTTTTTCTTTAATTAGCTACTGGTACATGTTTGTTAGAAATCTGCCTGCAGTGCTGCAGTGTGTGCTGTACTTTTCTGTTAACCACTAGGTAACATCTTACAGCTTTTTTGGTTTGTTTGCTCGCTTGCTTGCTCGTTTTTGCTCTCCGTCTTTATAAATGTGAAAACTCCCTTTCAGCACATGCTTGTATGTTGTTGTTACCTCAAGGTTAGCGATATGCTGCATAGTGGGTTTTGTTTTGTTTTGTTTTTTAATGTAATACTTAGGGGAAGAGTAAAGGCTGAAGGAATGCAAGCTAATGGTACATGCTTCTAATGGTACATGCTTCTTTCTGCCAAACTGATTGGAGACAAGTAGAACTTTCCCTCTTCTTCCTTCATGCAAGAAATCCAGGATCCTTAGGACTAGCCGGGCCTTTGGGGTTTTGTTTGGGGTTTTTTTTGTGTGTGTGCGCCCCGCCTCCCAGCCCTGGCAGAAGGAGGATAAAGGTTTGGGGAACTTCTCTAACTGATTTTTCTTTTCTGTGTGGTATAATGAATTGTTTATAGCTCATGTATGTAGTTGTCCTGCTTTTGAGGAAGTGAGGCCTGCTGTGGATATATTTGAAAGATTCATAATGCGAACAATGGTCTGATTTTTATGTGTCGTGGGGCAGGCTTAGCTGCAGCAGCTGTGAAAAGCAAAATCAGCTTTTGATTTTTAAGTCTAACTCTTCTTGTAGAAGTACCATTTAAAACAAACTAATGTAAAAACAATGTAGGAGTTCTTGCAGCTTGAATGGGAAACTCAGTACAGATCTGCAGAAGGACTCTCCAAAACTGTGGGGTTTTTTTGTTTTGTGTGTTTTTGGGGGACGGGATGGGACTGTTTGCTTTTTACTTTATTGTTTGTTATGGATGTCATTCCTCCAGAATAATCCTTCCGGAGGAAACCTATCCTGGTGGGATGCCAGGGACTTGATAAACTTTCTCCCTGTCCCTCTTTTGTTCCATTTTTAAATATGAAAGCCAGTTTAGTTTTCAGTGTATTCCATATTCCTTAATCCACACCAGACTGTTTTGATGAATGGACTGTTGAAGCTAGGACATCATAAAGGAAAAAAATTATACATGCACACAGCACACACAACGCATTTTCTGAAACAGTTTGTGTTTAAAACATGTGTGGAAAGTAGTGTAAAATGAAATTGCTTATCTGCTTGGCTACCTACTGGTAATGGAAGCAAAGAGTTCTTGGGCTGGGTTTTAGATCATGAGTGTGATTTATGGGTTGTTTTAAAGTACATGGACTGTTAAATGTAAAGAAAACGGAAAATAACAGGCATATTGATCTGCTGTACGAGGATTTAATTTCTCGCAAGGTAGCAGAGCTCCTGGTAAAACACTTACCAGGAGGCAGAGGCTTTGGCAGGGCCTGGGCTGGGTGGTGGATGTGGCCAGCAGGGATCAGCCTTGCAGCCTGCCCCTCTCCCGGGCCAGAGCTCATGTGTAATCTGACCCTGCTGCAGCTGTGGCAGGGATCAGTACAATTACCCTGCGGCTGGCAAGGCAGGCAGTGCCTAATGCCACTCCAACTGAACTGCGAGGGAAAAGGGGTTAAGCTGGGATAAGGCTGCAGCCTCAGCCTGGGAGCTGACAGCATCACCTCTGAGGCTTCTCGCTCCAGCTGGCTTCAGGAGATCCAAAGCCTGAGCATCTTAAGTTTGCTGCAAGCCTGAGACCCTGTGTGACGGCAATACATAGATCGCTAGTTACCGGCGTGTTGCTAGGGCAACCCTCTGATTTATTAATTTATTTTAAACCTCAGTCTGATGCATCCTCTACTGTGCTCTTGCTCAATGTGGTCTTTTTTGCACTCAGGCGTGCTTGGATGATGTTCAAATGTCTCTTGTGTAAATAACTGTGTTTTAACACAAAAAGACATCCTCTACCCCTCTTCAAGTCATTAGAGATGCCAATCTTGGAGTTTAGCATTTTAATTGGAATATTTCTGTGCCTGTCCATGCACAGAAATTAAATGTTGCACTTGTCCTGGGTGCATTTTATGGCCTTAATGGAGGGAACATTGTATTGAGATTTTGTAATGCTACTAGAGCAGTTTAAGCTCTATTCCCTTCTCTCCCTGATGCTGCCACATCCTTTTCACTGTTTGTTTGAGTGTTTCTACCTGTAAACATGGCCTAAATCTTCTTTTCAATTTTTTAAAAACATGAAATTGCAGTTCTCATTTGCATGAATAACTTAACCTGAGGAATGTGTGCTTTAATGGTATCTTTGATCTTCTTTGTGCAATATAAGCCACAAGTTTATAACAGTGTATAGAAAATCCATGCTAATACTATTTGGCAGCAGAGATGACTTTTGAAATGCGTCATTATCAGTAATAGAGATTTTATTGTAAAAAGTGATCAGATATTTTTGTTTTTCTCCACTCAGCTGTCCCATTTCCTCCAAGTCACCGGCTCACAGCTAAGGAAGTGTTTGATAATGATGGAAAGCCCCGTGTGGATATCTTAAAGGCACATCTTATGAAAGAAGGGAGGCTGGAAGAGAGTGTTGCTTTGAGAATAATAACAGAGGGAGCTTCAATTCTACGCCAGGAAAAAAATTTGCTGGACATAGATGCACCAGTCACAGGTTAGTATGGAGTTATGATGGTGGAGGTGATGGTTGCTGGTTTGGGACATTAAGTAATGCCATTAGTGTGTGTGGCTTCCTAAGGAGCTGAAAGGAAGCTTCACAATCTTTTGACCTCCTCAATACTTGATTCTTTCTTTGTCTGCTGCCACTAGGATAACGGAGGCCGCCAAGCAGCTTGTAAATTAGAGGAAAGGATCATTTCTGCTGGATGTTTTTGTTTCTAAGCTAGATAGCCATTTTAGTCTATAGTGGAAGAGTAGGAGAATTTTCTTAAACTTGAAAAAGTGTCTAGCTTCTTGTACTAGATATTAATTCCATAAGTTTATAGATGTCCTTTACCACAGTAGCACAATTCAGATGTACAGTCACAGTTTGGCTCTGCAGGAACAATGGCGTTACAGTAAACAGAAATTTTAATTGAATGTTAAGGAAAATAACAAGTAGAGCAAAAAAGAAAAAAAATTAGCAGAATCTCAGTTTGTGTTGCCTGGGGGATTAATGAATTGTGCTGGTTGCAGAACCCATTCTGTCCTTGACTATCAAACATTACCACCCACTCATTAATTCTCAGGAAATGCCTTATGCTTTGTACTTCCTTCTCTAATTGTCTCCTGCCTCACGCTGTATTCTGAACGTATGAATGCATTTGCTTGCTCTAATGTGACCCCCCCCCTCCTTTTTTGTTGCTGTTATCAAAGACGAATGTATTTTTGGCAAGAAGCCATCTGTAGCATAGGAAGTTAGTTGTGGGGCAAAAGATTGCTAATTCCAGACAGCCTAGATGATGAATCCTAACCATAAAGCTTGTTTTAAGACGACAAGTCCTCTTGTCACTTTTGTTTCTGGGAAGCCCTGACAAGAGTCAAGGAAATAGGTTCTTCTGTTCCAGAAGAAGGGTTACCAGTCTGTATGGTCAGTACTGGCAGCATTCACCAAAAACTATAAAGAAGTAGTGATGCTTCATTTTCAGGAAACCCTCTCCAAAACTTAAGAGCGTAGTGTCTGGACTAGAATGATTTAAAAGTTGTTAAAGCTTGTAATTCTTTAAGTAACATCCAAATAGGGGATTCTAGGCTGACCTGAGGAGGGAATGGGTATCCTTTTATGTAGTAATAGCTTGTCATGCTGCCTTATCATTGTGATGGAAAAGGTGTCAATCATGTTGCAGCTCATGGATGAATAAAGGAAATAGGATGAAAAGGTTCCTCTGAATAGACTGAGAATAGAATAGAATCCTACAGCCTTTTCCTTAAAAGGAGGAAAACAGACTCTTCAGGACATTAAATGGAAGAAGTTCTAGAGATGCAACATTGGGGTCCATAACTGAGAGAGAAAACATGCAGAAATTCTCCCTTCCTGTTTTTTATTTATTTATTTTTATCCAATGAGACATACAGATTGTCAGAGGACAGGCCTGCTCTGTCCCAGCTGCTTTCCATAAGTCCATCTTTGACATTTCCACCCCCCCCCCCCGCCTTTTCTTTTCTTAAATGCTTTTGAAGGTGCCTGAATTGTTCTGAATTGAGTTTTGGTGATTAATCTCCTGAGGTTTACCCCCACTGTAGATCACTGGTATAATTTAAGTCTTTGATTCTTTTTTCAGTGGAGCCTACATCTTGCTTTGTTCCTGCTTTTAGAATTATTCTCATGCAGTGATTGTGATATTGCAGTATTCTTCAGGGTGGCTGATAGTTATTCTCTTTTAAGCTAATGTAGGAAAGGTGGACTCCTAATGCTTGTTAGTGGGGTAGCTGAGAAGTGCTAATGTTCTGTGTGAAGAAACATGAAAGCTGGAGTCATGAAAGTGATCATCAAAAGAAGAAAAAAATGTGAAAGGAGGCTGGAAAAGCTTGTGAGGCGTGTTGTTGTGGGCCTTGCAATTTGCTCTATATTAGTAGTAGGCCGGCAGATGGCTGGATAAAGAGAGTATCAATTGTCTGATGATCTGGTGAAAGTGTAAGGAATACAGGCAGTCAAGAAATAACTGGAGTGGAGCAAATGCTTTTTCAAACATACAGAAGAACAAACAAATATACTGATACAATGGAGAGGAAAATAGGTTTTAAATAGGGCAAACAGACCTCTTGAAGAGTGACAGTCATTAATGATTAATATGGGATTGTTTGCAGCAGATGCATTCATCTTTCAGAAACATGTGCCTGTAGCTGGGTGATGAGAAGATGATCATCAAAGGGAAGAGAGAGAAGACCATAACTGTTAAAGTAAGAGCACTGTGGATTAGTCCAGGAACTCGTGGTATCTGTCATGTTCTTCATAAATGTTAGAGAACATGAAAAGCTTTTCTTAAAGCCTTGGGTAACAGGGACTGCTGAACAGACAACAGGGAAGTGGATGAGACTGGACACTTGACTCAGCTAAGAGTATATGTTGGAGGTGGAAAGCGTGGAGACAAGGAAATGGCCAAGAGTGAGTCGGAGGGTGATAGAGAGTGGCTGGGCAGGCAAAGCGGGAAAATAAGCAGAAGTTACCAGTATAGAGCTGTGTCTTGTGACTGGCAGCAGCAAGGTGCTGGCACAGGGTTGTAGGCCCATCCAAGTCCCTGGCTGGGGGAAGAAGCAAGCCAGGGGTGCTGGGCTTATGGGGTGCTTTCTGGCTGTCTGCAATGTTGTGGGAATACCCACACCAGCTCCACCCCCAAAGGAGCAGGCACATAGCTGGGGAATGGGATGCTGCTACCTTCCATGGGGGGATTCTGCCCTGACTTTTTCCTCTACACCCTCTTTTCTTAGAGGCCTGTGGTCTTTGTTTCAAGGACATGGGTTTAATGAGGTTGATTTACCATTAGGCTACAGCTGTTCAGCATTCAGATGAAAGATGTTGGTATGACAGCTTTAGGATTTCCTGACCTATTTTATGTACATAGCAGTATAATGACACATGGACAGATTGGCTCACTTTTAATTGTTTTTTTTAAAGGCTGAGGAAGTGTGGCTCTGAACCTCCCTGACTGCAATATTTACTGAAGTAACACTTCCAAGCACTGTCAGAAATGCCAGGATTAGGATTGCCAGGCTAACTTAATGTGGCCTTATTATATAGGCTCATTCTTAAACAGAATGAGTGTGGGCAAGTGACTTACACTATCCTTTGCATAATGGCTAGCAAGTTACCTGCTTGTTTTCATGGGGGCTTCACTTGCAGGTCTAAAATCTGCCAGGTACTGAACACTCTTAACTGCATGCCAAGCATGTGTCCCTTTGACCTTAATGCACAGATATTTTTTTTTTTTTGTGCATGGGTATGTGTTTATATACTTTCTTATATTATAGAATTATCTGTACAATTATAAGTTCTTTAGGTTCTGAATATGTTACGTCAGAAAAAACAAATTTAGGTGAAGCCTTTGACATGAATGTTGCCTTGCTTGGCTCCCAGTCTGTAAAATGGACATTTTGGTTCACGTGTGTTGGGAAGGCACTAATTCACGTCTCTTGGAACGATGAGATACTGTTATGCTGAGTGTTGCTGAAGGTATGCAAGCAAGCTGATCATGCTGTCTTCAGAGTAAGATTTCTAAAACTTTTGTAACTAAAGCATATTTCATACAGGTGAGCAGAACACAACTTGAATAGTTGCTCACTGCATGAGTGTGGTTCATTCTGTGTGGTGTTTGGAAAAGAGCAGAAAGTGACTATATAATTAAGGAACATATAGCATAATGCATATTTTAAAAAGTTGCACTTGAAACCTTAGTTCTGTCGCATCTTAAATGTGGAGCTCTCTTTTGCCAACACTTATGTTAACTTTAATGACTAGGTATGTGATTTATTGACATTAAATGGGCCACAGTTTACTGGCCCTTTTCAAAGCAACCAAAATTGCACTTTTGGAACATGCTGCATTAATGTTCTCCTACATCTACAGAAATCGCCACCAGCTGCAAAGGGTTAAATAGTTTTATTAATCTGGAAGGGATGGGATAAAATACAAGAGGCCAAAGGTCACATTACTGAAGTTGATTTCAACAACAAAGTAACTGATGACAACAGCCAATTCCAGCTTTGAAGCTGTATGTAATTTTGAATTTGGCCCTGTTTTGAGCGGAGTGGATTGTACTAGATGACCTTTCAACCTTAATTATTCTGTGATTCTAACTTACACCTTCTTAAACTACATACTCAACTACAGAGTAAGTGATATGTTTGAAACTGAAACTAAGTGCTGTGTTTGTCAAATATCTGTTGTTACCTGTCTTTACCTATACCTTTTGGACTATATTTCTTGAGGATAACATTAGTTGTAAAGAGGCTGAATGAAAATAACATGGTGTATCTTGCATATTTGATTGCACACGTGAATAAACTTGTAAGAGATGTGTTGGAGTTTTTAAGGTAAGTCCTTTTTTTTTCTGCTGATATCTATTTTAAAAATTATTAACGTGTGCTTTGTGTCTACCTGTAATGTGTGACGTCTCTCATTTTATGTACTCAGTGTACACTCACTTTAGTTAGCCTCTGCCCATCATTATTAAGAGTTTCCTCTAGTAAACCAAGAACACAGAAATCTAAGCCATATTCCTTTTTATAAAACTCTGCTTTTTTGCATATGGTATTTATGTGCAATGCATGGACATTACACAGGCAGCTGCACAGGACAGATGTTCTCAATTCTGCTTGCATGAGTACCATCGCCAGCAGTAGCAGTGACGAGGATTTCTGGCTTGGTGACAACAGGCAGGCCATGTGCAGGCACAGGGGTGGCATCTATCAGTCCCCCATTTAAGAAAACTGGAAATTAGGTAAAACAAATACATCTTCTTGATCTAAAACTTTGGATGCTTTCTGGAGAAAGCCTTAACTGAGTGCTGCCCTGTGTTCAAAGCTTTTTGGAATGCCACATGCCTGCAGCTTAGTATGTGAAGACAGGTGAGCACCAGATGAAGGCAGAATAAAAGCCTAATGTGACTGTGTAGAAAGTTTTATAAAAGGGAAATGATTGTCTCAGCCTCTGCAGGTCTGTTCCTTGGCCATATTGGTTTTCTCTGATAGACCTAGTATTGCTGCTCCTATGTTTACAGATGTTGTAGGTGCAAAGAAAACTGTTGCTTGCAGAGCCTTTCTCTCTGTTCTCTTCATGTTGCATAACTTAAGGTAGGGCACATGTGTATTTCCTGTAGGAATATAAGTACTGATCCTGTTCATGTTGAGGGGTGGTATACCTAGTTTCAGTTTAACTGTATTTTATTTTGGGAAGAAAAATGCATTGGCTTAGTTGAACATCACAGTGGTATGGATATATAACTTTAATACTTCCTTTGCTTGTAATGTTTGTATTGTAGAGAGGACACTGAGAGCTTGCAAATGGACTCTAAATTGATGGGGTAGGGAGTGGGAGGGGTGTCCTAGCCATAGGAGTGTAGCCTGGGTGGGGACAACTGTAGGCAACTCTGATGGCCTTCAGAAGCCTTTTGTGCATTATAGGCCCATAAAAAGACTGTAGAGGGAAAGCCCTTTCCTGCCAGTACGTGGTGATTCTCCACTGTTTTGTCTATTCTAGCCTTTAAGGTCTTTGAGGCTTCCAAATGCTTCCCGGGGAAATTATTCCATGGGATAAGAGGGCCTCTTGGGTCTGAATGTTTAATCATGTTCCACATACGTTTTTCCTTTACCCAGTTTCTTCCACATGGTAGCCTAAAATAATGTCAGTAGGCTGCCAGTGCTGCATGAGTTAAAACTTTGTAGGCATCAAGAAATTCTAGCTAAAGTGATCAATGCTAAGGCAAGGTAATAAAAGTGCTCGTGTTACAGTAAAAAAGCAGTAACATTTAAAATTACATCCAACTGTAGCACACACTTAAATGGTCTGATGCAATTGGAGAGCCAAACTAAATTTTTTTTTCTGGTTTTTACATTTGAAGCTGCTCAAGATAGAATTCCAGTGTGGAAAATAAACAAGACTGCTTGTTAGGGGCCTACAAGTAATGCAGATCTATCTGTATTAGCAGAGCATCAAGTTTTGTCTGAAATTAACATTTCAGTAAAAGCAATTTTAGTTAAAACTTCTCTATTTCACACTTCAGTAATTTAATTTATACTCTAAACCTAATGTACCATCATCACTGTTGAGGAGACTATTGAATTTCCAAGCTACTGTTAGAACTACAATGTTTAGTTTTGCGTATCAGAGAAAGCATTTACATGATCAAATTCCAAAACTTCATGGTGAGTAGTTCATGTCTGCTGGTTACAGTATGACACTATTTGTTCTGTATCTCAGCCACGTAGTGGTATCTTTCAGCTGTGAGATGCAGTAACAACAGTTTTAACTGTATTGCTAGTCACTGTCAGAACATGCTAATATTTTGTTCATTCGGGCCATAAAGTGACTGAGATTTCCATGTTCCTGGTATACCTGCATCATTATACTGGTATACATTCCCAGTGTGGACTGGTGAGACAACCAATTTTCAGCAATATTCAATTCAGCAAATTTCAGCAAATGCTTCCAGAAAAAATTGCCTGTAAATAATTCCTCTCCCTCATAGGAAAATTAGCTTTGGCTGCAGTGAGGTGAATGGTAGGTTGAAACTTCTACTTGTTTCTACCTTAAACATCAATTCTGGATCTTATGTGCATAAATCATATGACTTCAACACTACAGGTAATTACAAACTGTGGAAGAAGAGGAAAAGGAAAGTATCAATTGCACTTTCTGTTCTTGCATTCTTCTTGAAAGCAAACGGATAGTCCATTGCTTTCACGTGCCTGTGTAAAGCAGGTGTGTTCTCTGACTTAATGCATGGAATAGACTATATGAAAAAAATATTTGCTATCTCTTCTTATGGTGGGGGAGGTATACTCTTTTCTCAATGTATGCATGTCTACAACAATTTTGAGTGCAGTTTGCTGTTGTAATAATTCTTTGCCTTAACCTATTCAACAGTGATATGCTATTAAAATACAGAGAACCTGCACATTAAAGTACTGGTAAAAATAATTTATGATCTAAACATGCTGCCTAACAGCTGAAGTGAACTAGATTGGATCTTTTAATGGGATTGCTGATTGAAACTGCCACTGCTGCAGCTCCTTTGCATTCTTTATTGGGAACTCACAATATACCAAGTCACTTGTGGCTTAAAAACTGGGACTTCCAAAAGAGGGTGAGGATGTAAGGCTGCATGTACTGATTTTTTTGATCTATTCCTTCCCTAAATGCTTCTGTCGGTTCCAGACAGAGATTGAAACATGCCTGCCTGGATCCCTGGTAGAACAAAGTGATTGCATCTTGTAGCTTAATTGAGCTGCTTCAGACATTAGCATCTGATGTTTTGGCAGAGCTGATGTTTTCTAGTAGCAGCTGCTTAAATCCATCCTTATTGCCAAGACAGTGGATACTACAGCCTGTATTCTTTACAACTACCTCACTTGTTACTCCATATAAATAATCCATTTGTAGTTAATTTGTTTTGGTGCAAAAATCATATAGTCAAATAAGTTGAAGTGAAATGATTGAATCTCAGATTCCCTTCAGAAATGGAGCTTAATTTGATGCTGTGGAATGGAGGAGCAAATACGTATTACGCATCAATTCAGCACAGAAGCTGCATTGATTAAAAAATAATCACCCGCAAAAATACAAAAACAAATGCTTGCAATTCTATAAATTTTTTCAGGGCTTTGTTCTGACCATCTCACTTTTATCTTATTTAGTGTGTGAATACTTCTTCCGTATATAAATATTTATAGCACAATACAGCTTGTTAGCATTTCTTCTAGGGCTACTCCACAAAGACATGTGCTGTCATAGCAGTGGTATTTCTTTTAGCTTCTCAAAGATTTTTTTTGGAAAGAAATGAAACTTGTGAAGAAGGTTTTATCTTTGCTTTGTAATTATGTAATCAGGGGCACAACTTGAGTTAGAATTTGATAGTTCTAAATCCTTGACTCTTGGTTTCTTTTTCTAAAATAACTATGATGTTTGCACTGTATAATAATACTCTTAAGAACAAAGCACCTCTTTATTTCTAACCTTTTGTGTTCTCTTTGCTTTGCCTAATTATTTCTCCTTTTGATTCTGGCCTCAGGTTAATTTAACCCAATCTCAAGTTGTCACTTGTTTTGGGGAAGAGGTGTGGGAAGCCAGTGCTGCAATCACAGCCACCCACATTCCCCGCTCCTCCACTTTGGATGGAGCAGCTACTGACATGAGTAAGACCCAGAAAGGGGAAGAGGGGAATTCCAGCATATTGTCTCACTTTTTATTCCACCCCCCCCAGCAAAATAAAAATCTGATAGTTTTGCACAAATTCAAGTTCCCTTCATTTTTTTCTTCTGTGTGTGTAAGATAAGAGAGGATAAAGATTTTTGTGTATGGAGGGAAGGGGGATTCTATACTATTCATACCATACCTGCAGCAATTGTAGAGCAGCTATAGTATAGAAATCAAGCTGGGAACAGTTATGAAAGAGAAAAAAAGGAACTGGAGGAGTGTGAGGGGGTGGACTAATAGCAAGCCAGAGACAAACAGCGTTTTTTCGTTAGCTGATAATTGCCACTTGGAGACTGTATCCTGATGCGATAAACCACTGTGTTTATCTGATTTGGGAATTGCTGTACAGATGTGTGCTCTTACTGTTCAGGGTCCAGTTGCACTTTTGGAAATAACACCAGCTGCTTCTTGCCTTCCTCTGTGCCTTACAGGTGTGCGTCTAGCCTTCCGGCACGAAAGCCTTCCTGTGACACCCAGGCAAGTGCACAGGAGATGCCTAGCACAGTCTTTCCTAAGAGAGGTTACAGAAATTACCAGTCATAACTTAGAGCATGACTCAGGTAGCATTAGAAGTTGGGCATGAAGCTTGTCCAGGGAAAGATTGGTATTCTGGGATGGGTTCTTTTCCTACTTCTTCCTGCCTTTCACATACCTTTTCACTGGCGTTTTAATTATTCTAAGAAGTACTCGTAGAACTGAGGCAAATATTGTCTCTATACAATTTTCTGCATTTTATCTGGATAAGAATTTGTACAATGATTTTCAAGTGTACACGATAATTTCTGTGAAGAATTTTACCTTTCTAAATGGAAAATATACTATAGTTCAAAACATTTTAGTCAGATTTTAAAAATCTGATACTTTAGAATTGTCTTTGAGCTCTGTAAAAACCATGCTCTCTAAATATGTTCACTGATTGTAAAGATTCATTGTGCTGAGCAGGAGCGTATTTTCAGTTTCCAGTTAGTTTCAGAGAGTCTTGGTCAATGTGACTCCCAGGGGAGTGTGGGGATAGCGTGCATTATTTGTACTGGTAGGATGTCAAGCCACAAAATGTTGTCCTGACCCATAGGGTCATTATGTCCCTTTTTAGGGCTTCAAACCATTAAATGGGGACTGAGTTTCAAATTGGTCCATGGTGCTTTTTCCAGAGTGGCCGTGTTGGCCTCTGCTTCTCTTTTCCTTGGGACTGGGCATCTAAATCTAGTTGAAATGGTATTAATACCACTCAAGATGTTAATTACTTCCTGAGAAAGTATTTTTGAGAAGAGAGGAGGATCTTGCTTCTCATCCTCTGGAGAAGGTTTGGCAAGAATTAAAATTTGAAGAGGAATCTAAGTCCTATGCCTTCCTTTATTGCATGAATGATAATAATAATAATAATAATAAACACTTTGCATAAATGATCCATTGAGTTCAGCAGTGGTCTTGAAGCACTTTTTAAATTGAGTGTGGTTGCTTTCTGTGGGTTTTCTTGTTTTGTTTTGGATCCAGCTATGTCATCAGTATCTTTAAAACAGGCAACCCAAGGACACAAGGGAGTGGATTAAGCCCCAGTTCTACAGCCTGTGGCCAAGAATCAAAAGCAGTCTTTGCTCAGTGCAAGAGAAGTGCTGCAGAGAATCCTTTGGGCTCATTAGGTGCCTCAGCATCATTGCTTTCAGAAGGTGCTTTTGAAAGCTGCTGTGTTGAATATTTGACTCACTTTTATTCCCTTCTTCCTCCACGCCCCCCATCTACCTCTGCAAAAAAATTCTACCTCTACAAGTGGAAAATACCACAAGAGGATTGTTTTAATCAAAATAGATTGAAGTCGGAAATCAAAATGAACTGCTTATGAGGGTTTACTACAGGATTTTATCCAGCCAGACAAAAGATAACTGTTCCTGAATAATCAAGGAGATTAATTTGAGTGGACTGTGTCAGACTTACTATTTATTAATCTGTATTAATAAAGAAGACTTAATCATTTTAAATCTGTAAACTTAAAACAAAAACAAGCACGCTGCAGCTTATCTTTCCTGCGTGTTGTCTGCTGTGTTCAGTGCTCTCTCTCTATTCAGTCTGAGAACTGCCGAGTGGCAGCGTGGGTTGGAGGCATTGCTCGTGGTCACAGAAATCAATCCTGTGACTTCATCCTTCAGTGAAGTGGCAGTGCATGAGCACTTCATTTTCTTTCTGCTTGGCTTACTTTCTGTCACAGGCAATAGTCCTTATAAGAGACCAGAGTTGTCTGAAACAATAAATTATGAAGGCTAATGTTGCTGCTTTGTTCCACTTCATTTCCTTTGTGGTGTTTTTTTTTTTTTTTTTCTTTAATCAGACTGGAAGTAAAAGGGAGAAAGCTAGCCTCAGTGCAGGTACATAATTAAAAGTAAAGAGAAACAGTCTTAAGAGCTGTTGGTGAGATTAGTCAACATACTTAAAACTAGGTTATACTTTTTTCCCAAACAAGCTCAAAAACTGTGGTTGAAAAGTTAAAGCTCCTTTGAGGGAAAGCTCATCTTCAGATGAGAAAAAGCTAGAAAATGTATGTCTAAAATCTGCAATTAATTATTATACCAATGTCAGGTGATAGTCATTTAATCAAAATATAACTTGAAATGAGATTAGCATTGTAACCCAGTGCTGAAGTGAGATGGGCTTGCTCTTCAAAACCAATAAAATAATCATGATAGCGATTTGAGGGGGGGGGTTGTATGCGTTACACTTGTTATTTTAATGATTGATCGCAGCAGATTAAAAATAGGTTTGTAGTCTACTGGTACTGTTAGAATCACATGGCTTTTCTAGTAAGGTATCTGCTACTGGAAATAGATGTGCTAATTATAGTGTGAAAACTTTATTTTCAAACACACATAAAGGTTACTTATGGTCAAAAGTGCTGCTTAATTTAGAGGGCCAGAATCTTATGTAATTAGATCCTGTGTAGATGAGCAGTCCCTCTGTGGCAAGCAATGGCATTGCACCTAGTATGAGCTTCTTGATAGTAGAATCAGAAAATTGGCATTTTTAAAAAATTAATAAAATAGAATTTTCTTCCTAGTCAGAAAGCAATGCAAAAGAATGTCAAAGAAGGTAAGTTTTGTTTGACTCCGTGGACACGGTGTGTTTGGATTTTGTTGTAATATTAGAGAAGAGGTATTAAGGAGAAGTGCAGGGAGAGGTCACTCGCAAAGCAAGATGCAGAATATTTCTGTGGTTTCCTGGCTTCTTGGGAAGGGAGCAAGTGCGTTCTCAGGAGGCTGGCCATTTTAGCAATGCAAAAGCATCTTTCAGGTCATGGCTACCAATCTGGGGGTGCAAAAATGGCTTCCGCTTTTTGTGATACAGAGGCCACAGAAAACGAAGACTTTATCCAATGCACAACCTACTTCTGAAGCCATTAGCTGTTTAAAATGTAACTGGTTGAAGATGCCATCTGGTGGTGCGCCCCTGATAATGTCTGGTGTGTTGTCTTGCTGCTGCCATCAAGGCCATGAGGCTTTCCTGTGCAAGAGCATGGCAAACCACTGCGGGAAGACCAGAACGCAACAGTGTCCAGCTGTTGCTACAGTCATAGGCCTAAATATGTATGTATGTATATGTACACACGCAAACGTGTGTATATGCATGTGAGAAGAGAAGCATAAGTGCATAATGCGAATCAACCTTTTATTCAACGTCTGAATGTCTCTTTCTAAATAAGCATTTGGGAGAAATTGCAAGTTATCTCATTGGGGGAGGCAGTGAAAAAGGAACTGGATTTGTATTGGATTGAGGTGGAAATGAAATGAAATGATGAAAATCTGCTGCCTTTGCTTTGTGCAAATTTTTATAGCAGAAGGAAATGTTTCAATTGCATAAGCAGAAATTTGAAGTTTTGACGTTAATCAGATCTTGTTCCGTGTGTGTTCTAGAACTGTAAGTGCTGGATTTCTTTAATCTGTAAGAGTATCAGGAGTATGATATCAGCTTTCCTAGCTCTTATGTAAAGCTCTATGGAGAAGGTTTTCAGGTCTAATATTAATTGACTGGGTAAGGGTTAAAACTTTGTATCAATAACAGTTATTTTCTGTGCTATTGAAGCTAAATTACTCGCTTAAGCTAGTTTAAACAAACTCAAAGCATTAGTCTGCCAAAAGAAATCTATCTTCTCTCACATTTGCAGGTTCTTTTACTCTCATTTCATCAAACGCTATCTCCAGTCATCAGTGACTTATTCTCCAAAATAGAGCTTTTGTTCAGCATGGGATTTCTTTCTGTAATAAAGATAATGCTGTTGTTTTTATATTCTTTCCGCATAAGCCCTTTCCTTAAAATCATAGTGAAATTTAGGTTGGCAGGTACCTTTTAAAAGTCACCCGGTCCAGTCCCCTGCTCAAAGCAGGGCCAGCTTCAAAGTTAGATCAGGGCTAAATTCTGTTACTTCTTTGCTCATCTTCCAACTTGCACACGTTCTTTCTTCCCTCTTAACACCATTTTTCTGAACAGACATCCTACTGTTTCAACAGTGTAATGAGGGAAGGAGATTAACTCTTTGCAGAAGCAATCATATTCTTCAAGCATCAGGACTATTCCCCTTAATAGCTGCCCCTATTTTATCAATTATCCACATTGTTTTGCTCCAAGAACCCCAGTGACTCACTCTGAGCTCAGACCTTCTCACGCTAAGCCTATGAAACGATTCTTTGACTCTTCATAGAAGGACCATGTGCAGTTCCTTTTCCTGTGTGTTTTTTTTCTTACTCATTTTTTTCCCCCTTGTGACTTTATTTTTGAAAAATCTAGCCTTGGTAGAGTGATTCTCTAAGCACTGGGTTGTTCTTCACCCAAGACCAAATTCTTTCACATGTCCTTCCTGTGGCAGGCAGTATTGACAATGGAGCCGTTGTTAATAGCTATTACTCTGCAGCGTTTGACTGAAGATTTTTCACTGTTAAGCTTAGAGGAGCATGTGGAGGGGAGCATAATATTCATAAATGTTGCTTTGAGTGCCTGTAGCTGTCTAATCTATGCTTTCCTTGGCAAGCTACTTTCCCTGTCTGCCTTTGGACTCACAAATTACTGCTTATGCAAGACTTTGAAGAAAGAAAAGTAACAGAGACTGCTTGATGGGTCATTGTTGCAACTGAAACCTTGGACTCAGTGATGGGTAATATTTAAAATACGATTTTTGTGTAATCATGAGTAAAAATAAATCTTTATGTGTACGGGTTGTGTCTTCATGATATAATCTGACTTGCAACAAATTCTTTTTTTACCTTTATTCCATTTCAAGATTTGGGCCCAAATACCTTTAAACTTGAGAGTGAGCTGTTTGGTTCAGCTCTTGCCAGTATTTTGGGGTATGGGGATATAAGAAAGCATTTCACCAAAGCATCTGTCTATAGCAGGAGAATGGGGAAAAGTTAGACGGGTATGCTTTTATTTGGGAGAAAAGAATTTATATTGCCAAGAATTCTGTGGAAAATATGAATGCTAGTGGTTAGAATTTTTGCTCCAGTATCTCCTCTGGTATACTCTCCTCTTTTTTTTTTTTTTTTTTTTTTCTGGAGAACTGGAAATCTGTTTGTAATGTATAAATAAGTATTTCCACCTAGATGGTGTAATGTCTGTGATCTCAAAGCACAATTGCTATAGCTGATAAATGATACTGTGTGGGTGCTCTATCAGTTGTGAGGCTCTGGCGTATTTGCATGCATACAGGGAATCGTGTAATTAAGCACATTAAACTGAATAACACACAGCCTCCCCATTGTTCCTCTTTATGGGTGTAATTAGATGCTGAGAGAACTATAGCAGGAAATAGGAACAGTTTCCTCCTGCCACCCCTCAAACAAGTTTTCAGTTCCAATTAAAATAAATTACACTTTCTACCAGAAAAGATTACTCACATGACGTATGTCATTTAGAAACATGCACAGAAAGCCTGATGTAGAGGTAAATAGTAGAAAAGGGAAAGGGGAGAAGAACAAGCTAGAAACCATGACCAATAGGAAGCCAAAAGCTGGTTCTTTGAAGTCAGTTACTTTCTAATGAGAAATTTCTGCTAGATAGATGTTGAATAATTGTAAAAACGCCTCCTCATAAGGTACGTTATATAAGTATTTCAGGTACTAGAGATCCACTTCATTAAACTATGTGTAAAGTTTTTATAGGTTAGTATGTTTAAAACAAACAAACAAACAAACTTATCAGACTACTTAAAGTAATATAGCCCATTTTATGCCCAACACCTTCCTGTTTTGATCCCTCAGTTGTTCCAAGGATGTACTGTTTCCTCTGTTACTATTGCAAGATGACTTGTAAGACGAACAGAAGAAACTCCTAAATTATGATGCTGTTAGATAGAATATGATACTGATTTTTTTTGAAACATCATATAAATATCATGTCACAAATAAAACTAATGTTAGTTTTCAAAAGTACCAATAAGAAATGAGAAGAAAAACTTCATAACGAAAATCATGTTAAAACAAAAAGCCTGACCTCTGGACTATAATGCAGTTTTAAGATTATTTGCTATTTACATTCTTAATAAATCATGTAAGGGAAAACTGCTATCTACTACTGTCCAGTGTAGGTCATTTTTTTCCTTCCCATAGGATAAAAGGATAGCTAGGGTGATGGGCGAAAGTAGATTTGAGAGAGGAGAAATTCATAGTTCTGTGACATCTTCATACGTTTTCGGCAGCTTTTAAACCTCTTAGAAGTTACGGCAAATAATGGCAGTCTCCTTAGCTTAATTATGCAGAAAAGGGTAGACTAAATTGCAGGAAAAAATATTGTCTTCTGTTCTTTTCTGAAGTATTATGGCTGTTTAAGATGATGTAAATGTAGTCACAAAGCAGCGTATATAATAGATATGTTAATATCACTGATTTCCATGCGTGGAAAATCTTAATTTCAGTGGTTTTCTAATTTGGATCTGCACAGTACTTGCTACATACTTCACTTTAATGAATATGGGCTAATCGCACTCTGTGGTGGTTAAGGTCTGGGGAAGAACGTTGGACCCACCTGACGGGAGCAGGTGTATTTTTAAAATACAGCACTGCTGTATATGTTCCAGCACTTTCTTATTCTTAAGATGCAGTCAACCTGTGCTTCTGCCTGGTGGAGAAGGCTTCTTACGATGCCAACGCCTGAACAATTATCTATGCGTGCACCTTCTACTTCTCCATTACATAAATATGCTTTTAAAAACTGTTCATACAACACATCTTAAGGTACAAATTCAGCAATATTTGATGCTTCTTGCAGGCGTAGGAATTCGATCCTTAAAAAAAACCCCACATGATCTGTAGGTTGGTTAGAATGCAGAGTAGTAGAATCTTTTGGAGGTTATGATTGACTTACTGAGTATCTTGATATAAGACACAAGAATGCAAAAAATTTCAAGGCTGGCTAGTTTTATTCTTGGATAGAAGAAGTGGAGATTTGGAGAAACTGACTGGTCAAGCCATGCTCGTTACCTTTGGGTTAGGAACAACCTCACCTCGTTTCCATGGGAGTTCTGTTAAGTGTAGCTTAAAGGTAATAATGTGGATCTGGACTGAGAATTTGAACCGTGTTTGCAAGATTTGGTAGCAGTTCATATCTCTGCAATTGTGTGGTAAATTTTGAAGTAAAAGCATTGATAATTGAATTGGAAAATTAACTAAGCAATATGGAAGGTAGTTCACTTTCCTCCTACTTCTTCCCCATCCTTTCATCTACAAAAATAGTATAATTCCTGGCAATCTTCATATTTTCTCTGCAATTTTCCAGTGTCCTTGATGATATTGGAAAAAGTACAAGACTTAATTGCTTCCATTTTTAAGATATATGAAGAGATTGTTCTTCATGTTTTTTTAAATATGTGCTGTTACTTTTTTGGGTTTGAAGTTAAAATGCTGAAGCAGTTTTGTAAAATTGGCTGTAATAGTAAATGCTGCTCATTACATAAGGAATTTAGAGCATGTTCTTGTGCAATCTCTACTGCTAGTTTGCCAGCCGTATAACTATAAATATCTTTGTAGGCCTGATGAAATCACTGTAGTGTAATAACTTTATATATGTTGTTGGTGGAAGAGAGTGACACAGGTCCTTCAGAAGGTGTTCTCTCAGGTTAGCAGAACTGGACGTCAAAGTTCTCCATTTTCCTTTCATCTCCTGCAATGTCGTGCTGCTGGAAGTGGTGCTTGCTACAGCGTGGCCGTGACATCCGGACCTGCATTTGCTGCCGATGTGGCTTTGTGGGTGCTGTTCTGTGGCAGCAGCGGGTGGTCCACCCCCTACAATGTTCCCCTTGGCCCTGGAGCTCCTCTGAACCCATGTTCTGCTGTTTCAGCATGCGAAGCCCACTGAAATCTAACTTGGCAAAAAAAATTAAGTAACTAAATGTGTGATTGACTTTTTGCCAATTTAGTATGCTGAAATGGTTCATTTTGCTCAAGGGTGGCTGCGATCAGGAGCCAGAGCAAGGGGGATGGCACCAGCCAGGAGGCTGATTAGCTGAGACTACCAAGAGGCCTCAGGCTGCAATTACCTTTACTTATCCGGAAAGCTACTCTGTCACGTCTTTGAAATAAGGTGTTTTTCTGAAGACTCAGGAAAGAATAAATGCCAGTGCCTAGGACACTTAACAAATTCACATGTATAATCTGGGTTTGTTTAGTGTGCATAGTGAAATTATGTAATGCTTTTCTCATTTTTCTTATGCTATATTTAAATAATATGGGAAATGTAGCACTGCTTGAACAGTAATTTGCTATGGTCCCATGCTGCTAAAGTATTGCTACTGTTATGGAAAATTTGCTGATATTTTTCTGAACCCAGACTCAATATTTGAGTCATCCTGTGTCAAATGAGCTGTGATTCTTGTGTCATCAAGAAATCGGTACAGCGTGACACTTCTTCAGGATGATTTCTAGCTGGTAAACGCACCTAAACTATACTCATGAAATCTGCTGAAAAGATGAAAAGATTTTATTTGGTTTTACTGAAATAATTCTCTGTGGAACCAATGTAATGGAATTCAACGGTTGGCTTCTAGGATTAAAAAGAACCTGAAATCAGTATGTGTGTATGAACCTACCAGCTACAAAGTTTGTTTATTTTGAGTTTGGGTTCATGCAGTTGCGTGCACACATGCGTGTGTGTCTATGCGCACATATCTGTACTCCATGCCTGTGAAACATTGGACATTAAAAAAAGTATGTAAACCAGTACATAAAGATGTGCGAGGTGCTAGAGTAAATAAACTAGCATTCTTCTTGGAGAGCGGTAGTATCACTTGTGCCAATATTTGAGATCATGGTTGAGTCTGCAATTGTTTGTTGTATATGTCATTAATACTAACTGATGGGGATACTTATTAATTTGCTGCTCTGTGGAAGTTAACAAAAAAGGCGTTTTTTTTTAATCTGGAACTGCACCTCTGGTGTATCTTTTGACGAGGGAAGCCCATACCCTGTTTTGCTCTAGTCTTTCCAGGATTTTGAATTCTACCCTTGCAAGTTTCATTTTGTCACACCCAAGGAATATGAGCTGTAACATTCATTTGCTATTTTTTCTCCTTTTCAATCATAAAGGTTGTTTTAAAGGATTTCCTGTCTCTGATGAAAGATGATCTCTTCTAGTTGCTCTTGGCTGTTTCTCCGTAATGGCTTCATTAAAGAAACCAGCTAACCTCGTATAGGACTAAGAAAGTCAATATGTATTTACCTTTGCATTTAGTTCTCATGGGAAAGCTTGTAGCTGTGTTCCTCATCTAGGCTGTGATGACCTGAATTGGTGATTTTTGGTATTGTCTCCACCTCCGTCTGTGTTTTCCTGCTGCAGAATCTATGTGGTTGCTCTGGTGCTCCTGCCCTCCTGTGGGTAAGCACCCAGCAGAACATGTAAACCTTTTCCTATTTCATGTTCGGAGGGAGACTGCTTCAATACTGGGGCTGAGAACTGCTTTAAAAAATATATTTTTTATCCCATTTTGTTAAAGTAGAACTAACTGCTGAAAGAAGAACAAACAAAGAAGTTACACTTCTCATGCTGGGGAGAACTGATTGCATGCTGTCACGTGTCCACTTCTTAGATTAGACAACATGGTCACTCTCAAATAAAAAAAATGTAAATCATCCAGAAATTTCTTTTCCTGAAAGCATTTTGCAGTATTTTGTGGAACAGTTTGTCTTGTGCTAAGTCTTGTCACACTGAAACCACAGCAACAGCTTTGCTTTCTCAAAAGCCCTGTCGAAGTTCTCCCCGGTCGTCATCTTCCCTTCTCTCCTGCTTTGGGTCTCAGAGCTATCTGTGACCTTCTGTTTGCTTCTCTATCTGCTTTCTCAGCACATCTCGTCTTGGCTCTTCCCATTGTTTCCTTTTGCTATCTGAAGCTCACTTCCTCCCTTAGTCACTTCCTTTCCTCAGGAACACATGGAGTTGGTGCAAGTTTTCACTTTATTTTGGCTCTCTGTTAAATGCCCTGACTAAAGGCGGATGTATGGATACTATAGAACTCCCTCTGAAAGCCTCGGGGAAACCAAGCTGCAGGTTTTTAGTACCAGCGCGTCAGTTCTTTATCATTGTCTGTTGTTGTTCGTATGTGAGATTTAAGACTTCAGGGTCTCTGTGCAGAAGAAGGGTGAGATTTTTACCTAGAGGGTCAGTTCAGACGCCTAAAGTCAAGAACAAGGCATTGACTGCTGAGCAGCCCCAGAAAGTCGGATTTGCCCCTTAGTTTCCCTTTTGAAGTCTGATGACTGTCTTAGGGGCAGGGTGGAGGCTGAGTGGCCAGAAGACCTTTGCTCTAGGTGGGAGCAGGCGCCCTGCGAAGCCTGCAAGGTGTATGTCACCTCTCCGCCTGCTGAAGAAAAGTTCCTGTCACCATCTCTGGCCTGTCCCTTCTTTGCAATGCAGTTAGCTATACCTGCAGATAAGCTAGTTTAATTTTTTTGCAAACCCCTGTTGTAAGAGAGTTGAAAGGATTTGTATTTTAAAAACAAAGAAGAAAACCCATTTTAGTTTTGTCTTTAATTCTGATCGCTTCAGTAATATCACTTTCAGAGAACTCCACCAAATCGCCTCAGCACTTGTTGAATATCCATCCATATGAAGCAAACATAAAGTTTTGGTATGATGCAGTTTGAAAACAAGCTGTTTAACTTGATTCCTGCATTATGAAGAAATGGGAAGATGTGTTACTTAGTGTCAGGTATGTTTGTTAAAAGATTTAAATAAGTTCTGGAGAAAAATGCAATGCTGTTTATTTAAAAAAAAAAAAAAAAAAAAAGGAGGGGGGGAAGTCTTAATGTAGAGGAAATTGTCTCTGTCTCTTGCTCCCATCTTCCTCGAGTAAAATGGCATCTGCTGTAGCTGTCTCTGAGATCAGGATGATTGTGCTTAAAAACCAACAACAAAAACTCATGTTTTCATATCTTTATTTTATTGAAAATACTTCTGTTTGCAAAGGAGTTGTTTAAATTTATTATTCTCCCTCTAGACTTTTTTGGTGAGACACATGTAGCTATGGAATTGGAACAGGTGAAATACATTAGCCCCTGGATAGACTTCAGGCTTTTAGGCCTTTCTTTCTTTTTGCTTCTTGTATCCCAAAAGATGAAGTGTATTTTCTCTGCGTTTGGGAATGCTAGTACTAATACTTCAGCTAGGCCTGGAATACTGCTGTGCAGTGATTTTAGACATTGCGTCTGGGAATACTGCAGTGTTTGAATGTGATGCTACTAACATACCTAGTTTAACATCCCATTTAAAAGATTATGTAGAAGTTTTTTTTCATCTGGAATTGTGGGCATGTGTGTTCTCTGCTCGCAACTTAGAAAGAATTAACCTCCAATTCAGTTACTGCAAACTGCTTTTGAAATAAGAATTGCAGCATGAGCTTGCTTGCTTACTGCCATTCTCAACGGAAGTGTAAAGCTTGGCTCTCCGTGTAATGGATGCCTGCTGTTAGTCTGGGGTGATGAATCTCAGTGTAGTTAATATTTCATAACCTGGCAAAATGTTTGCTGAAGCTAGTTTTAATACAGTGGGCCTGGACTTGGGAATAGCTTAAGGGCTCTGTACCCATGTGTGCTCTGACAGAGCGGAGCACAGTTTTTCTCTCTGTGTTATGGCTCACATTTGCAGAGCTTTCAGCTGTTGTCTTTATCATTAAAAATTTTATTCCAAATATTTCCTCTTGCAAGCAGCTTTAGGTGTTTCCTAATTTTGTAGTACCGTACCTGCACGTGAGGCTGAAGCAGGCATTCTGTAGGCTGTTTATTGTCACAAGGCATCATACACCCTCCCTGTTTTGGTGTTTCTAGAAGTTAGAGAAAATTGCATTGAAATCTCTCCAATCTCTTATTCCCTGAGATAGGTAAGACAGTATGTAGCAGTAAATATCACAGAGACCTACGTGTTAATACTAACGTGTTAGTAGTGTTTTTTTCTAGAATCTAATGTGCCTTCTCCCTTTCTTATTTTGTTTGTTAGCTTATTATATGCTGCTTGGGCAGACTGATTTCTCGTGGCGGCTGGTTGTTGTCCTCAGCATAGGCAGCTCGCAGGCAGCTGCTTTGGCGGCTTTGCAACAGTGCCTGCGCGAGTGGCCGCTCCAAGTGGTCGCTAGCAGGAGTGAGGATGGCTGTAGCTCTGCCGAGTAGCTTGCTTGTAGCAATGTGCTTGTCATTGGATTTTCTCCAGGAGAAGAAACTAGTCAATTTGTGAGAGGCTGAGTTAACTCCTTACTGGCTGGATCCAGTTGTAAGCCATTAGCATCAGAGGTTTTGGGTGGTAGGATGTCTGTCCACTGCCCTGATTTTGCCAGTGACAATGCATCTTCAAACAGCAGCTTCAGGAAGAGCGGGGCTCGTGGGGGTCCTGCTACAGAGGAATCGTTTGGTAACTTACTTGACTGGTGTATAAACTGTTTGGAAATTCTCAAAGGGAAGCTACTTCTGAAGAGCAAAGTATTTTCTTTAACTGACCTGGGAAGGAGACAAACTTTGTTGCAAAGTAACTTTGTTACTTCGTAAGTGTAAACATGTCCCCAAATTATTTCTCCTTTGAGTATTGCTATTACCCTTCGGTAGCATTTGAGTCAAGCAATCAGAGAATGCAAATACTATTTTACAATGTTTGGTGCCATCGTTTCAGGACTGCCAGTGGTATTTAACCGCTGTATTCTGATCATGTTTCTTGTACTCTATATGCATCTGTATATATTTTTCTTTAGTTCTGTTCATTCGGACTGTTGTTCCTCACCTGCAGAGATGAGGAACTGCTGAAGAATGATCTGGTTCAGATGCTGAGATGGAAATAAATTTGAAAGAGAAACACTTCTGGGAGCGGCAAAACACATTTGCTGGATAGAGTGACTAAATACGCTACTCTAATCTTTTGCCAAAGACTTAGGTATATTTTTAAAAACTTGAAAGTAATGTGGTATGGTCTTTTGTATTCTGTTGAAGCATGCGGAGATTTGCTGCTTTATGCTTTGGAAGGGCATATTAATTTGCGCAACAGAAAGGTTTTGTCAATAACTGGCTCACATAGAGTAGTCCGTAAAGGAGTAAGGGGAACAGGACATGGAGGATATGTATATTTTGATTAGCTGCTCAGAGGAGCACAGCATCAAACAGTATGAAGAATAATGATAATGTCCTTGAAAATAGAGCATTTCAGGGGTTAAAAAGGTAAATTTCAAGGGTTTATGAACTCCCAGGCAACAACACCCAAGCAAATACTAGGATTTGAAGGCCAAGTTAATTTTCTTGCACCTTTTTTTCCTGAGGATTTGTGTGTAACGATGTATGCCACGTTCTATCTGTAGCCAAAGGCTTTTGGAAAGTCCTCTGCCTAGGTCTTTGTTTCATTCCACTGAAATGGAAAGGGATTTCTAAGGGGGAGAATCAGGCAGATGTTAAAATGTTTCAGAAAGCTCCCTGTTTGTACAGGCCGACTGGATTAACCGGGCACTTCCCAACTCTGAGCATAACTTTTATGTATGGTTTATCTTTTTCTGCAGTAAATAAAAAAAGGTTGACTTTTTCTATTCCTCCTCTTTGTATCATAACTCTTCCAGTTAGCTGTTCAAACTTCGTATTGACTACTACTTCTGTCTTTTAAAGGAATTCAGGACCTTCATATATGTTTTCTAGGTAACTGCTCCATCAAGAAATCTCTCATACTGATGTGAAAAAATCCATCAAATTTTTGCAGAAGTTTATGATGCTACTGAAAAGTACACTAAACTGAAACAAAATAACAAAGCAAAATATATTGTAGTAACTGGAAAGTGTATATATGATGTATTTTAAAAAATGCAGAGAATGTATGCATATAGAGGTACATTACATATAGATAGATGTATATTACAGGTATACATTATAGATGTACATCCTGGATAAGTGGAACTATTGCGTGGATTTTTTTTAATGAAGTTGCCTCGGCCCAGGTGATCAGCACCTAAAACCTGTGGGGCAGATGGTTCTCACCAGGAAAGTGAAATGCACAGTGCAGTCTAATAGTGCCAGCCTGTGCAGAACAATCTGCTGCCTGAACTTGCCTTACAAGCAGAACGGAAACAACACAGAAGTTATAGACAAAAAAATAGTTGCAGGCCAAAGGGTGGCAGAACCTAAATTGCTGGAATACTTCTAGGGGGCAAAAGGAAATACTAGAAGAGCAGCAGGAGAGAATGGATTTTAAATACATAATTACATTTGAGATGAATTCCCTTCTCTCCCTTATCGAGTTGCTAAATGGTACGGTAAGGAAAGGGCTGCATTTAAGGGCTGTGACTCCTGTCCAATGATAAACCCATAAATACGTGTTTTGCTGAACCCCTTGCATGAGAATACATGTAGAGGACATTCTTTCATTCTTGTCCTTACGGTAAGTCCTGTAGATTTTGTGTTCTCCACCCTCTTGCCTTCTCTTGGAGCAACAACCAGATGTTTTGTGGTCATACATCTGTTTACTTAAGTAATTTCTTTTGCTCTGTGATGTTATGCTCTTACAGTTGCAGAATTTTCTGTAGATAATATGCCTGTACCTTTTCTCAAAATAGTGGTGGTTTGCTTTTCACTGTGGAGGCATCTCTTTCCTTTGACCTTCCAGGAAATTTCCCATCTCTTTAGCAGGCACGCAAGCATGGTTTGAAAGGCCTTGACATAAGCAATTTGGGCTTGCTGCATGAGCTTCTTATATCATCTCCTTCAGCACAGCTGCATCATGCTTGTCCTTGGGAGGTTCATGATGCTCCCTCTGAGAGGAGGGACAGGTTTGAATTGAATCTCAGAGAGCAGACTGTCGAGGCAGGTAAGTGTTAATTCATTATCTCTGTAGCAATTGGGTAGTTTGGATGCAGGTCTGGCAGCAGACGGAAACACAACTAGGAATGAAAGTGAGCAGGAGTGTATACTGCAGCATCACTGGCTGGAGAGGATTCTTCAAATGAGTTATTACACCACATCCTCAAATGACTCATGTCCATTCTTGCATCCTAAAATTTAAAATGAGAATTAGGTGGGTCTTGTGATTTAATTCTGTTTCCAGCAATAAAAGTTCTGACATGTAAAGGTGCTTTGATCTGTGCAGTTGTCCTTTTCAAGCAGCCAGTGGTTGAGGGACTGTAATTAACTTACAAGCATTTGTTGCCTCCTACTTGTGCATTTTTTCATATTTTGCTTTTATGCTTCCTTTTGCTTACATACATGTGAGATTGTCAAAAAGAAATTGCCACTTTCGTTGTCTTGTTTAGAATTAAACACTTCTCCCTTGCCCCTGTGCCGAAAGGTCCAAAGGAGAGCAGGTGCCAATTTACGGTCTTCCAGGGGGTGAAGCTGGGGGCCTCTGCACTGCTGGGTGCTCTTCTGTGGGTCTCTTGTCACAGCTGTGCTGATGGTGTCCTGTTGATCTGACACTGGATGACTCCACTGCGTCCAAGGCAGATGACTGTTGGGTTAAACACAATACCTGTTATTTGCCTTCTCCTTGGGGGCCTTTTGCATGTGCACTGACCCTACCAGTTTCTCCTTTAGCTTTTGCATGGGAGTGGGGCTCTGCATTGGCCAGGCTCTGGCTGTGTCAGTCCAGTGTCCAGGAAGGAAGCAGCCATGTGTGTGAAGGAGAAGAGGAGGGACTGGGCAGCCGTGTGTGTTCCAGGTTAGCTCTGTGCCGCTGGAGAGGGAAGTTGCTGCTAGGTGTTTGAATGCATGGGTACTTTGGTGAGGTTGCTGAAAGGGACGGACAGAGGTCAGTGTCCCTGCTGTGATACGCACATGCCATTCACATGCAGCAGTTAATTTGGAGAAGGAGAGTCTTGACTATCAATTAACATATAAGCTTGAGTCTCTCTTAAGGATCAAATCTGGTTGTGTGTTTAACACCACCTGATTTTACTGTAATATTGAATTATTTTAATCTCTATCATCTGAGGGTTCATTACTGTGAATTATTATTTAATAAAAGTAGTAGTGAGCCACACTAATCAGATTGCAGTACCATTATACCCAGCTCTCTGCAGTCATGTAGTAAAAGGCAGTTTCTGCTACAGAGATGGGTCTCTATCCCACTCATCCTTGTCCCCTCTCCGTTGTTTTTGTTATGTGTAATAACTGCTGCAATGCAATCAATGCAAGAACTTGAGCAGAACCCCACCTGGGGCAAACTGCTTTTTGTACTATGTTACCCGTCATATTTTTTGCACAGGTGCACTGGATGATAGGAAGTGACAGTGCGTGTTCCAGTTTTTCATTACTGGCTGAGAGTGAAGTTTTTTTTAATCCAATGTTTTAAAGGATTTTATAATCCTTTCTTTAGAAGGCATTTTAAGGCTTCTCTTTTGTTTTGTGTTACTCTTGGACCTTTCTACATGTGTTTTTTAAGTGACTTTGGCCTTTGCTTTGAATTTATTATTGTGTTGGCACTGGGGAAGCAGTGCTGCATGGACTGGCTGTGCTCATTCCAAAGGAGACTAAGAACGTTTGTCATTTCATATGGCTTGATGTCTGTCTTCAGTGTAGAAAGAGAGGACGAGAGGAATATGGGAAGAATTAGCCTAAAGCAGGGCTAGCTGATACAAGGTTTGTCAGCATTTCTAGAGAAACAGCAGAGATTGTGCTTTCAGAGTTAGGAAGGACAAGAAAAGTGGGTTCATGGTCTTGTTTTTAGGTTGCTTGCGTTTCCAGTAAATAATTGTTGTTCGTGATGCTGCATTTATGTAACCAAATAAAGTCCATGTGTGAATAAGTCCTATCTCAGGAAGACCCTTGATGGTGTCTTCCATCCCTCTGAAAGGACAGCACTCATGTCTGAGCCAAGTGCTGCAAACTCGGTGTTCCTACCTGATTTGGGATGCTGACACCCAGACATTCAGATAGAGCAGTGAAGTGCTGCTTCATTCAGCTGCGTGAAATTGGAAATTAAAAAAAAAAAGCGTGTGTGGGGGAGAATTCCATCAGCTCTTGGACTATGTGTTATTAAAACTGTATTGGACAAGCTCTACCTTCTGCTTTCTCTGCCCCTCTTCCATGATGCCCCTTGCTCGGATTAGTGGCTGGCATAGCTCTTAAGCAGGTAGCTCAGCTGTCTCTTCCACGCTCTCAGCCTTGAGAGCCCTATTCTGTTGCATTTTTGAAGAATGTTAAAACTTTTAAATAATGTCTTTCTGCATCAGAAGTCATAGACATATAGGCCTATTGACTCATAGCCCGTATCATATTCTGTGGTAAATGAATAAATTAATTTTTTGCTATTATGCTAGATTTGCCCATACATGCCCCAGATCCACTGTGAGTTTGACAGTGCCATCACCGTGAGAAAAATATAATCAAAATTTTTAAAGGCTAGCAGATAGTGTTGCTCTTTGGAATACATAAAGTTAGCGATCTTCATTTTCAGGAGGGTTGCATTTTTTTCTTAGCTACTTGAGATGAATTTTTATATTGTGCTAAATCCGTTTCTAGAGCTTTACTGAACTTACGCAATTCTTTTTCCTGTTCAGCCATGAGACTGTAGCAATGGATGGTAGCTGTTGTGCTGACCGTGTCATAGACAAAGAAACTCTGCTTTTAGATAATTACATGAAAGAGAAGGATAAATATGTAGCACTATGGAGCCAGGGATTGAATGAATACTTAGGATATGTGGGACAAATTGATTTCATGTTTTCTATAAAAACTTAGTTTTCACTTAAAAAAACAGTATTGCTGTGACTTTTGCAGCTGTTTTGACTTACAAATGTTTCCATTCTCTCAGTCGGATTTTAGATCCAGAGGTTGAATATGGATTGAATGAGGAAGATGATGTGATGATTATGGTATGGTCCTTGTGCCTGTTTTGGTTCTAAGAATATACTTGAGGCAGGTTAGGCTGGGACAGCCGGCCAAAGATGTAAAAAGTGGGAGAATTGCAAAGGCAGACCAAGTTAGAGAACCATTTCTGTGGATTATAGAAATTTTAGAAGTGGAATTAAAGGAGAAATTAGTTCCAGCTCTTCATCCCCAGACACACCATAGTAGGAAGCTAGTGGAACTACTGACAGTACATAATTGAACCTTCCAGTTCCAATGTGCATCTTCAAGCAAACATCCTTTTTCTTACTATTTTACTAGTGAAGATGGTGATTTTTACTTGCATCCAGATAGATTTAGATTTCTGTAGGGAAATCCAGCAGCTGCCAGCTAGGTTGAGAGAAACAAAAGAAGAACAGAGCAAGTTTAGTTTTACTTTTTATATCAAATGTAATGCAAAAATAAGTATATGTGAGGAAAAAAGGATGAGGACTTGTTTGTTTGTTTAAATTCAGGTTTTTATGATCTAAAATATCATTCTGGGCATAAATTCAGAGTGTTCTTTTAAAATTTCTTCAGAAAGACAAGGAGGGGTGGGGAGGCTAACCACGGTGTATCTCAACAAAATGCATGTATTTAAAATGCACTTGATGGATTTCTGAATTTGATGGAAAAATAGGGATGCTCTTAGAGTATTGGTTGACATCATTTTCTTATCCTAAGTGCTACAGCATGTTGCATTATTTTTTTAGGATATTTATACCAAATGTTTGTGGCTAGTCTCTTGAGACTGAAACAATAAAACATGCTGGTGTTGGAAAACTATCTAAGGAGCATGCAAATGGTGGACTGGCTGTTGCTAATGTGCTTTGAGGAGTATGTTTGAGATGCTGGGTATCTAGGTGACGGATTGCAGGTGTGCCCCAGAGTATCAGTAGCTTGTTTCTAGGGCAGGATGCCCCTGTACCTGGTACAGCTCTAGGTGAGTTCTCTTCTGGTAACAGGCCTGATGTGTACAGAAAACAGTAGCTTAAATGCAAGCAGAAATTTTCCACTACTTCAGCCTGGGCCTGTATGACCAATTGCATATTCCTTAGCAGTGTATTTTCAAGTCTAACTAAACAACAGTGTTTAAATAGCTTTGTGTTAGCTACAGAAAGTTTTTTGACATTGATTTCTGAATAGAGATGTAAATTACAGAGGCAATGTTGTGTACGTGTTTGTGTTCCTGCAGACAGGGTGTATCCGGAGTATGCCCTCGTTCGGGCAGAGGTGGTTGTCACCAGGGCATCTCTGGGACAGCAGCGGGGTTATACCGTTCTCCTTAGAAACAAATACGGAAACAGTTCAGCGTAAATGTTAAAAATCATCAAGTCTTAAAGGGCTAGCAGAGCCATGCAATGTGCTAATGTGATTTACAGCGTAGGGAGGAATTTTGTAAATTCTTTGTTCTAAATGGTATGAAGCAGGCACCTCCCCTAAGTTCTTTATTTCAGTGAGTTACGTTTCTAGAACGGTTAAAAGTCTTTTAAAGTAGGAGCTCAGTGCTGTGGGTGGATGGCCCACGCTGCTAACCGCTGCTGATAGATGGTGTGCGTTGTGGGGTGGTTCTCCTATGGGAGATAGAGTGCGTAGTGGAGGTGAACAGAAGTCCCTGCAATTGCATGCCTAGGTGCTGATGTCAAGAAAAACCAACCAACCCATAATTCTTCTCCTGAATCCCCTACAGATGTCTGACTCATGTCGTGTAGCTGGTGCTATTGTCAAATAGGTGACAGATTGTTCCTGGCTAATGGTGCTCTCCCTTGCCATGCTAATAGTGGGAAGCGTGCAGCTGTTTGGGCAGACGTTTGCCGGCTCCTGCGTGATGGTTTTGTTGTGCCAGCCAGCCCTGAGCCACTAGGGAACCGGAGCTGCAACACTGACAGCAACATCTGCCACAGCGACTGTGTCTGAAGCTGCACTAAAAGGAAATAAGGATAAAAGGAACAACCAGTCGTAGTCAGCTTCCTTGGCAAAGACTCTCCTCCGAAATAAGTGCTGATTGGTGGGACCAATGTATGCTTCAAACCTGCGATGATGATCTGAAGCTCTTGGGTTGCAAACCTTCAGGATGGTAGGGACTGTTCTCTGGAGCCATTACAGGAGCCTGCCCCAAACCACTGCAGCAGCATGCAAATAGGAGACCACCTGATGTGCTTGGAAGTACGTGACTTTTGCCATCTGTCAGCTAGGCTTTGGCCATCCTCACTTAGCTGATGGGTTGCTAGTAACCAGTTTGATGCAGGGACGTTGAGGCTTTGTGTAGGAGCTTTGCCCTACTTCTAAGAGGGTGCTTTCAGTGTGTTTTTTGACCTTGCCAATTTTCAAGATACAATCTGTCGTTCTGCATGTGCTTTCTATTAGAAAAACTGAGGGAAAGCAGGCTCTTAGTATACTCCTTCTAGGATCATGGTTACATATAATTTATGCCAGGCATGTATGTAGAAAGAGAAACGTCTCTGTTGTGCTTCAGTGTAGCATTAATTATTATGGGTCACCAGCACTAATACCTGCTGCTAACATTTTCCTGAGGCTTGTTCAAGTTTTTTTTTCCCCTGAATCTAGTGATAATACAATTAATCTCTAGTGTCATAGCTGGTGCAGCTTTTTGGTGGGCATTTAAACTGTATGAAAGAACAGTTCCACTACTGCTGAAGCTGTGCGGGATGACAGTGGCGTGCCATTTTGGGAGGCAAAGGGAACTGATGGTCAGTGACTAGAAGGCTTGTGGCTGCCAGGCATGCAATCTTCAGATGTTATAGCTGTACGATGTTTTAAGAGCAAACCGGAGTAGACCTTTTCTGAGGTCTTGAGAGGCAAAATCTTAGGGACTTTTAAGATGTTTTGAGCATTCTGAGAGAATGCTGTGTGCAAAGTTTTGTAGAAATAAATATCATGCTTCACTTAAGTATACAGGCACTGATTCACTGCATAAAAATATGCAGAAGAAAAATGGGGAAGAATGGAAATACCAATAAAGAATTCTTCTCCATCTTACTCCAAAGCTATTCATTTTTGTTTCAGTTCAGGAAAATCTCATAATTACGTGTCTGCCCCAGCCTTCTGGGAAGCTTGGAAGCTGGAATGCCAGGGTGTTAGCGCCATGTTTGAGTTGCAAGGATCAAAGAAATTCAGCTCTGGTGAAAATCAGACTTTCCCATCAAGACTGGGAGGAGCTGTACTGAAGGCTTCTGTTCCAGGAAGTCATGTCTCCTAGTAGGGGGGAAGTCTCCAAAGTTTGTAAAACTCTGACTCAGAAAGCTTGGTGCCAACACAGCAGAATGCCAGCGGCAGGAGTTAGAAGCTGAGCACTGTCTTCATGGAGGAAGCAATAATGCTTTTGGTTCATCATGTCCATTTTCTCTTCTTCCTATGCATTTCTCTGTCCTTGGCTTCAGCTTATGCTAATGTTCTGCATTGTGTAATGAGAAGCAGGAGGACAGGGAAACTATGTGGCTTCCTAGGAGTCACACAAAGATACCAAATAATACTTACTTTTGGGGTTTTTTCCTCTGCACTCATATTTTTGAAGGCATTGGGCACACTTAAGAGAAGCTGAAAGCAATTATTATTCAATATTAAGGTTCAGTGACAAAAATATATTTCCTCATCTTTGTCCCAGTTTTTTATAACATCATCCACAGTGCTTCTTCCAAAGCATGGGCAATGCTGAAAGCACTAAGTCCTCTTTCTGTTTGCTGTGCTTTGTGAGTGATCGAAACCTCTACCATTTTAGGAACTCTTTATTAGTGGTTATAATTTGTGTTATGATGTGTAGTTCTTTTTGGTTATATTCACGTTTGTGGATCTAAGGCCGCAATTCAGAGCACAATACTTGCTTAATAAATGCATTTGCAGTGCTGCAGACAGTGCTAATACTGACTCCTGCATTCCTGACTGGCGTGACCAAACAGCATGTATGGAAGAAAGCTAAATGAAGCCAAGTTATGCATTGCCACTATTTATGGGCACGGTCTCCTCTGTTGTATTATGTGACTGGGAAGGCTTTGGCAAAGAGAGAAGGCAAACTTGTCTTGCAGTGTCCTGCAAAAGCAATTTAGGCATCTGAAATTCCATCTTATTTTCCTGATAGTATGATTAAAGCTTGCTGCGTATAAATTTTTTTTGTGGTGAGGTTAGGTCCTGGGGGTTAACCACACTTGTGGCTTGTAAATAGCCATGTGAATTACAGGTTTCTTACCTCGAGTTTCAGAATTGATGCAATGCTACTTATTACAGTTTTTATCCTGATGATAAGTCTTTGTTAAGCCGTATACTGAGGGGAAGATAACCTAGCCATTTTGCACTGACTGCTTGAATGTATTGTCTGCTTTCAGTGAGCTCATATCTACGCTATTTTTCTTATGTTGTTTGGGCACAGTTGGCATTTCAACCCATGGCAGGATGCTGAGGGCAATGCTGGTCACAGATTGCAGTGCCAAGGAGGAAAGGCATATAAGTAGGAGTCTGGCTGCCAGGCTGGTGCCTTACAAAGTTGGCTACAGCATTCCTGCGAAGTGCAGCATGGTTGCAGTTTGGATATGTAGCAGGGGAAGGCAAGGAGGTTGGTCAGAAAGAAGAGGAAGGGGGCCAGGAAGGACAAATGAGCAGGTCTTGCATATTGCAAGGTTACCTGCTCCCTTCTCTCCAGGCAGAGGTGTGCTGCCATTCGGAGTGGGCAGATGTTGGAGATGAGAATTCCGCATAGCGGAGGGGGAACAGAAAGAAAAAAGGCTGTTAGCTCATGTCCTTCCAAGCTGGAATTTAGCACTGGGAATAAAAATTAATTCCAGGTGACTGTCATTGGGTACCATAACTTAGGGTAAAGATACTCTGGTTGTAGCATCGCAGTCCGTTTGTTCTAGGGCTGACTGGCCACGTGACAGTTTGGGTGTAGAGTCTGCATCTAGGTCACTGCCAGTAACATTTGGAGAGGGTCCTGTGTCAAAGGACTCTTGACCATCAGAGACTTCTCTATGGGCTGTGCTGCCCTCAGAAACCAGTGTGCTTTCAGATGAACTGCAGGTTGATGCTTGTGACTCTGACCAAAACTCCGTCAGCCTTGTGATGATAAGACAAGGTGGCTTGAGCCCTTCGAAAGGTCTCGTTTTCATCATTTTAAATTTACATAAGCCATCTTCATATCTTTAGGTTTTGTTTGCCGCTATAAGGTACTTTGATTGTGAACCTGCTCCTCCACTCCCCTTGGAGTACTCATAAAGAAGTTTGTTTTGATATTGGAGACTCCATGGCTTCATGTGCCATAGCCCCTTTCCAGAAGGCTTGGGAGTTGATCTGGAGACAGATTTTATATAATATTTTCATTAATTATCTTGGCATAAGAAATTAGGCATGTGCTAATAAAACTTGCTGGGGCACTCTGTGGGAGGCATTGTCAAACAGAGAAGGATTGGAAATGAGGGAAGAGCTGGAATGTAGTAAAGGTTACAGTAACAGAAATGGGATAAAATTCCTAAGCTTAGTAGTGTAAAGCGAAGAGTTTCTATTGAAAGGTAGTTGCTCAGCAGTTTGAGGAGGAGAATGCAGAGTGGCTGTAACTGTTTAAAAAAAAAAAAACAAAAAAAAATCACTCAGTCCTCCTCAGAATATATGCAGGAAGCGTTAAGCTGATTTTCATCAGCATGTTGGTCAAAGCACTGCTGAAACCTTATCTGGAATGACACGTGCAGTTCTGATTGCCTGCGTTTAAGATGAAATCAAACAAAAGCAGGTAGAGAGAAAAAGCTATGATGAGGGTGAAGGGTAGAGAACCAACAGAATGACTGACTGGAAACAGAAGTTAGAGGGGAAGATGACCTGTTTTACTTGAAAGATAATGTTAGTACAAGAATGAATAGTCACCTATTAATAAAAATAAGAACTCAGCTGAGACTTAGAAGAAGCGTTCATCATGTTCAGAGCAAAAATATTCTGGAATGATTCCACTAGAATTAGTAAGGACAAAAATTAGTTTAAAATTGAACTTGGTTAGCTTTTTCTTTAAGGATTCATGAACAGAGTTATCAGAATAGGAGAGTTGTGGGCTTTGATCCCTTTGGATCCTATGTTTCAGTGCCTCTGTGAAAATTGTGAATGAATGTTTATGCATGTGTGTTTAACATGATGTCTTGGCTGAATAAGCTTTTTTGTTTGTTTTTAAATGTTTTATCTATATATCTGTTTGTGACCTAAACTGATACTTCTGCAGGAAGCTGAATTCTGGTGTGAGGCATGTATCAGCTGAATTGTTCTCTGTGCACGGACAAATTCTCCCTGCGGTGTGATATCTTGGGAAGGTCTTCAGTTTTTTTTTCCTGCTTTCAGGGCTTCAGAAAGCAATTTTAGGGCAGAAGTAGCCACATGCTTTTTTAATTATTGTTATTAACGCAGGAGACAAAGTTGCCGTTGGTAATTTCTGTTAAGATTTGCTATTGCAGTTTATTAAAAAAAAAAAAAAAAAAAAGGAAATTTATGCAGGTTATGAAAAATAAATTCAAAACCCAAACTCCCTTTAAAGTAGCTTTAGAGTAGGGTGACAAAAGGACTTGTGGAAGCCGAGCAACACATAATCTTGAAAGCAGTGTTTGCTTCAGTATCTTGAAAATTTAGAAGCCCAAGTCTATCCTTGTAAACACTTCCAGTCGTAGCTGCTGGTGGGAATACTTCTGACTGATTTACAAGGGTTCATTGGACTGGACTGAAATGGTAGCTCTGTTAAGCTGGGGGGGGGGGGGTTAAAACAAATTAATGCAGGCAGTGCTGATATTTTCAGTTCTGTAAAGCAGAAAACATGCACTGAAAACTCCTTGTTCTTAAATGAACTCTGGAATCTTTCTGGGCAGGTCATGCAAAGATACTGCTCTTTTACTCATTGCTGTGCTGCTTTGCAACGCTTATTTTATCAATACATTAGTATATAAAAAAAAAATCCCTTCAGGGAAGCATGATTGTGCTGTCTGCCCTCTTGTCTTGAGCGATTAAGGATATTTATGGCATTTGTCTTGCTCTTTATGACAGAGTTGTTTCAGCATAGCAGATAGCTGGTAGAGATTTACTCATGCCTCCTCTCTCTGCCCTCTCCACGAATTTCTTATGAATTCCTTCAAAATATTATCCACTCTTTGTATGTACAACAGTTGTTGTTTCCAGGGAATTTCAGTGTTCTTCAAGGTCCCCTGTAAGAAATGAACTGTGGCAACTGCCACTAATACTGTTAAAATTACAGTGTAGACAAGGTACATGTCCATGGCTAGGCTTGTAACTATAAGAACTGTGACTTAGTCAAGTGGCCTGAGAGCGGGACACAAGCACACAAACCAGTCACGACAAGGCAAGTGTGAAGGTAGGAATTTATAGTGCCTCTGCTTTTCCCGGCACTGCCTGTCTGTGCAGACCTCTCCCGCTGCCAGAGCCGAGCAGTCTGCCTGTCGGCGCAAACCAGGCGCTTACAGCTCGCTCTTCATTAGGTTTCAACTCTTTTTATGGGCTCCCAAGTTGAAACTCTGGGGTATGATTTTGCTGAATTGCTTATTACTGTTTTCTTTTTTCTTTTTCTTTCCCCCTTCCTTGAGGGTTTCAGTTAGCTTTGGGTATCTCAAATAGATATCCAGAATTTATAGGTTTTAACAGGAATCAGCTTCTGTGAAATGCTGACTGTAAGGTCTCATCTCCTCACATGAATGCTGTGAAAATACGTATGTGTTTGAAGCACCCCTGGGTATGGCGGCGACTTCCAGGGTAGAATCCATAAGGAAAAGACTTGGTTCTGTCTTTGAATCCTGGTGTGAGATAGTCAGGGATACAGCATGGATCCAGATTTTGAAGTAGGAGAAAAACAGAGCATTGTTCTTCTAAATCAGTACAGTCCGTGCTTTGCACTGCATATGGCAAGATTCCTGGGAAGGTGGGAGGGGAAAGGCAATATTCTGGTCTTTTGTAGTTGAAGATGGTAACACATATGCAAAGAAAGTTGAATTCTGGTCCTGAATACTTGAATTTGCAACCTGAAAATGTTCTTTTAGGTCTTTTCCTGTGTGTATTCTAGTCTCTGTTAAAGTAGGCAAGGATAGATTTTTTTTTTTTAATGATTTTTAAAAAATTCATGGAGTTCCGTACTTTTATTTCAAATTGAGGGAGAAAAGCAAATATTAAATGAAGAGGTCAGTTGCAGTGATAGGCTAAAATGAGTCTCATGTTCTGTGATAACTTGTTCTGTGGACTAATATTATAGAAACCTCTTTGATTTGAAATTTTTAAACCCAGGAGTTGATACTGACTTTCAGAATTTTCTGTGCAAGTGTGAAGGTGTTGGGAGCAGAAGGAGGAAACATGGAATTCTTAAAGCTGAAATAGCCACCCCCGAAAAGGCTTGTGGAGTCAGAAGCAACATGCAAAGGAGGAAAAAAATGCAGATAGTGATAGTGCCACAACTCGTTTATCTAAAAAGCAAGATAATTTTTTAGTGTCTGGCATTTATACTGAGGGACTTTGTATACATACACTGCTCTGATTTGTGAGATCAGCTCCATTTCTAGCCTTCCCTATTCATTTCATTAGTGTGGTACCTTACTAAAGGTGTGGGAGACTACGTACAAGGTTGCCATGCTGTACATGTATCTAAAGCACTTTTAAAGCACAATATCCCATGCAACAGAAAAGTGGTACCATCCTCATCTGAAGCAGGGAGCAGCGGCAGAGAGGCTAAGGCCCAAGACACATTAAACTTGTAAAGAGGAAATTTCCTGTTTGATTTTTGGAAAGAGTGAAATGCTCAAGTGTGGATGCGGCCCTAAGTGGTTTGTCGGCGCTCATACAGAAATCTATACCAGAGTAGGTAAATGCATCCCTAGCCCAGTGCCTTACACTTAAGATCATCCTGTGATTGAGTCATAGCTTTGTAAAGGAGTCGGCATTATGCACTTAACTACGTTTAAAGCAACTCACTGAGGACACTAGATAATAGCCTGTTTGCTCATTTTTCTCGTCCTCCTGTTGTGTTTGGTCTCGTTTGTATTATTTTTCTATCTTTTGACAATGTGTATCCAATGACTGAATACTAGTGCCTTGTCAAGTGGAAATTTTAAAGGAAAACAGCCTAAACATACGAAGTCACCAATATTTGGCACCTGTGACATGGCCGAACACGCCCGATAACTTGCGTGGGCCCTGTGCAAAGGCAGCACGTGGGCATAGCGCTGGCAGCCAAGCCTCTGTCACATCACTTAAGAATAGCAAGTCTGTTTGGAGGAGGCGGCCGGGGCGGGAGGACAGGAGACTCTGCTGGGAATGTCCATCTGTTCTCCCTGCTGCTGAGGTTGCCTGCCTGTGATTCCTTGGCTGGAGAAACCTGCGCAAATAAAAAATAGCTTCCATGACTAATAGCGACAACTTGTGCTAGAAGAGGATGCTATCAATTGGGGAGCTTAAAAAAAGAAAAAAAGTGACTTCTCTTAGGATCATTCAACTCCAATGTGAAACTTGATTTTGCCTTTTCCCATTAGATCTTTTACCACTTTTGTACCTTATTCAACCAATATATAATTGCATGTTTTGGATCTTCTAATGCACTTGCTTTTATAGCTGCTTATTCCATGTGACAAATGCAGTGCTATTAGTATAACTTCCTGCTGAGGATATAAACCTTGCTCTTAAATGTTGGAGGACTGACTTGCAGGGATTTGACTTTAAGGAGGTATGGCTTCATTTCTTCAAAACTGTGCTGTGCTCTTATTTTATATAGCAAAATTTCTGTCATGAGCCAGAAAACTGCAAAGCTTTCATAGCTAGAAAGGTAGTCAGCTCTCTGCGACTCAAGTAGTATTATGTAAGGAGTAAAGTGCTGGTGGCTAATTTGGTGAGTTTAGCAGAATGGAGAGCAGAGGACAAATTCCATTATAAGAGTATTTATTTTTAATCACTCTTCAGCATAGTAAGAAGAGAGACACTGATACTTCTTAAGCATTTTTATTAGTTTTATAAGGTTTCCAAAATCATTGCACGTTTCTGGGGTCTATATGAAAGTTAATGAAAAACAGTTTCTAATTATTCTCTCCTTTTGTGATTGTTAGCATGATGAGGTGGCAGGGACTCTTTTACATTAATATTTGGAAAGCAGAAATGTTTCTTTTGGTACTTATATTTTTCTTGTTGCTTATAGGGGGCTGTCTGGTCATCTGTTTGGAGTCCTGCAGCAACAAATCCTGTTTTGTGACCTTTTGAATCTTTTAGCTTTTGTTTTGGAAGGCCAGCATAGCCTACCCCCTCCTCTTGACAAACCCATCTAGAAATGATTTGTTGCATGAAGACCAGGATTAAGTCTTAGAAGTTAACAAGGACTGGGTAGGAATTGCTACTTCTGAAATTCTTTACAGTTCTGGGGATATGTAATTAGGGAATATCATCAGGTTAGCTCTTTTTTCTTTTTTTAATTTACAGCTCTTTTTTCTTTAACATAGAATTTAGAAATCTAGGTTAATAATAATTTGTATTGTGTGAATATCTGTGTGTTTTGGCATGTTCTGTTGATGCAGAAATGTCAGTATCTAATGCATCTGGTGACTCTCTCCTTTTCTTCCCTGAAAGTGTACATAAGGAGTACTCTTGAAGAGTAAACTGTGCTGCAACATGCCATATAAGTTATTCTACTTATATTTAAGTGTAAAGAAATACATGCCTCCAGAAACATGTGAAGGCATTTAATTATCAGAACCATTTGTTGTTATTATTTCCTGTGCTGTTAAGGAAAATAGCAAGAAAAAAACCCAAGCCCCCCTGGGAAACCAGAAGCTTTTTAGATGTGTTTTGTGGTTGATGTTTCATGCTTGTTAACTCCAGGATTTGGTTTCAAAACCTTTTTAATAGAGGTGCTAATGGGATTCTTCTCCATGTTACAGAATGTGTGACAAGAGATTTTGTGTGACAGCAAGGTGAACTGCGAAGGGCAATATACCAGCCAGTAGCATTGCCCAGGTTTCCATACAGCTGCTGTTACTGGGATAGTATCGCAGAGGATGAGGGAGGGAGTCTTCCCCAGGCATTGCTTATATGCTTATTTGGTGTCTGTCAATTTGCTGGCAGTCTGTTCTGGACTGTGTGTTTAAACTTGCATTTGTTCCTGAGACAACGAAATGCCAGTAGGAATGAAACCCAAGTGTGGCCCATCACCAAATGCCGCAGACAGGTGTCTTCCTCAGCATGGCCCCCAGCTGCCCTTCGCCTGCTGGGTGACAGCGAGCACCCGCAAAGCTGTTTCTGCCCACAGGCACTTGCAGTGGCCTGCTGTAGCTAAACTGGAGGTCATTTGCTGAGCAGATTAGCGTGGCCACCTGCATTAGTCTGTTTGCACAGCATGGAGTTTCACGTGGGTTAATTTACCATGTTTTTCAGAGGGATTCTGCAACAGGCTCTGAGCTTCTTATTGCTGAAAGTTGGCTGCGCTTAATCTCTAATATATCTTGTATGTCCACC
Source organism: Dromaius novaehollandiae (assembly GCF_036370855.1). Classification (NCBI taxonomy): domain Eukaryota; kingdom Metazoa; phylum Chordata; class Aves; order Casuariiformes; family Dromaiidae; genus Dromaius; species Dromaius novaehollandiae. Next base: position 18,763,681 of record NC_088101.1, on the reverse strand, counting down.
CATGGAGCAGAGAGACTGAGGCACAGCAGGAGCAGCTTGGCCGGACAAAGGACCTTTGGGGTGGAGAAGGTTACTTCCTATGAACTGTTTAGTTACGCAGTCCCATGGGCCCTCTTCTGCCTACACCAGCTCATCCTGGCTCGTACTTCCCTACATGGATTGTGCCATTGATGTTGTTATGACTTGACTTGCCATATTTGAAAAGACAGTCTTTCTTCTTGGGTCTTTCATTTCCTTTATTTCAAATCCAGAAATATTGCTACTTGCAGTGTCTAAGGTCCTTGTTGGGGGTTTAGACGTCCTCAGTGTAAGTTACTATACCAAGCAAAATGAGACCACTCTTCTATGGTTAGTTGATTATGCTACATAGTAGATTTTATTTTGAGCTGTAGACTCCTGCTATTTAAACACAAGTTCACTTAAGTGTCTGTAGGGTTGGATCTGGTGCTTTTTTTTCCCTCTTCATTTTATTCTCTATGCTGTCACTCTGCCAAAGTTAAACCCTTGAGATGAATAGGTGAGATGAAGGATAAAGATCTAATGACACTTGTTGAAAATTAGTTGTAAAAATAAGTTGTACCCTGGATGTCTGTCTTAATTCTTGTTCATGCCAAGGCAGCTTACAAACAGGTTTTGTTTAGATTTGGTGATTTCTGGTTTATGGTGTTTCTTTTCAACTGGGAATGCTATAAATCCTTTTCAAATAATGCATCTGACTATCAAACATGTTCCCATGCCTGTAGTATTAACATCAGGCCATGCCCTTTGTACACTTAATAAAGCAGGAGCTGTTTCCCCTGAAGGTGCAGAGACCGGAATTACGTTTGAATGGAAAAATCAAATAAAACAGAATTGAAAAGGAGAGAGAAAGAAATAGCATGCATTTCTGAGGTGAAGGTTGAGTGTATCATATTGTAGACTGTAAAACTGCTTAATCTAGTGACTAATGCAACTGTGGCTACTCAGCATAGCATGGTGCCTGCCCCTGCACTCTATTGACACTGTCCTTTACAGTTAAAATGAATTCAAAATGCTGCCAACAGATATTACCTCACTGCACTGTAGAGTATCCACCTAATGTTTGACAGCTGTTCCTCACTCTGAATACAACTAACCCCACAAAATCTTTCTAAAGAAGTACTCTCTATTTTTATTTGTAATGTTTTTAAAGCAAAATGAAGGAAGAGGCAGATAACTCCTGGGAAGGACCCCCACCCGCTGCAAGCCCTCAACCTCTCTTTCTGTGGTACCTGAACCTAGCTGCCGTAGGTCCGCTCTGGTCCTTCCTCAGCACAAGGCCAGGTGGTCTGACTCCACACCCTATGGTGCAGGGCCAGCATTACTTCATTGCCTGTGATGCTAACTTTGCCGAAGTAGGCTGCAGCGTAAGTCTAGGTGAAAGCGGGGATGATGCCCTAATGCTGAGGAGACCTTCTTGCTGACTTTCACATAAGAGGTCTGACTAATATGAAATCAGAATCTGAGCTGATGCAGCTCTTCTTGATGGGTAAACATACAAAAAAGGAGGATCCCAGCAGAGTTTAAAGGCCTAAAGAGCTGATAAAACTTTAATGATGTTTTGCAGTTTCATATGCATTTTCGTATTGTGAAGCTTCTATTTTCCACTTTGGTTTTGTGATGGTCTTCAAGGGAAGCAATGGAATGCCTGTCTCTTGTTTTTGGCTGAAATAAGCTTCTCCCGAATAATAAGAAGAAAGCCATGAGGGAGAACTGGTTTTCTCTGGGATGCAAAATCTATGTATGAATCATGCAAAAGGGTAGCATTAGACTGTTGATTGCAGAGGATGTATTTCCTAAAAAATACATTAAACTAGGCCTGAAACTTAACTGTAACTTTGAATATATGCTTGCTTTGTTTACTCAGTTCCTTTCAGAATGGAACTTGGGGTTTTTTTTCTGGCTTGCGATGTTTAAAAAATAATGGTGGAGCGTAGTAGCAGACTCTTAGATGATGGTTGTTGTCTCAGAACTCTTTAGAAAATTTTTTCACATCTGCACGTCACTTATTCTTGGTCTGACACCTGAGCATGGACCTGTTGCTGTCCTGAGACTATTAGAATTGCTTCCGACTGTCCCTGACTTTGATGCATGCCAAGGTCTGGTGCAAACAAGTCTCTTGAAAGCAGTGCTCCCTGCCTTCCCTCTCCTTTTCGCTAGCTCTTCCATCTTTGTCCTGACATTTTGAAAAATTGGGCTAAACAAAACAGAGGAAAGAACAAAACAAAATAGGAAGTAAGGCCATCGTAAGTAGGAATTAAGGCCTTTGTAAAACAGTGTATTTGGATCCATGTATACAGTGTTCTTGTAGTTTGTTTCAGATGTGTATTGATACTTCTGCATGTTCATAGTTGTTTAATGTTGCTCATTCAGTAATTTCTGCTACTGCTATATTAAGCCATTTGCTATCTGCATTAGTGGATAGTCAGTCCAACAAGAGAAAACTAAACTGTGTGATTAAACCGGTGTTTTTTTTCTTCATTTGTGTTTAACAGCCTTTCTCCTCCTCTAATGATTATCTAAGTAACAGAAGGAAACCTTTCCCTTACATTATTGTTGTGTGTATTCCACCCAGACTGCGCTTGGACTTGAGGGAAGAATACTGTCTTTTCTTTCTGAGATGCAGAAAACGAGCATGCCACGTTCTGTTCCTCTGCCTTATTTAATCTTCCAAGTGGCAATGGCACAATACGAAAATCATGTGTGTAATTGGTTGTGTAGTGCCTTTAATACTTCTGGATTATGTAATTATGAGGCACCTAATTCTCCGACTGTGTGAACAAAGCCACGCTTTAACGTTTCAAGATCGTATTGCTCAGTAATTTAATAAGGAAGAGCTGCTCCGTGCACCTCCCTTGTTCATGACTGTGGTTTTCTTGATGGCAGGCTGGTGTGTTTAAATGGCTCTGGAATCAGACAATGATTTTACTCAAGTCACCTTTCCTTAAAGGCAGTAAGTCAGAAAGAGACCTGTCTGTCCATTGGCATATGACAATCAGCTCTCATGGTGAATCCAGTAATCTGGCATACGCTTCGTCCACGGATTTCACCTTCTTTAAGCACCATTATCTATTTTAGCTTCTTACATGCTAACTTTTCAGACACAGTGGTTTCTGAACTGAGGGTTTGGGGCGGGTTGTTTGTTTGTTTTTTACAAAAACAAGCAGAAAGAAGCACTTCAGAACCTGCATCTCTGGTGACAGTTAGTGATATGAATTATATGTGGAATCGGCGATAAGAAAATGATTATTTATAGGAAAAATCCATATGGCTTGTGCTGATTTGGCATTCCGCAGCTCTCTGAAAAGCCTCTGTGTTGCCTGGGTTGGGGAACCTGAGCAGCATCAAATCGGGCTGAGTAAAAAGATCCCTGTGGGACTGGTGAGTGCCAGCCGCTCACGGCCTGAGCAGGGCGATTCCATGGGGCCGGAAGAGTTTGGGGCGTAAGGTGGGGCAGGAGGCAGCTTTCTTCTCTCTCCCCATCTCGTAAGTGCTTCTCTTGCACCTGGTACTTTTCTCCCTTCTCCCACCAGTTGTGCTGTTTCTCTATTTTGATTAATATATCTTTTAGCAATTCCAAAAGATGAATTTTCAGTTTCTTGTGGTTTATTGAATTAAGATACAGTTTAAAGTAACATTCTGATGTGTACAAAGACTAACACAATGACTTCATGCTGGTTAGTCCCACAGAAACTTAGCAGCGTCACTCAATAATGAAAATTATAGTACTGTACATAACTGATTTTTAAAAAATAGTGTTGCTATTGGGAGTAAAGTATTGATCTCTGAAATGGAAATTGCTTTTTAAGTTAACCAATCATTTAAGTTAACCAATCTTTTACTATTGCATTTTACTATGTAGAAATATTTCCTGATTTGCCAACAAACTGAAATGGAAAAAATAATACAGACCATGTTGCTGACTCTGCTAGTAAATCCCTAGTTCAAAGGGAGAAAAGTAGGATTTTGTAGCTTACTGTATACTTGCATTGTCATGAATTGAATTTTCAATGTTGCAGTCTATTTCCTGTTGTAATAATGATTTATGTTTTCCTAGTTAAGGAGCCTAGTTCTTTAGAGCAGCATCCACATTTAAGAGTGGTCTTGAAAAGAGCAGCAGTGCTACAGTCCATTCAAAAGATCGCTTGAAAAGTTTCCAGAAAGACTGTTACTGCAAGTGGCAAATAAAAACCTTTGACAGAGAGAACCTCAGTTTGAAGAACTTGTCAAGTATTAAGTATTCCCACAAATCAAAAATATGAGCGGCCTACTGAAAGAAGACAAGATTAGTCCAATTGTTAATGACTGTAACTTGTAATGCCGGCTCAGGAGTGTGAGTCTCACTAGTTAAATTTCCCAATGGCATTTTTATGCCTGAAAGGACACGACAATTAAAGACAAGTAAGATGATCGTATTTTTAACTGAGTACCAGAAAAAACAGAAAACAAGCAGTAAGTGTTTATTATGATTTTTTTTCCTCTTTAAAGTAACTCTGGAGTGCTTTTTTTTCTTCCCAAAGAGATGGTAGTTTCTAAATGAAGCCCCTGTGTGACCCAAGAGTTTTGTAAGTGGGTAAAGATTTTCTTTTGAAGGAAGTGCTGAACCCTAGTAAGTAGCTTGTGTGTAAGCTGCCCACCAAAGTTTTAAAATGGCAAAAATTATGTTCTTCAGCAGAGAGAATTTTGTTAGGACAACTATTTGTATTCAGTTATGATACAACAAGGCAGCCAAGGAACTATCTTGAGACAAGCAGTTTAATGAATATTACGAATATACGAATCTTTGATCCAAATGAAATTGCACTTTTTCCTTGCTGTTTATGAAGGTTAGATGATTGCTTAGATGATTGCTCACCACGAATGTGCAATTTAACCAATTTGGTTTTAGTGTACCATAGATGGCACTAACTCTGTAACCTAACGGAAGTTCATTGTCCTTTAACATTTGTTACAGGAAAAAAATGAAAACCACTTTTCTGTTTTTTGCGAGGTTTCTTTTTATGCATGGTACCGAAACCTCGCTAGACTGCAGAAGTCACGTGGAAGGCTGCTGCAGCTTTGTTCCTTCTTTTGCCTCACCACTGCCATAGCTTGTCTGCACAGGTAGGTCAACAAGGGGAACCAAAAGAAAGGTGCTCTGAAGGTTCGGGTGCTCCTTGTCTGGCTTGGGAGGGACAAGTGCAAGTGTCCTTACCCTGGAGGAGGAAGGTGTCTTCTAGACCCTGTTGGGATCCCAGCGTCCCTGTCCCTTTGGTTTCTCAGTCCTTGATGGAATAGATGGTAGCAGTGTCGTCTGCAACAGGTTTCTAGTCCTCTTTATCTTCTCAGAGGAATCGTCAGAATGGCTCTGGCCTTTTTGTTCCGTCTTCTGTGTGGTCCAGTTGCAGAGAGTATTTAAAATAAGGTTTTAATCCAAGCTGAAGTGGTGTTTCAAATGAACCAAGGAGAATTTTCACCTAATTAGCTTTTAAAATAGTCTTTGAAACTTAAATGTTAGGCCTTCATGTAAGAATTATTTATCAAAGGTGACATTGTCTCTTCTTCTTAGCAGTAGCTGTAGAGGTTTGTTTTCTCTTTTGTAGTCTTGATAAGATGCTCTTCCAGAGAACTAGTAGTTATCTTCCACATCAGCATTTTCATACTTAACTGTTTTTTTCCTTTTTTTGGTGGAAAAACTCAAATATTTCCTAACTCTACATGCTTTTATTTGCGTTAAGAGAATGAATGTTTGGATTGTATTATAAAATTCTTAACTGTATTGTTGTAGGCTGCAGGAAAAAGGAGAAAAATAGGTTGAAAGCCCATTCTTTTTGACTTTCATAGCAGATTCATCAACACTACTTCCTGTGGTTTCATAGATAGCCTTAGACCATGAGAAGAAAGATACAGAATTACTTTCTTTTGTGGATGATCTTTTGAAACCTGGTTGTCTGTCTTGTATGTTTTCTGAAGATAAGATCCTGTCTATACTGACTCATATTTTTAGACGCCATGATGTGTCCTGCCTCTTTTGTATAAGAAGCTTCTGCTGTTGATTTGCCTTTTTTTTTTTCCTGTGTGCTTTTCAGCTTTCCAGCAGGCTATTTACAGGAGGTATACTATTCTCAGTCTAAGCTCTCTAATGAATTTTCTGTACAAAGTTAAGTATTTCAAATTGAAATATATATACAAGAAAATCATATAAATTTTGCAATTACAATATTAGTTATACAAGTTTTAGAGTCTATGAAAACTTTTGGGTGTAACAAATACGGGTTTATGATGGAGGTGGGTTTTTATTACTTGGTCTGTTTCTTCAATAGGCTGGAAAAGAAACTGCCAAGCAGTTCTTAAAGCTTCAGTTAAGCACTGGCGAGCCTTAACACACACATGACTACATTATAGGTGTATTATTTTTATGGGTCTGTAAGGTTTATCCCCTGCAATCACTTCAAAAGCCATGCTATTGCAGTCCAGAGGGAGTAGCAAGCAGCCGAAAAGTCACTGAAGTGCAAATAGAGCTTTTTTTTTTTTTTCTTCGCATGTGTTTTTCACTTGACAATAATGAATCCATGAGAAAACAGTTTCCTTTGAATTACTGGGCTGGCGGTGGCCAAATTTGACCAGTCAGTTGTACTGACCACTGCAAAGAAGCAGCAGCAGAAGAAACCTGTGCTTCATAGAGGAATGTGTAAGAAGGCAAAAGATTTTGCTCTGGGAAATCGAGATGACATGTTCTTGGGAGTAAGACCTCTTGCTTGTTTGCTGTATCGAAGACTGTAGTAGCCTGAAATGCATGTAAAAGAAAATCATATAAAATTTTCATTGTGAAAATGTGTCATTAATGGAAAAGGAAGCAATTCAGCTATTTTTCTCCTGTAAAGAAGCCAATTAATTAAGCTACCTAGCTACCTACACATTATAGTAAATAAACGGAAGTAGACATAAAATAAACAGAGAAATGAACGCGCAAATGAGTGGATAAGGAATAAATAAATTAAAAATGGGGTAGACTTATTTTCTGTAGTGAAAGTCTTTTGAAGGCCTGTGTGAGAACTTTGGCCTTCTGACTTCTCACCAGCTGCTGGGGCCTGAACTTTCTGGCTTATGCCTTGCAAACAGCATGCAAGTGCCTGTCTTAAAGCTCTCACAGACAAGTAACAACCAGTTTTGGCTTTCTTGAAAACTTCTCTTTTGATGTTTTTAGCTACAATCATAAAAGCTAAGCATCTGAAAGCATCGATCAACCCATAAAGCCTTATAAACTGGAGGCAGATGCAGACAAAAACATGATTACTTAAAAAATAGTGTTGTTTGTTGGCTGTTTTCCTTAACATTGTCAGCACACTTTTATTGCACGAAAATTTAAGCAAAGATGCTGGGCTTAGTATATTTGTCCTGAATGTGCAAGAAAGTAGGCTTTGTCATTTGACATTAGATTTTTTTTTTGTACTACTTTTTGTGGGGAGGATTTGTTTTGTTTTGTTTTTGTGATAAATCACTGATAATTCATTATCTTGGTCAATGATTTCATTGCTCTAATGAGCGCTTATGGTCAGAGTGACACCCATGGCTGTGCGCTTTCTTGTTGCCTTGATAGGGGCTCATGGTTTTGTGTGCTTGCTCATGGTTTTGCTGGGTATTGACCGGAGGTGGCACAGCTTAGTTCAGCTGAAACGTGTGCTGTAGAGGCCAGGCTGTAACCGGCCAGCCTGGGATGGAATCGCCCAGCCCGTAAGAGATGGTAGAAAGTGTTACTGCTGGCATTTCCATGTGCAGTTCAGTGTTAATGAAGATTTGCAAACACCCACAGGCTCATGACACTCTAAATGGAGACCTTCAAGTAAAAGGAACGTTCTGTAGCTATGAGCTTTTCCAAGTATTTCCTTTTGCTAGATAATCTTTTAATCATGGATATTTTTGTGATCCTTGTAGCTGTGTGCTGACTGCATAGCCATAGCTTGCTAGATGGAGAGATGAGAAAAGTAGAGAAAAACATTTTAATGTTGTAAAAAGGTTTTTTATGTAGGACAAAAGTAAAGCGAGTTACAGTTAGGTTTGCAGTTAGTATTGTAGTAGTTGGGAAGAATGTTTTCTGGAGTGAATTAAACTGATACTCTGTTTTATCTGAGCCAAAAGTAGGCAGTGTTCTTTTCTGAAAAATGAGTCATTCTACAGAGCAAGGAAGAAAGAAGAAAGTACAGTTTAATGCACAGGGCTTAACTTCTTCAATCACTGCATTAATGAAGTGCTGTGTTAAAAAATGTCACTGGGACCTAACTTGCACAGAATAGAAGCAGGAAAATGATTACCTCTTTTTGCCCCATTAAAACATTATTCTGCTCTATGCTTTGATAGAGTAGTGTTAGCTATGGTATTCAAAGGACTTTATGCATTGTGTTTTAAAATGCTGGTTACAGAGTATGTTTAGCTCTAGTTTCTCTGATGTGTTGTGGAAATTCAGCCAGTATTAGCTCAGCAAGGCTGTGAACAAAATGTATCACCTGCTAAAATACAGATTTGCGTATATCGGTGCACTGGAAGTAATAGTTGTTCAGCAGCACTATACTCCTCAAATGCATAATAATGTCTTACAGAACTGTAATATTACGCTTGTAGCTAGTAGTAGTTCACATGTTAACCTCCCAAGAAGAGCCAGCCCAACGGACGTTACATCAGAAGTTGCTTCAGTTAGTCAAAGAAAAAGAAAAAAGCATTTTTTCTTCTCTGTCATATTGTAATTTTTCTGAAACTTAAGTGTTAAAACCAGCAGATGTAAGAGTGAGGACTTTCCCCCGAGCTGTGGGGACTAGAATTGAAGTTTTGCTTGTTTATACCGTCACAAAGCTGAGAGGAGCCTGTGACCCACGTCGGCAGTGTTGATGGTAAATCTGGAGAAAGGAAGCTCAGGAGGAAATTCCCAAACTTGCAGGAACATCCAAGAAATTTTACAGGCAACCAATATGACTTAAGAATGGTAAAATACTGAGTTATGTGTAAAATAGTTTTTTGTTGATCAGTGTGACTTTACAAAATGCAAATTTAGGCAGTAACGTACTTATCTACTTCATAGCAGTTTGGAAATCCCTGTAACAAAAGTCAGGACCGTGCAAACTGAGTGGAGCAGAATGCAAGTTGGGCTGCTGCTGACTTGAAATCGATGGCGCTAGTTAAACGTGAAGCTGTGTATGTTCAAGATCTTTAAGTCTCAGACCTACGTAAGTAGGAAGACATTGAAATTGTGTAACAGTAAGGCGACCCAAACACGTTCTGCTTGGTGAGTATTACAGCAGTCAGCAGAGCAGTGGTATGTAAAGCTAGGCACTTTAGCTTTAAAAGCACATCACATATAAAGGTTTAGTTCGTACTGGTACAGCAGTCTTTTGCTATAGCTATATGGGTATGGCTGCTCTCCCATAAGGAATGCACAGCTACAATTGCAGTATCGTATTTTGCAAAAATCTATATTTCAGTTTTTTAATGTGACTTCCCTAATCTTGCATTAAAGGATGGTAATTCTTTCTTCTGACGTACTGTACAATTACTTTCTGCTGATCAGATTTGCTTCTTTCTCATTTAATGTTGGAATTGCTCTATTGGAAAAGATCTGGTGTTTGAGCAGCTCGCCTCACCTCTTCTTGTATTTTTCTGGTTAAAGCATCTGATAAGTTACTTGAATGTTGTTGCTTTCAGAAGAAATGCATTGGATTTACAGATACTTCCTTTATTATACATGCTGCATTTAAACATATATATATATGTTACGTTTTAAAACAATTTCTGAAGGGTCACATAAACACTGTGTTTCATATTTACATTATGTACATGTTCAGGATAAAATTAAATCTAGAAATTCTCTAAATAGCTTTAAAAGTCCAAAAACTTCACCGCACTCCGAAGTGGTGGAGATTCTGTGTTCCTTGTCCAAATGTGCTTTCAAGTAGACCTGTGCAAGATAAATCATGTGAATCATAGAGTCAAGAGATTTTTCTTTTTTCCCCTTAAAGTTAAAAGTTGACTGAAAATCTCTATCTTGGATGTATGTGCCTTCTTGACATTGACTTTCACATACTCATCACCGTACTGTGGTTAATAATTCATTCCATATTCTTTGAAAACAGATAGTCTGGGAAGTGCTCTGGAAGAAATAATCACATAGCTCCCTTCAAAATTAATAAACCTCTCTGTAGCTAGATCCCCTGAATGTCCTGAAAATCTTGTTCTTGCAAATACAAAATGCTACAAAAGCTGACTCAGGGATTTATTTATGGATGTGATCTCTGGTGTACATATAGTTTTTATTAAAATCCCAAGTCTGTGTGATGATTTGTCACATATGGAACTGTATTTAGGGGTGTTTTCACGTTGTGTATTTTATGATTGCCATTCGCACATTCATATCGGCTCAACTGAGGCTGGCCAAGTCATGGAGGCCTTTATCCCGCAGCTGCAAAGAGCGAGGTTGTGGAGAGCCTTGGACATAGATACTTAATTCGTGTATCAAATTCAGCCTGATCAAATGCCAATTAAATCCTCTTTGGCTAATTGGTAAGATGTTTAAACATTTATTAACCTCCTGTTGGAATTCTTGGTCTCTAACTATGAAAAAATCTTATAACTGGGCATCAGAAACCTGGCAGGGTGTCATATTTGAGATTACTGAGAGATTAAAGACCATAAGATTACCATAAAGACCAACTCTGTAAAATAATATATTTTTCCCACCTGTTATTTCGTCTTTCACCTGATGTTCTCCTTGCAAGCTATTTTTTCTTGGTGACCTCTTCTTACGTCTGTCTCTGCATAGCAATGTGCTGCTCCTGCCCAGAGCAGCTTACTGTGTGGGATGTAGGGTGGTCAGCTGGAGAGCCAGGTTAAAATAGGAGGAGGACCCGGACAGTTTGTGTCCCCCTAATATAACTTGAAGCACAGTGATTTGGTTTAACGTTGGTGTTAGGAGCTAGCGCAAATCTGCCTGCTGCGTTAGGGGTCGTCACTCCCCAACCACGACCCAGAGTCCTGTCTAATTTGCATCCACTCTTCTGATGCCTAATAGCAAAGGTTATTTAAAGAAACATAATCGAGGCTGTTCTGTAACCTGTGTAACTGGGGGTTTTGTGTTCATTTTCATAATTGCCTCTAAGTGATGGGAGGTTTTTTTTCTGCACTAATTTTCTTCAGTTCTGTATTTAAACAAAACATTTGCCAAGTCATTTTTTTCTAAAGATCATTTTCAGGAAGCTGTATCAAAGATTTACACAGTTGCTGTATAACTCTATTCTTCACCAGTTTCAAATGTATTTGAAATGAAGATGGACAAAATAATGCAGTCTCCCATAAAATGTGACATCCCTTCTTCCTGAGTAGTGGTAGCTTCGGAAAACACAGCAGCTTCTTAACACAGTCATGTTGATTTAGAATCAGCATCTGAATTTAACCACCTACTCAAGATCATATTTAGGCATATGCTCTCAGCAGGAGGAAATTAATGTGGTCATCTTTTCCTTGCACTGGCTTCCCTAACTAATTGAAATATGAGCTCTTACCAGGACAGAAATTACTATGGAGAGCTTTCTCTCAAAAGCATTTTCCTCAAAGGTTAATTGTTTCTCACTGAGCGCAGTGTAACTCCAGTACATCCTGATGGTGTCATTAGGAAATAACCTTTAAAGAGAGTTTAATTTTACTTGGCTCTCTATAGAAGAATTTGGTTATGGGCTTTAGATTCCCTAACTTAAAGAAGTCGTCCTATGTGGTTTGAGTTAGCGTGTGGAAACCTGCAAGTATTGGCTTTGCTTCCCCCGCCCATACAGTCACTGTCTTAGATGTAGCCTCGTAGCACATCAACACCTCTATCACAGAAAGGTCAGGTTAAAATAGTAGCTTGAGCCTGTTCAAGGCATGGGTGCAAAAGCTGAGATTAATCCTCAGTGTGTCTTCACTCCTGGTTCTTTTTCTCCATGGCTCTGAATACAGACCATTAAACCCAAATGCAGAATTTTTGATGCCAGTTGTGCTTGCTTTTCCAGTCAGGTTGCGTGCAAGTATCCATGTCAGTGCTGGCAATTGCTTATTAAGACCTCAAGAGCATGAGAAACAGTATTTTTATTTTCCTTTAATGTCTGTTTCTGGGAAATATGAGCAGAGGGCTGTAGATCCACAGGTAATAAAACAAATGCATTGGTTCATGTCGAGTAAATGTTTGTCTCCCATTGATAAGAAAAATTGTTCTGCTGAAGGAAGAAGGCTGCTTTTTATCTAATAGTTCTGATTCTTAATAAAATGGCAAGTGGGGGTGGGAAGGAGCATAAAGCAATTCTGCAGTGGCACAGTATGAGGAAACTGTGACAAACAAATGTTATCCTCAGGAAAAAGAGAAAAAAATTATTACGAGCCAGTATCAGGTTTTTGCAGTTGGGTTTTTGGATGCCAGGCATTCATACATTGAAGCTTAACCTGCTAATGTTGTTACCCATGCAGTCCTGTAAATTGTCGGGTGCTTGGAAAGTAATTAGACTGCAGTATGTTAGTAAAATAGTGCTCTCAAATGCTACAGTGAGAAGAGCAAACAAGAATGCCGTCCCTGCGGGGCCCTTGGAGGCACCAGAGGCTGCTGCTGACCTGCAGGGGAGAGATGCAGAATTCGCTGAGGGACTTGATGTGACTATTGCTGTATCTGTGAAATACAGGTGGCTCTTGTTTAAACGTTACTGAGGTTGGGGTTTGTGCTGCTGAGAGAAACATTAACTGTAAAAACCTCATCTGAGTTAAATGGTCCCCCAAAAAGGATTACCACATTAAATTGCAAAGGGCAAGCTACAAATTACTTTTTAATGGCAAATTGCTGACTCTAGAAAAATATTATCCAGCAATATACTTACTAATAGATGTCTCCTCATTCGGATTAGTGAGAAAGATATAACACTGAATAATTCTAATAGCAAACCCATACTTTATATGATGGACAATATTATAATCCAAGCTATGCAAATAGAAGATATTCCCAGAATCAAACACAGCATTGGATTTCACCCTTTTTTTTCCCTCAAAGATTTTTAGAGTGGTGCATTCTGTATAGAGCTCGAGTATATTTGAGCTTCTCTTCAAAAGCCATTTTTCCTGTTTCACCCTGTTTCATCTTACCCACATTTCATTTCAAGCATTGTGTCTAAAGGCTGCCTGTACTTCCTTCCTGTGCAGGACCTGGCTGCCTTATTGGAAGCACTCTTGTTTTCTGGTGGGTTGAGCTGGGTGAAGGAATATAAGGACTTGTTCCTCTCCCTTTATGGCTATCCCTGCCCTTCCACTGACTGAACTTGCGAGTTTATAAATTATTAAACTTTGCCAGGCTTTTGTTTTTTTACATCTGTGAAACTGAGGATAAGACCATTTCCCTACTGCTATAAATAACCTTGATCTAAGGATACAAGCTGGAAATCCTGACCCAGGCACCAATGGAGTGCTTTCCTCACGAGTAATTCTTTTGATGGGGTTATTTGTGGAATAAGCATTGCTCACTGATACTGAGGGTGCATTACCAAGAGACAGTAACCATGTGTTTGCTTTTCCGCTTGCTGTGGGAGATACTCAGGGCAGTGCTGACCTTGGGAGGTGGCAGGGGAAGAGCTCGTTGTGGTTCTTTGATGTGTGGCAGGGAACGCTGTTTACTGCCATCCCATTGCACATCTCTCCCTGAGACCCGATTCGGCATCTTCTGGTATGTGGGTGACAAGGCCTTTCCCCACTGATTTTGCAAAAACTCTGTTTTTAAAAAAAAAAAGAAAGAAAGAAAAAAAGAAAATCACTGCTTTCCCATTCTTCTACTACTATGCTACATTGCTTCAACCTGGAATTGAAAGTTTCCATTTGCCACCTCACTGCTGCGATACCCATTTATTGAGCCGGGATAGGACTGCAGGGGAAGGGAGGGTGTTTTTATCTGCCCTTGTAGGTTTTACAGGCATTGGTAGAGGCTGTTAAGATCATGTTCTTTCCGATGATCTCTTATGTATATAAAGCAGCTGCTCTGCTTGCCAGGTTTAGGTACCTGTTTTTTGTTTTGTTTGGAGACACTGCAAATAATTTAATGAAACAATTGGTTAAGTAATTTTGAGGAGATATTTTTAAAAACTTTCTGGTGAAGACATTTTTGTAGCCTCAAACCTGAAGGGTTTGCTGCTGCAATTTTTTGCTTCCTCCTTCACCAGAGTATAAATGACTGTTGTCCTGAAGGTCTTTTCTGATGTGCTGTTTTCCCTTCCCCGCTTTTGCTCATTCTGCATTGTCAAATCAAGTGTCATTAATTTGTTCCAGCCTTCGGAGGTGGTGGGAGAAAACTCCCATTGCAGAGAGCCAGCTTGGGTTGATCTTTACAGACATTTTAATTGTTCACAGAGCAAAATACAGTCTAGTGCTCTCCTGTCTTGCAGGGAAAGCAGTGCTGCACAGGCACACTCGTACGTGCCTAGCGCAGCGAAGGAAGGGGGGCCACCCCACAGTATTGCCGTGTGCGAAGCTGGCGGCCGCTTTGGGGGGGGTTCCCTGCTGCACCTGTAGGTTTCCTGGCTTCTGTTTCATCTTTGGTGAAGCAAGCCTCTTCACAAACATTTCTTTTTCTTCCATGAAATAGTTCTCTTGATGCAAATATGTGATTGCAGTTTTCTGTTAATACTGATTTAACTGTGGTAAAGTCATCAATTTTGCATTCAGCGATTGAAAGAAAAAGATAGATGAAAGCCCACTATAATCATGTTACATAACCAGATATGAATATGAATGAGATCATGCTTCTTTTGGAAATACGGAGCTGTGATGTGCAGTACACTTAGTGTAACAAACATTCGTATGAAAGCCCATTATGTTAAGTCGAGTAGATGTTGCTTTAGATGATGTTACCTACTGAGCTGTCTTAAACGATTCTGACTTTAACTTGAGTAAGTAAGTAATGAAGTCTGCCAGTTCTTTAAGCATCTCTTATAAGCACAGACAGAATTATGTGACTATAAAGCAGTGTATGTAACTTAACCACTGGGTTTATGTCCTGAGAAGTGTTTTTGGGAACAGCCACAGATCAAAATTTTTAAAGTTTCTTCTTTCGCTTCCTATTTTTCCTTCCTTCTTGCTCTCCAAAAAGTAATGAAAAAAATTCTCAATCTTCGGAAATTAATTAAGAAAAAGTTGTGTGCCACAAAACCTGCAACATTTTAACAATTTCATACTGTTGTGGCAACATACGGTATTCCTCAAAAAAAAGTACACTTGGAAATAAAGCTCGCTTAAGCTTGAGGACTGAGATGCGTGATGCTTACCCATGACTTTTTCTTAAATCTTGGGAAAAAAATGAGAGCCTTCTGGTTGATAGCTAAACCCTACAGGAGCAATGCCATAGTTGTTCTTGCAGCACAGATTCTCTGAAAATTTCAAGTATACAGCTCTTTCAAGTGTTTTCCCTCCTATCGGTTGATTTGGCAAGCCCAGTCCACTCCCCCAGTGCAGAAGCCCGTCTAGTTGTTCCTTTTGTGTGTCCACCACCACTCCTTCCTCACTTGATTTCTTCATTCAGCCTTTGGTAACTTTTCACTACTGTAAATTAGTTCCCTGGAGAAATGGTTGGGGCATACTCTTTATTAGGGTGGGCACCCTCTTTGCTCTATTACCCAGTAGACCTGGAAAATGCAGTAGTTTTCAGACCATCCCTCCAGCCAGCTGAGACGTGTTGGTTTACATGATGTGCTCGTCCCCTTGGCAGTAAGGCTGTGTTAGTACTAGGTGTCTTTGGAAAACAGGGAAGCACGTGCTAGGTAGTGGAAACATAAGCAGCTACACTTTTGCTAAACACTGTGCAAAGAGCCCCCCTTTGCACTTCACAGTCTGCGATCTGAAGTGACGCTCCGTAGAGGGTTTTCTTTCCTCTAGGTTTTAAAAGATTTGCATGCTTCTTTGCTGAAGCACAATCTCTGAGCTATGTGCAGAGACATCCCTAGCTCAATGGAGGAAAAGAACAAGTTTTCGAACACTGGATAGTATTCCCTAGACAGTGTTAGTTTCTTGTTTAAAAGGTGTCTTTGGTTCATTTTTGAGTAAGAAGAAAATCCTGTTAACTTTTGTGACTGTGTAAGTTTGCAGGTGTGGTTTCTGGAGCTGATGACTGAGTGTTGCAGATGTGCTCCTAATCCCCGATTATATTTGAAGCCGGGAGCATAATCTCTTGACACTCCATTTATTTGAAATGTACAAATGGAATTTTCCTATCAGACTACAACATTTGGCCAATTAAGTATATATGTGATAAATGAGAAAATAAGTGCAGCATATGTAAATTGTTGCATATAGAAAATGCTTGAATTCTCTGTGTTTGATGTGCTATGCATATAACTTTTGTTCTTAATATGCAGCTGACGTGGAAACTGCACAGTTGGAAAAATCTATGGATTGGGCTGTACATAATGAAGAGAATTGAAGTGATCTGAAGAGCATTTTCAGACATTTTGTTTGTGGCAATAATCACTGCAGTCTAAATCACTGCTCTGCCGCTTTGTTTTCTATAAATAGGCTGGCAATACCACTGCTAAGCTTTGGGCTTCCTTCAGTCTTAGTAGAATTTTAACGTAGTAGTTTCCATTTCACTAGTGCTTTTTCCTTTGATGTAACTCAGAGGCAGATCCTCTCAGTGAAGCCATTTGAAACATAAGTTAATTTGCATTAGGATGGCAATTAAAAAAACCTCCCCTCCTGTCCCCAATTTCTGTTTTTGTAATAAAGCAGTATTTTATAGACAGTTACAGTGAGTTATACTTGGAAAGTTGTGGTCCTCTAGTGTACAACCCAATTGGTTTTAGTTGGAAGTAGCTAAAATCGAAGTCAGGATTGATTAAGGGACCCATCATAACAAGTAGGGAAAGACTGTTAAGAAACATGATTTCTCCAGTAGTTACATGGGAAGTCCTGTGAATTCAGACCTGCTGGAGGGGCCTGCGTTTTCACTAAAAACTTTGTTAGGAGTCTACAAGTAGAATGCTTCTTAAAACTTCTGGCTGCATGAATGAACTCAGTAGGAGGTCACTTTAAAACAGTTATAAAGGAATCCTTTGTATAGGGTGGAGCGAGCTTCTGGAGCGTGCTGCCGTGTGAGGTGGTGCAGGTAGACGGTATCAGCCAGTTCAAATAGGCAGATTCACAGGTGACAAGTCTGGTGCCTGAACTGATCCCTGGAAGTGGTAAGTCAGTGGAAACATTGCCTGAGAAATACTCCAGATTTGAGATGTGTGAGTTTAGGGTTGGAAAAGAAGGTAGATCTATAGCTTTAAAAGCAGTTAATTTCAAGCTGCAGATGGAGTTGCACTGCATACAGTCCTTAGGAAATTGCCCGTTATTTCTAAACAAGAACATCTGTCAAAATGAGTATGCAAACTGTACACTGAAGGGAAGTTTTGGGTGTATATACTAGAACCTGGGAAGTATAAGATCCTTAAGCTATTTCATGCAATTCTGGGCAAAATAGTGATTAGATTATCCGTATTTGACATTACGGTCTTTCAATAGGAATTCTGGGGTCTGACCATAATAAATTAAATCTGAATGTTAACTCTTAACTCCGAATGTTCTCTCTCCCAGTTTTATCTGCTGATTTTATGCTCTTCTTTTGGAACTACTTGAATAGCTTGGGAAGGTTGGACTTGAGGGCTTTCTAGCTTTTTTTTTTTTCCTTCTCTCTCACCTGTTTTTTCTTTTTCTGAATATGTTTCTGGGTATGATATCAAGTTTAAGAAGAATAGGGTACTGTGTGTAAAATACCTGGAATTCCCATCAGCTGTGGATTCTAAGGTCTGACTGAATTTTATAACTGGTGGTTTTCAGGGTTCTGCATTTTTTAATTTCTGCCCTCTTCACTGTTTTGCTTTCTGCTTTTCTGATTTGTGACAAATTTGTGGCCATATAGCTACCTGGAGAAAGCTTTTGTAGCTTCGATTTCTTTGTAACGGCCTCTGCACTTATACAAGCCCGTTCACACATGTCCTCACCAAAAAAGTTCACGTTGCTTTGTGCTTTTGTGAAAGCACAAAAGTTATATCCATTTAAAATCTTTCAGTCTTGTTCAACTTAACATTTTTATAGTTGGAGCAAATGGGGGCGGGCGATAATTGGTAGAACTGTACAGTTATATAACTAAAAGCTTTTCTGTTGGAAGTTAGGAGAGCAGATTGGTTTGGCCATCAATACGCGACACATGTTTTTCATCTTCCCACAGTGTCCATGCAGAGGAGTACAGTCAAGCGGTATCTGTTGGCTTGGTAGATTAATGGGCTCAAGTAAAATATGATCAAATTTTTTTCTGGAGGGTATAAATTTTTTTAGAGAAACAGGTGTTATATTACTTGAGGAGTTAAATAGTATTTATTTTTGCATAATTAATGGCAGTTATTATTCCTGACTAGAAATTACAACTATTGATGGCTTTCAACTTGAAGGCTCTCATCTAAAACTAATGGAAATTAAATTTGTATCGGCTAGGAATAGACGATTGTACAATGTAATACAGTGATGATATGAGTACTATATGCTATGTAAAGGGGAAGATACCCTGTTGCTGTTATAGAAGGTTGCTCAGCTAGCCAGTATTCATGAATCATGTCAGTAATTTCACATAAATATTCATGAAAGCAGTGACTGCAAGATGAATGTGTTTGCTATATTTTATTGATTTTAGTTTTTACGTGCTGTGGCAATATTGTAGTAATTCCATTGTTAACGTATACATTTGAAAAAAGTGATTTGACTTCCTGATTCCATAGAAGTAAATAATATAATGTGACACTCGACTGTGGTGAAAGACAATAAAATACGGGCACTGTTTGCCTTTTAAGTTTGTTAGATTTGGTGTTACAGCTGCTATATAGTACTTTCATATATGTGTAGAGATGTGGCTTCAGTTTCTCTGTGGCACGAAATAATTTTGAGGTTTGCTTATCCTTGGTAGAAAAAGGCCTTTGCCTCAATTTCCACCTAAAAGCTCAAGTGAGGGCACTACTTGAATGCAAAAGCTTGAACCATTACATCAAAGAGAGCACCCAGAATCTACTGAGTTTATCCTAGCTGTAAATAAGAGGTTGTGTTGCTGTTGCAGGATGAGGATAAGGATCTCTGGCCCTTGGTTTACTCAGTCTCTTCATAATTACCCTTCCAGTTTGCACATCAGGATCTGTGAGTCATTGAAGGGAGCGCCAGTGTAAAAGAGGGAGGGATGCGAGTCACGCAGCCCTCTGCGCAGAACACGGTCATCTAACAGGCCCAGAGAGAAGGAAGCCACTTTGCTTTAGGAGCCCATGAAAAGACCAGAAAATCTAGTGGTAAGAAAACAGGTTTGTTGAAGCACAGTATATAATTTTTAACCTTAGAAATAAAGCAGCCTTGGTGAAAAGGCACAGAACTGCCTAAGGTTGCTGTTTCTGTCCCATGTTCTCCAAATAAACTTGTCCATTATATCCCCATTCTCCTGGGCGACCAAGCCGCACTCTTTCTCTTGAGATCTCTTATCTCTTTTAGTTGGAGGCCTTAAGGCTTTTAATGTTTTCTTTCTTAAAGGTTGTTGCTGTGTGGAAAGGCCTTGGCTTGGCCCTAAGCTGGGTGTGGGGTTTTTTTTCCTCTCTCCTCCTCCCCCCCCCTTTGGGTAGAGGAAACAAAACAAAGCAAAACAAAACAGGTTTTGACACAGCATTGTTAGTTAAGCTTCCATGGGGGACTCCAAAGGCATTGCCTTCCTTCCTGCAGATGTTTAAAGTCACCCGCCACAGAGTGTGAAGTTTCGTGAGGCAGCCGAGCTAGTCTGTTGACTCTAGAACACAAAGAGGCGTCCCTCCTTCCCCTTGGCTGCACGTCGGCTTTGCTCTGCCTGTCGTGGTTGTACAGAGCTACGGTTTTTAGAGAAGTTGCTTGTTAGGTTGACATCATCGAGGTAAAATAGACCAGAATTGTGTGGGCTTAAATAGAGGGCTAAAGGTTAAAGCATGAAAAATCAGTATTCTCTTGTGTAAGACGTGCTTTGGGAAAGCAAGCAAGCCGCTTCTCTGTCCAGTTGCTTCCAGCTCTGAAGAAACTGGAAGTCTGAAATTTGTCAGTTTGTCCAGTGGCTGATATGGGACTGGCACACTTTACTTTCTGTGGAAGGCCTATTGGTGTTTGGGTTTGAGAATGGGACCGATTGAAGAAGTAAGGTTGCTTGGACATTTCTTTGTTTTGTCGTCTTACTATTGCCAATATTGTGTGTCCTGCAGGGCAGTGGGAGGAATGGATAGATATCTGTAAAAATAAACATAGGTCAAATTTGCCTACCATCTCTGCTTTTATTAGTTCGTAGCCTTTTGCACACAGGTATGGATGCACATCATAGAAAAACAGCTTCTGAGCAGCTGTCAGCTCTTACTGGTCATTTAACTAGAGGGTGATACACAAAAATTGTCATAATGCATTTCTTATAAAAGAGGGTGACTTCAGAATGCATGTGCCTAAGATGATCTTAGCATAGAGAAACTGAATATTGCTCTTTATTTCTTCTAGTTTGTGGAGACATCCATGGACAATTCTTTGACTTGATGAAACTGTTTGAAGTGGGAGGTTCTCCTGCCAACACGCGGTATCTCTTCCTGGGGGACTATGTGGACAGAGGGTACTTCAGCATTGAAGTAAGTTCCTTATTTCTGTTTTTGGCTGTGAAACTGCTTGCAGCCTATTGTGTATGTTTAACAGCATAGTTTAACCAGTTCAGGATTACTTAAGCTCTTTGTGGATACCACTGTGAACAAGAGAAGTCCATGTGAAATGTCACCGTTGGGGTTTTCATAAAGGTTGTTTGGTATCCAGCCAAATCCTACTGTGTGTCTGTGCTGGAGAGCTGCAGAGCTTAGTTCTACTAGCGACCATTCAAATATAGCACAGAAGGCAGCCTGCTCCGCAGCAGTACAAGCTAAAGAAAACGAAGAGACGTGAGCTATTAGAAAAGAGACAGGCAAAATGGACAACTCACAGGTTAGTTGGACTGTTAGTTTTATTTGATCCGAGTGTCCTGCGTGGGAAATCTTAAGAAAAATGGAAGGACTGGGGAGGAGAAGATGGGACAAAAAAAAAATAAAAAGCAGCAGAAAACATGCTGTGCTGGGGAGGATGAATGAATGTTGGTTAGTTATGACTTGCAGGAGTGGATGACCTCTGGCCCTGATGCAGCACTCGAATCCCCAAAGAAGAAGTGACGCACACAATGCCTGCTTGAGGGTGGCAAGACCTGGTGCAGGTCACCAGGATCGGGTTGTAGAAGGTGGAGGTCGAATGATGAGCATCCTGGGCTGGCTGGCTTGCGAGGGAAGGTCCATGAAGGAAAAGCGTGTCCTGTCTTGCCTGCCTGCCTTTGACTGGAACTGAGTCAAATGCAAAAAAACAAATCCATCGCTCCAGTGGTCGCAAAAGAAACTGGATTTTTTTGTTCCATTCTTCTTTGCAGCTTGACTTTGCAAACTAACAGCTGAGATCCATGATCATCAAAGAAAACCAGTTTTGTTCATCCAGGTTCGCAGCTGAGCTAGTCACTGAACAGTCTGTCAGAAACCTTTGCAGGAGCTTTTGAGTGACAGCTTGGCTTTTTTTCTCTGAGAAGTTCAGGCTTTTAACTCTCTTTGACTTCAGGGAAAATATCATTATCTGTTTGAAGCCATACAGGCCCTTCGATAGGAGGTTGTGCATCTGTGACTAGATACACTGGCAGCATAGAAGAACACATACTCCTGTTTCGTTTTTACATACAACACTGAAGGCAGATCATGGCGTCTTGGTACACTGTTCTCATACTGATATAAAAATATGTAGTCACAAACAGCTGAGCTATTTGTAGTATGTTTTTTGAAATGGATCATTGTATTGTCCTGCCAATTTTATATTTACAGTATAAAGAGAAGGTCCTTATTTTTAAGGTCCTATAAAACCACTTTTGATTTATTAGTTCATTTTAAAACTTATTTTAAACTGAACCTTCAGAAGTGGCACATTCTACAAGTAGAAATACACAGTTCAAATGCAAATGCTCTAAAAACTTGAGCATCGCAAGGTTATTCTGTCCACCTGCCATAAATCACGCTTTGACTGGTCTCAAAATTAATACAGTCAGGATTTAGTTCCACAACCCCTTGAGCCCCTCCAAGTCAACACTCTGTTCGTGCCTTTCCTTGAGCCATGTGTGTCTGCTCTCCCCCTTGTCTGATCCATGCTGAGCTGTGAGCTGTTTCGATATTGTCTTGGATTCACATGCTGGACTGGTGGGAGAAGGCTGGGAATGTGGAGTTTGGCTGTACAGGCTTCAAGTCCTGTGCAGTTGAATCTTGAAATACCATTTTCAGTTGTGATAGCCCACTTCATATCTCCTCCAGACTTGGATTGAGCCAGTGTTGTATTTGGAAGATGAGAGTTTTGTCTTCACTTCTATATATGTTTTTATATAAGAAATAGAACAAATGGTTTTGCTTCAACTTTAAAGTGTGTGTCTGAATTTGCCAAAATTTACCCCAGGGCTATTGCTGATAAAAGATGAGAACAGGTCATATAACACACAGTGAAATACCTTGTTTGTGGGAAAGGGGGGGACAGAAAAAATAAATTCCTTAAAGTTATTCATTTAATAATCTGCACATATATATTTAGTAAATTATATTCTGCATTTAGGTTTTCCATCCTTTTTCATTGAAGTGATGCTGGCATCTGTCAGCACAAAGGAAGTATCTGAATTGTTACTTATATTATCACTTTTTGTATTTAAGGCTCTCAAATTACTGCATCTTTGGTCACATAACTGATTGTCCCCATCTGTCACCTTGATTAAAGAATGCCTTTGGAAGAAGAGGCAGGTTTCTGTTTTATAAGTGTATTTGGAGTTAGAGCCATGCATTCAGGCACAAACTACTTATTCTGTGTGGCACAATAAGCAGTGACAGGGAAGGGAAAATGGGGAGGAATGCAATTTGGCAGGTTGCGGGGCTGCTCCTGGTGGGAGAAGGGGTCCTGACTATGTCCAGCAGGCCCCAGCTCTACCAGTATTTTGAGCTTGCTTAGAAGGCATGGCAGTAAACTGTCCTAGCCTGATCTCCATGCATATTTTCACTGCATCAGTCGCCCCGTGTACTTTGTTATCCATTTATCTGCTGCGCTCCCCTTTCTGCCAGTGTAGACACGAGACTATTGCAGCGTTGGGGTCTTTCCAAAAGAGCAGGTTAAGCAGGTGGTCCGAGGTACTAATCAGAAGTAACATAAGCTTTAAAAAATCCCTTCAATTGCTGTGTGATGCTATCTAGTGTAAAACTGACACCATTGAGCCTAGACCGAGCTGAATTCTGACAGTGGGCGAGATAATCCCTGTCTGTGGGCTGCAAAGCATTTGGGATTCTTCTGGATGAAAGGTACTATATAATGTAAGCTATTATCATTAAGAACAGAAGAAGAAGAAATTGCATAAGGTAGGTGGAAGGCATTTGATAATGCAGAGGGGAAAAGAGAGAAGTGTTTGTATAAGGCACTCAGTAGAAATGACAGTCCTTGCCCTGTAGAGCTTTGCATCTAAAGGTTCAATCGGTCTTTCACACGTGCTCCATTTTACCAATCAGAGTTAGTTGCATTGTTTGGAGAGAGGGTGTTTTATGCCCTTAAGGTTAGGTCTAAATAAGGTGTTGCAGGATCAGGGACTACTAAAGAAGGTTTAACAGGTAGATGGATCAAACAAAAATGCCAGAACGCTAGATGGAATGAGACAAAGCACAGTTTCTCGGCCTGGACCACATCTTTATCCCCCAGCTGTGCTCCCTTTTCCATTTGACCTTTTGGCAGAGCCTAGGCATTTTTTCTCTTAGAATAACAGTCTTCTGCAAGTTGCGATGTCTGATACGGTGCACTTGTTTCCTAGACTCTGTGACTGATAACATTTCCGTGCTGTGCTTGTTCCAGGGTTTTGACTCCAGAGTAGAAACCTCTCAGTTCTCACTTTCAAACAAATTAATGGTCATGGATAAAAGTAACCGAAATGATCAAAACAGAGGGCTTTTTAAAAAATCCAAGGAATAGTTTGAGCATAAGTGATTCTGCAGGAATGGATTGTAAGGAAGAATGATATATCTTTACCTGAGTCTGAAAACTCTCGAAAGCGAGACATAAATGCGATGTGGTGGAGAGCAGTATACATATAGATTGTTCTTCAGCAAGTTGTTTGAAAAGTGACAATCACAGTAAATATCAAGTGTAATACTATATAAGTGAACTGTTAGAATTTTTCTGCTCAGTCCCACCTAAAAACTTACAGGTTTAAATTTTAATCGCATATCACAAGGTATATTCTGATCATTTTTGACAGATCAAGCAGTTCAGATACTGCAAATTAAGCTGAAGTTCAAAACAAACAAAACTGGAGTTGTGTTTTGAGGTTCAAAGCATGCATACATCTTCATTTCCCAAAATGCAAATATTGAAATTCCAGATGAGAAAAACCGTTCTTGTGGTATTTTTCTAGCAAGAGCAAAGTGAGATGTTTGGGGAGAGTCCGAACATCAAGAATTTGGCTGTGAGACCTCACATCAATTAAAAAAGCATCTGGTGCTTTTCTGTGAACTCCATCAACTTCTGGAAATTATTAACTGGTCTCTCCCAAGAAAGCAATTGCATATGGTAAATTCTTGTTAGTAAAATGCAGGTGAAGTGAATGCTGGTTAAGTTGTGTGTGTGTGTATCCTTTCCCAAGTCCGTGTGCATTTTCTAGAACTTTACTGGAAGAATAAACACCTGCCAGTTTTCTCCATTGCTGTAGTGTGTTAATGTTTCCCAATGAACAGCTTAATTTAAAAAGCTTTTGGCTAGTGCAAAGAGTTTACTGGCAAAGTCAGTTGTTTTATTCTCTTCTTGCAGAGAATCTTAATATTTTAATTATCCTAAATTTGCTTGCCATTCTCTTCTATCTGGCAGTAGCAAATATATTTCCCTGTATCAACAATTTGCACATTGTGAGATCTTATTTCTGCTGGGGAATGCTTCTCAGAGCCCGAATATTCAATAGTTCAGCCATTCAGCTGCCCTTAAAGCATGCCAAAAACTCCTTTGGGATGCAGGGAGAGACCGTGGGCTAGTGCCATGGAGGTAACTTGCACCATTTTCCCCTCACTGTTTCTGTCTTGCTGTGTGAGACCCATTTCCACAGCTGGGGCCAGAGCACAAGGACCAGTGAGGAGAGCTAGGAGCTAGCACTTAGATATCAGTTTTAAAAGTGCTAATTAGGAAAAAAAAATTAAGAAAAAAATTACTTTCAAGTTTTGGGTTTAAATTGAGATCCTTCCAAGGGAGGAATGTGATCTGAGCACTAGAAAAGAAAATAAGGCAAGTAGCAATGTTTTCCATGTGATCATTTTAAACAAAGTCATCTGGGAGACTAGCTAGAAGAGGGTGTTTCAATAATTAAAGTCTAGAGTTGATAAAGTACTATGCAAGTGTCAAAACAAGATCCTAAAGCAGTTTGGGAATATTGAAGAGATGTTTAAAAAAAAAAGTGATTCTAGCGTAACATATTACAAACAGTTACTCCATGAGAAGTTGATTTCCACAGCAGTCGGCTTTTTGTTTTTAGATATGTAACCTCTACAAACATGGGCATTGATTTTTAAAACACACAGAACAGGTAAAATAGAAGCACAGTAGCAGAAAGTCCGCTGAACCCTAAGTTGTCATTGAAGAAACTCTGGTTGCTCAAAGTGCTGCCTTATCTCTGTTCTGCAGCAGAGCCTAAAGTGAAGAGATTTTTCTTCCTGCCCTGAAAGCTGGCAACCACAGAATGAACGCCTGGCTGCAGTGAAGGCGGCACGATTTGTTTTTCACCTAACTTTCAGTAGTGTCTGGAGTTTTCTTTCCTTGTGCTCAAGGGATGGTAGCTCAGGAATGGCAAGAATTTGCGTTGCTTGTAATTATTTTGGTTACAGATGCAATGTGTATCTATTTGTTCCTGAAATAAAAGGCATAATAAATATGCATACGAGAAGTGTGAATGCAGTTATATGTGTAAAGGTACATAGCTTCCGTTGGGATAGTTATTCCCCTTTAGAAAGCTGTATCCCTACTAGGTACTGTGATAGCGTAACTATTTGAGTGCAGCTAAAAGTAGTGCAGTTTTTGTATTTAGGCAAGGTCTGTGTTAGTGTGAATAAGCTCTGTTAATATACTATGCCCTGGTTTACAGAGCATCTGTAGCAGCATTATTAATGAGTGGCTCAAATTATCCTTCCCAGTATGAAGTACTATGTGTTTGTTCACAGTTAATTCACCTGTTGGGGAGTGCCCAGCCGGATCAGCCCTTTGGAGAGAAAGTTCCCCTCCTGTTACTCATACAAAGCCACATAGCAAACGGGGAGCTACGGCTTTTTCTTCCTGGCACAATCGGAAAAAGAGCATACAGAAGTTAGAGTACGGTGTTACAGGTGTTGCTGTGGATGTAGTCCTGCAGTGGTGGCCAGTGTTTTCAAGGTTACTTGTAACTTGAGATTCATGCAAGAGGGCTAGGGGTTCGGTTTTCCTTTTCAGAATGTGCTAAGGTTTCAAATTGTAAGAAGGCTCAAATACAGCCTGCAACTATTGAGTTAAATCCCTAGCCAGTCTTGACAATGTGTACCTTTGGCTTACGTGGGACTTAATTTCACAGAGCATTTTTCCTGATGGTGAGGGTGCCTGGAGCCGCAGCAGGAAAACAGCTTGCCTGTGGGAGCTGGGAGGTAGTTTACCTCTTTACTCGTAAACCTAACATATCTGCTCTTTCCATAATGGAAAGATACTAAACACGTAAGCTAGTGATGCAGTCTGAGGCCTGGCATTCAAGAGACCTATCCATTTTTTCGACACTATGAAGTAAGAAATGAGACGGGCCAAAAATACCTTAGGGATGCCCAGATTGTAAGGTCACTGCTGTGCATTTTTTTTGAAGGGTCAAAGCAAAGATGATGAATAATGATATTCTTGGTGGAAAAACTTGGAGGAAAATAAAAAGGAAATTTTTAAGTTTTGCTATTGGGAAGCAGCATTACTAAATAATTGGAGATTTTAAGACAAGATTTACAGCACAGATAAATGATCATAAGATTGTTGACTTTGGTTTGGGGGCAGGGGGAAATACAGTATGTAAAGCATAGTTAAAATATAGAGCCAGAATATCTGCTCGTGATGTTCTTTGGACTTATGTTTTTGTATGCAAATGACTGTATAAGCTGAAAAGCCATCAAAAATTGCCACACTCATATTTGTTGTTTAGTTCATGTGGAAAAAAAGCAGTGTTCTAATTAGTTCTTGTTCACTAATATGATATTACATCATTTGACTTATGAGCAAAAAAAGAGAAAAAAAACTAAAGAAGTTATCAGAACAAAGAAAGCCTTAAATATGATACCACGTAAACTACTTCGTTTGGACGAATGGCTTACAATACTTGCATAATGGACTCTGGACTGCCGTGATCCTGAGAACATCTTCCCTGTTACCTTGTCTCTGTCTTGTTCTCATGAATGCTTCAAAGGAAGCCTAGGGGGAAAAAAAAACACGATAAGCAAATGTAAGGTGATCTACCCATAAATGGGAACCTAACATCAAAATGATAAAACTTGCAGGCTTTCCTCGTTTTCCCTGCTTCCCCAATCTGAATGGTTTTATAAATGTCTAATGCTGCTTTCAACCTTGCCAAGGTTTTATACGTTTAAAAATGAAAGTAAAAAAGTTGTAAGGGAAATCTAAACCACTCCATTTTTTTTCTTAATAAAGCACTTCATCTAAGCACTCATCATTATGCTTTTTTAAAGTATAAGGTGATTTGGCAGGAGTAGAAGCCCTGGGGTAACTTAGATTCAACTTTGAAAGTTGGAACTTCTCTCGCGTGAATGGAGGTGTCACTTTAAACTCCTTGTCTCACAACATTTACATCAAGTTTTTGCATGAAGCAGTAGATTCAAGAAGCTGAAGGTTCCAAGAGTATTTGGGAGAGTGGTGGAGCCAAGAAGTCATCATCGAGCTCAGAGTCTCACTGCTGTCGCATTGAGAAGTTCAAGCCTCCTTCCCCGTTAAATACTCAAAGCAAAGCCCCCTCTCGGTACAAACCCCAGAAAACCTTCCCTCGGCACGCTCTTGGAGGTAGGCTTGGGCCACGGTAGATAATTCCTGTGACCTGGCGACGTAGTTTCATGCTGGATTATGTCAGTGCAGTTCCCCTGGCTCCTTGGCACCTCTCCTCCCTTCGCGCCGGGGCGGTAGTGCCCAGGAGGCTGTGGCGGGCTCGGAGGCTCGCCTGTGTCCCAGGCGAGAGGAGCAGCCTCCCAGGTGCTGCAGGCTGCCCTGCCCGGCCTGCCTGCGCTTTCTGTCTGCCGCCAAACCCTGCGCTAGAAGAACAGACATTGCAGAGTGCAGGCAGACCATCCAGATGTTTGCATGCAAAAAATTCAAGACAAACTGTAGTACTGTGAAACGCCTGCTGGCATGTAATTATCTACCGATAGTGTGAGTTTTAGCACAAGCATAACAATGTTGCGCTTTTTTTTTTTTTTTTTTTTTTAAGGATGAGGCTCCTTTAGTGAATGAAGAAGCAGAAACCAAACTGTTCAGAAGTGATTTAACATAATTCTTCTTTCTTCCTTTTAGCAAGAAGTTCTGAATTGTAGAAGGAAATTCATACTGTATATATTTAGAGGAATTAAATTTATTAAAATGACTTTGCTGTAAACAGAAATGCTATTATAAGTACATTCTGGGACTTCCAGCCATTGATTATTAAAATAAAGCAAATTTTGTCAATAAAATGAAGTGGGTCATTAGGAAGGTAGTTGCATATGTAAGTGTTAAAACTGGATATCTTTTTTTTTTTTTTTTTTTCCCCCCCCTCAGGTAACAGTTACGCAGTTCACATACATGTAAGAAGGAAAGGGGTCAGGGAGAAAATGTTCAGAACAGTTTTCTAGCTCACGTTTTCTGTCATACCATGGACCTTTCGTTATTGCATTAAAAGATGAGATGAGCTTATCAGCTTGGCAGCAATAGGAAGGTTGAGCATGCAAACAAGTCCACCATTCTCATGCGATATATGTGTCTTATTTCCATTGACTTCTGTGGAGACGTGAGTTTGTTAGCCGAGTAGCTGACTAGCATCATCTTGGATAAATGATAAATATTCTTTAAATTTTGCAAGTTTGCTCATTTGTCAAGAGTCTCATAATGCTTTGACGTCACTGCTGTATGAGTGCAGTTTTCAAAAGAACTATTTTAATCAGATGGTCTCAAGAGATCTGGGCAGAGGTTAGCCCCGCTAAGTCCTCTATTTTTATCTTTAAAAACCATATCTGGAAAGAAATGCCATCTCAGATAGAAATCTGCTGAAAAGACAAAAGGCTCTGTAGCAGCTTTGTAGTAACTTCATTTAATACAAGAGCATTGTGGAATTATTCTCAGTTGTTTGTACAGGACAATGTAAAATGAATAACAAACATGTTCATTGCAAGAATTCATGTAAAAAATTCTGTAATATTGGAAGCTAAGGTATTTCCTGAAGTATGAGTTAAATTGTTCTAGGGCAGCCTTTTCTTTAAGTCAGGAAATGCAGCTCTTCTGGTGAAATCGTTTCCAGAGTGCATTTCTGTCTAACCTGCCAGGTGTAGCCATGTAGTCATTTTATTTTAGAGATGCACAGCAATACTTAACAGCTGTGACAACTGAAGGTAATACATGGGTGAATATGGAAATACAGTTTGGCAAAAATGCAAAACTTCATTAAAATATTAAAATAATTAAAATATATTAATACTAGTTTCAGCCAGTCCAGGTTAAAGTGCAGAGAAATGCTTGCCTATAGTATATGAACAGTTAATTTTAGAAATAGTGATAAAATGTATCACATGCAACGGTTTTTCTTCTGCCTTTTTCTTTGACATAAGTGATTGAATTACATAACTGTTTCTCTTTTTTGTTTCTGATTTGCAGTGTGTGCTGTATTTGTGGGCCTTGAAAATCCTTTATCCCAAAACACTGTTTTTACTTCGTGGGAATCATGAATGTAGACATTTAACAGAGTATTTCACATTTAAGCAAGAATGTAAGTCTACCTTATGACCTTCTTTGTCCTAACTCCCTTTTCAACAACTTGAACCTGTTGTTTAGCGAGTATTTGATATTTTGATGTTTACTGTCAGGAATTTGTAACGTCCTGGCTGCTGTTCCCCGAGAGGGCAGTCACCTTGCCGGGGTGCGAGGCGTTGTTCCAGGGGCTGGCGAGTGGATAAGTGGTACAGAGCACGAGCTGCAGGCCATGACCCACCAGACACTTGCTGCTGTGGGCACTGAGCGCTCTAGAGAGGTGCTTTGCCACCAAGGGGAAGCCTGGGAAGCAGTGTGTGGCTACGGGAAGGCCACGGGAATATAGCATTTTCACATTTACTCTGGAAGTTGGCTTAAATTTTCCGGTATGCTCTTTCTATAGGAATTCCTTTCAATGTTGCAAGAAAGGATACGGTGACACAGAAAAGCTCATTAGATGTAAACTTTGGCTTGCACAATGAAAAAAAATTTCTGTGTTACTGTAAGCTGCAGCTAGTGCCATAAGTCTATGTTCCCTTTTTAGCATCAGGGATAAAGGAAATGTTAATTGGCTCAAAAGCTTCATGGTTTACTGAGTTTAATATGCGTATTGGTAAATTAACATTTCAGCTTTATTGTACCACCTCATTCATTTCATAATGGCATTTCTGTAGATAATTAATTATGAGGGAGTGGGTTAAAGTTCTGATTACTTTAAAGAGAGCTTTCTTCGAGCCGTAATGTAGTAGATGATAACCGTTCAACAGACTTTTTAAGGCTTGCTATATAAATTTCATAGCAGACTATAATGGTATATTAAATTATTTAAGGGTTTTTAGAAAAATACAATAAACCTTGCAGAAATTTTTGTTTTACTTCCATTAAAATCTGAAGTTTTTTTCCAGCAGTGAATAACAATAAAGAATTTTTTGGATGAAATGAGCTTTAGTACAGTCCTCAGTGCAAGAGAGAGCACTGAGAGCAGGATCAAAATTTTAAGCATCGTCTAATTATTTTTTTCTCCTCTTAAATGTTGGTGGCACTTTCTGATACCCTCTTAATCTTTGAAAGGTAAAATCAAGTATTCAGAACGAGTATATGATGCCTGCATGGATGCCTTCGACTGCCTTCCCTTGGCTGCTCTGATGAACCAACAATTCCTGTGTGTACACGGTGGCTTGTCTCCAGAGATCAACACCTTAGATGACATCAGAAAAGTAAGTCTGAGTAGTGCTCCAGTCTAAGTGAACAGTTAATTACCAACAACTAAATCCTGAATTCTGTCATTGGTTTTTTTTGTGTACGATGCGTTTTTGCCATTTTGACATTCACGTTGACATTATCACCTTTTAAAGGTCTTTCAGAATCAGAGAACGTAAAATGAAATGCTGCAATTAGTCATATTTTATTGAGGAGAGGAAATTACCAGCATCCAATAAAACACAGAATTATCACCTTTGTATGCTGGAAAAAAATGTGTTAGGTAAATGAGTATTTAGGAGCAAATGAGTGTATAGAGTTAATTTCTTTAACTAATATCTTCTAGCACATTGTGAGCATATTTTCTTGGAGGAAAAAAAACCTCTAGAAAACCTCACAATACTTGAACATATAGTAAAAAAGTGTAATGGGATTGTAACCAATACAGTCAAAGTAACATTACTATTTGAAAAAGAGTCAAGATCTTTCTTCTCAGTAGGTCCTGCCACATTTTTAATGGTACTACATTTGTGTGTCCAACAAATTGTTTAAGTGAGGCTTAGTAACTTTATACTTATATTTAACTCTTGTGTTCTGGGAAGAGTTTCTTATAAATCTCATAACAGTTCAGAGAACAGTGTCAAACAGTTTTTTCACATAATCCAGTGTTGCTGCGCATTATCATGTGTTAATTTTTTTCAGATGCTTTGGTAGAAAAGATCTCAGTTGATATTTCCAAAAAGAGGCATTTAAACCATTCATACTTAGTGTTTCTAGCAGTAAAGATTTTCATTTTTCTCACTTGCAGTTTGAGATTTGCAAATATGGATATGCATTTTTTTGAGCTTTAAAGTTACTGAAAAATAAATTATATTCTGAGATAATTTGTATCCTATTAAGAAATTAATATGGTCAAAAAAAAAATCGAACCAATAATGACATGTTTTGGTTTAAAAGCAATTAGAGGAAGATATTATCTGCACTTTTTTAAATTGCTGAATGTAAAGTTTTGTTTGCGAGGTGAAGGTTCACTGTTTCATTAAACTAAAATATTCTCTGCCTAAAAATTAGCTGGGTTTGCAACAATGTAATAGCAGCTTGAAATTTTTTAGCACTCAGATTCTAGATTAGGGTCATTAACGTCTTTGCTTTATTTTTTGTGTCTACTAGCAGGTTTATTCATCTTTGGCAATCATCAGGAAAATGTTTTGCATATTCATGAATTGTTATTTAATTGAGATGGATTATAGTTACAAAAGCATGAATTATTTAAAGGGCTGAAATAAGTTAGAAGTGTAGGTATGCTATGAATATTTTATGACAAAGATGCAAAGTTAAAATTGTAGAGGTCTCTTATTAAAACTTTTAAATTGATTGTTGAAAACATGCAAAATCATTTACTTCTGTTTGAATATTAGCTTAAAAAATGGTATGTTACTAAATCATTACTTGATCTTTCTGGTCGGAGCAGAGAACACAATAGACTGCCAACCTGATTCATATGCCCATCTTAACAGTGGGGTTTTATATATTAAAGGATTCTTGCAGAGAAATATTGATCTTTAATATTTTTCTATTTTTATTGTGCTTATTTGCAGTATAATTCTGTGTAATTTTTTAATATCAGTTGTCAGGCAAAAAGAGGAATTTTTAGCTGCTTAATTAAGGTTAAGGTTGCAGTTAATGAGAGCAACAAGATTTTCATGGCAAGATGCTACGATGCAGAGATGCTGTCTTGTTACTTAAATTTGGAAAAGTATAATTAAATCAAAATGAGAATTTGCTCTGAAATAAGTATTGCATTTTTTTCTTGAAATCCCTTGCTCCATAAATCGAATGCCACAATGCCTGAAAAATAATGAAATACAGAAATGCCCTCTTTTTCTCTCTTGTTCTTCACTCAGATGCTTGTAAAAGCAGTAAAAAGGAAAGAAAAAAAACAAGAAAAAAACCAACTTGCAGACAAAATTTACATAGAATAGGAATAGACTGTATCCCGCCACTTGCAGATATATCCCTTCCTGTCAGTGTTAGCAAGGAGTGTGTTACTGTTAGTTCAAACCCATTGCTTTAAAGCTGAGAGCAGCCCAGAGCTGGATTATAGAATGGTTTGGGTCTTGGTTTGGCAGCCCGTGGCAACAAAAGCAGTAGCTTTTGCTTCTGCGTTTCTGTGAGACGTAGTTGAAAGAAGTTAGTATTTCTTTGTCTCCTATTTTTCTTAGTTAGATCGATTCAAGGAACCACCTGCGTATGGACCCATGTGTGACATCCTGTGGTCAGATCCATTAGAGGACTTTGGAAATGAGAAGACTCAGGAACACTTTACTCACAACACAGTCAGGGGGTGCTCGTACTTCTACAGGTGAACACTGCTTCTTTGACTGAACGGTTTTCTGTGTGTGCCCGTGGTCTGATCAGGCGGGGTGAATGTGTGCCTGAAGGTCGTGGCGCTTCTCAGAGCGTTGCCTTGTGAAGAGGGCTGGGTCTTCTTTTCTCTGCAGGCTTGCTTTGTTTCCACGTGCCTTCGTGTCTGGCTGCTCGCCTCTTGCCTTCTCCCTGCAACCTGGAAACCCTAAATGACTTAATTTTATTCACCAAAGCCTGTGTATTTTGTTTATTTCTAATCTTGTAAGTTAGGGAGTAAGCGTGGCCCTTCTAAAAGGGGAATGTAACTAAATTTCTAGTTTGAGCATTTTAAGTTTAAAGAATTAAAGACTAGTATTGGAAAACTCTGTTTTTCTGCGGGATAGGTAAGAAATTTGAAACATGGTACTGAAAGCCATTTTTGCATCCAAGATATCTGATGTACTTGCGAGATTTGTGATGGATCTAAATTCACTGTGGCTGTTCTGAAAGATGTACATTTAATTTACTCAGGAAACTTCACAAGCAGGAAACAAATTGAAATGGAAGTGTGATTTCCCCACACATACGGGCTTAATTTTTTTTTCCCAGGTTTGTCAGTCTTTTGCTCACAACTGAGAATAGTTCTTCCCAAGAAATTCAGGATTTGAATGGTATTGGTTAAAAGGGACTTGGTAAGGGCTGAACTGGAGACAAGTGCCTATACATTCTTGCAGGCACATGTATGCACTTAAACGCAAAGACATCAAATGGTAATTCAATTCTGAAACATTTTCTTTACATTAATGTTTATGCTAGTGAAATGTAACTCTGAGAATATTCCTGAAGAACAAAAGTAACAGGGATACAGGAGCATCCAAAACAAATTTGTGTGTTAATTTATGACTATTTAAAGGGAGCAGGCTTTTCTGTTTTGCTTAGTGATAATTCTCCAACTCTGCATTTTGAGCATGGTTTTCAGTGTCTCTCTATCAGCGCGAAGAGCCAGAAGACTCTCTCCTTCTTCTTCCGTACATCGAAGGAGTGTATTTCCTTGGGCACTTGGGGTTGTGCCGTTGACCCCTTTTCTGTAGTGCAGAGGGAGCCCGAGGCAGGCAGTAATTGTCCCAGGTCTGCTGCCTGGACGTGTGCTGCTGCTTTTCTCCGTTCCCGGGGATCGGCCTTCTGCTCTGTAGGGTCTGGTGGCCCTCAAGCGGAAGGCAGTCCCTGCAGCCGTGCTTGAGCTGGTAACGAAGAACCTCTCGAGCGCTGCTTCTGTTCTCCCGGCATCACCTGAAGGGGTTGTTTACCTTATGGACAGCGTGGTGATTACATTGTACGCCTCTCCTCCCGCGGGGGATTTTTGGTTGGTTTGTTTTTCGTTGCAGCAGTTTAGAAGCAACCTACAGGGATGCCGGGCTAATGAGACTGGCGGGGGGGGAGCTTAAATGGCAGAATGAAAAATGTAGCCAGTTTAATATTAATTTAAAAAATTCATTTTTGTTCAGGAGAAATGTTAAGAGGTTATTGAAGTGTTAAGAGGTTATTGAACCTTTTGAAGGGAGCAGTTCTGCTTCAGCCCTTGCCAGCAATATGCAAGTCTTCTGTTGAGCTTGTTTGGAAAACTTAAGTGAGGGATCCACCTTTTTTAGTTATCTTAAAACAAAATCTCACCTTGAACATAGCTGAACCCAGCTGTTTAGTAACATGTAGAAAGTAAATCGATGGCTTCAGCCAGTAACCAGGAGATGCAGCCGCTAGCAGCAACCTCTGTGTTGGTAACATTAGCAGAAAGGTAGCAGATGGTTTGACTTTTAGAAATTAGTTTTCCCAGTCCTTTCTTTGAGCAGTAATTGCTGCAGCTCGGGAGGGAGGGAGAACAAAGGCGCTGGCACTGCAGCCCATGCTGGCAACGCTCACCTTTTGCGGGGAAGTAATGCTGCAGCCTTCAGATCAATGGAGGCAGGAATGTGCACAATAAACGTGTTTGGTCTCATTATGAAAGAAAGTGTCAAACTGTTGCAAACAATTGATCTGTGCAGAAATGGGCTTATGACTGTGAGGGCTAAAATCATTCCTTTTCCTTTGAGTAACACTGAACACCGCGCCTGGTGCATGCCCAGGACTCCCAGGCACTGGTCACTGCAAACAATGAGTAATAGCAGTTTCTGTCATGAACCTCTCTTAAAGTGAAAAACACTGGAGGCGTGCCTTGTGCTTAAATACAGGAATTGTTGCATACTGAAGCAACTTTTAGGTTTTAAGGTTTTTTCAGAGCCATGTTTCTCAAAAACACCACAAAACTTCCCTAAAATACATATCAAATTTTCCCCTAAAAATATGAGATAGTAGATCTGCTCTATGTGCTGAGTCCTATTCAGAGAAGCAGGTATTTTGGGAAAAGGTGAAAAGATGAAATAAATGTAAGATGTCTAATTGTCAGGTAATATACCGGGGAAATGAAAGTGCTTAACGCAGGTGACTGGCTTAGAGGCACTTTTATCTAAGATTGTGTAAGAGCAAGTATTACTCTTAAAGCAAGTATCTAATTGTTCTGGAAGTTCACTAATCTGCTTGCCTAATGATAATCCCTGGCAATAAATTACCCATGATAACTGTGTGCAGCATCTAATTTTGCCTGCCTTTTCTAGTTTCTTCCTGAGAAAAGGAGTGAAACTTCTTAAAATGGCAAGTTCAGCTTCTGAAGAAATAACTTAGATTATGCAGTCATTCTTCAGTACTGTCTGATGGAATGGACTTCATTTTTTTCTTCATTGAATAAGAGTTGTTAGTCGTTTCCAAAATGGAAAGTTAAAAGATAGCAGTAGGCATTTTATGGGAAGGTCAGGAAGATTTCAGACACACATGTGAGCTCAGGAAAATGATTTTGAGATGATTACGGTCTCTTAATTGCAGGAAATAATTGTAGTAAATAATTTCCATTTTATAGGACATGTTCATTTTAATGGCAAATTAAAGTGACATTCTGTGATACAAAGTTGGTTCCTATAACAAAATACTATGAGAAAAATTACTTTAACGATAATAGTGTTCTACGTACTTGCTACATGTTAACAGGAGTTTCCAGCTCGGTGTTATATTAAATTTTTCTATTCATCCAAAACTCATTTGTTTGTGAAATGTTGAGCCATTTATAAGTATGAGCTCAGTGTATTTCAGAAAGTATAAAGAGCTTTTCACTACATTTATTAGGTGATCACTCAGGTATGGCTTATTGAATTTCAAACTGATCAAGCTTTTATTCAAGAAATTTCTTTTGGTGTACGAGCTGTTGAAACTCTTACGGCTAGCACTGTAAAATGTCACTTCTTGAAATCAGAGGCCTGACTTGTCATTTGGAGAAGTAAAGAATAGGTAGCTTATTTTCAAAGGTGCTGAGAGTGAGCAATTAAGAAATGTCTTTCAAATCCAGTAACATTTCACAGTATGTATTTTCAGAATCCATAGACCCATGAAAATAGCAGTAACGCAATGCCAGAGTGAAAAATAGGTGTGAAATTTAAGTAATCGTTGGAAACTTTTAAAGTCCTCTGCACCTCAAAGTGAACAAACAGCAATAGTTGTGGGACTTTGTTTCTCCTTTCTGAAATTTAAGCTTATATGACCTTTACAGTCTTGGTCATGTTACCGTGGTGCAATCTCATGAAAGAGTAAAAATAATTGATGGACTGCTAGTTGTGTGAATTAGTTCTTCATTATGAGTTAAGTGAAATTTTTCTTTCATCCTTACCCACAGAAAATGAGGTTGTATTCAGGGAATGTTATGAACAAGAGGGAAATAATTAGTCCCTGAGTGTGTGTGTGGTGGGAGGTTTTTTTGGTTTCTTTTTGTTTGTTTGTCTTGTTTTGTTTTTTTCCCAGATTTTTCAGCTGTTCCAGCCAGTAAAGGAGTTTCCTCTTTATTTAGCAGATTGTCTAGTTTTGCCTTGAATTTATTTAGTATATATTTATTTGTGCTTAGGTGGTTGCACTGATCTTGTTAATGATCCGTTTCACTTCTTATTTCATGGACTAGTGGTGCAGTAACTCTCAGGCATTTCTGTGAGAAGCACATCTAACTTGGCAAGATGCGATGCTGCTCACCATCTTGAGAATGGCTTCTGTGGCTGAACAGAAAGCTTGGAGAAGTCAACTGGACTGTGTCAGAAATACCACTGACTTGAGGAGAGACAGCCAGTAAGTGGGTTTAGGCAGTTATTGAGGCAGAGGGGAAAATCTCTTCTCTCTCAGCCCCGCTGGGATTGAGAATGACATTGTTCCTGTATGATGTACCGGATGGGTGCAGAATTAAAGTGTTCCTTCATCACATTCAGACAAAGTTAGGATGAGCATTCATGGCCCTAACCATTAAAATTGCAATTGGCTCCATGCCCAGCTTGTTTAATTTTCTTTGTGTTAAAGCTCTGGTAAAGAATTTTTGGAGCTTGGTTACACTACTGAGTTAATTAGCAGTGTCTTATCCTACGTAAAATATATCAAGGGCTTCCTATCAGGAGTAAGCACATGTGCAAGCTTAACATTGGCTTTCTGCGGTCATTTGTGCATAGAAGACTCAGTTAATTAATGACTGTTAACAAGAGCACAAGAGGGTTGTGAGCCTTACCAAAGTCTTAGATGGCCATAGAACTTGAGCATTTTACTCAGGAATTGTTTGCAGACTTTAAGTTTTAGCTTCTTGGGTTTTGCCAGTGAGCTTAATATTGGTTCTTAAGGAATGCTGAGATTTGTAAAGCTGTTTGGCTTTTTAATGCATTTTTATATTCTTCAAAGGCAACAAAAAAAGACAGAAATGGTTAGCAGTGGCACAGAGCAGCTCACCTTGCAGACTCCTGTGCAAATGTTATTTTGTAGCCTTGGAGAAAAGGGAAAGGATTTGGCCTTACAGGTGCTCAGGGGTAGAAGAAGAATTTGGGCCCTGCCAGCACATCAGTTCAGTGGTTTGCTTGCACTCACAAACCAAACATATGTATACAATGACTAGATAACTATATGCTGAAAAGCTTTTCTGGGTTGTTGTGTGTTTCACTTTAGGGGATGAGGCATAGTTATATGAACATTTCTTGCAGCAGTTTAAGCAGACTCCTCTGCCCACCCTTCCATGCTCTCTTCCCCAAGCCCAGAAGCTCTTTGCTGCCCTCACATTTTCTGCTCAGTTGTGTTGGCAGAATTGCTCACGTGCTTCATCAGAACAGGGAACATATCCCACTTTAACAGGACGACTCTGCAAAAAGGTCTTTATTTGTTCAAATGCAGTAGAGCTCCCTGCTTGGTTTCTCAGTGCAGCACTAGGGACAGCACACTCAAGGGCAGGAAAAAAGCGCCGAGGAAAAGATGTGATGGGAGCTGCCTAGGAGAGTGGAGCAGCAAAAAATCCAGAGGTGACTTTGGCCTTTGGGGACTGAAGTGCGAGGTAAATGGGTTTTGCTGAAACCCCTTTTTAAGTGTGCATGTAATCTTAGAGAGGCTGTTGGGCTAAATTTTAATGTCGTCTTTCTAAAGAAAGTTTTGGTTCTTTTTCAGTGGTATGATGAAGGACATGAGAAAACTTGGATCAAATTTTTTTTGTAGTGGTTCACAGTGGAAGCTCAGGTCTACTTCCAAGCCATGTCTTCATTTTCTACATATTCATCTTTTCCTCTGCTCTTTCCAAGGTTTGCTGTATTTGACAAAGATTTAAGTACTTTCAGTTGTTATCCAGTAATGCTGTAAGAAAATGTAAATGGTGTTACAACTTCGTAATTAAGCTTGTAACTCTGTTAAAACTTAAACTATGTAGCTGGCCAATAATAAAAATCTGCTGGTAGTTTTCATGAATATAGAAACGAGAAACAGGATAATGATAATTAGGGTGGGGAAGTTTTGTCATCTTTCCTTTTAAAATTTTCTTTCTCTTTCATATATCAAAAAGAGCTGTTATTATTAATCTTTCCATCAAAAGAGCAATTTGTGGAAATTTTAGTGTAAACTATCAGGTTGAAGTTGTTCCTACTCACCTGTCCGAGTTGCATCTCTTCAGATAAACATAATGCAGTTAAAGGCAGGATTGATTAAAGATCAGAAACGTCTGCTGTTATGTGGGTATGACTGCTGCTACAGCTTCCAAAGAAGTCATCTGGGAAAAAAATAGCTGGTTGGTTTTGGTCACTTCTTACCTTTTAGGAAAGCGATGTGTAGATAACCTCCCCCCCCCCCTTTTTTTTTTAATTTGGTGATGTAAGCATTTCAAAATATATATACAATGTAGTTATCAAATGTATGAGACTTGTGTTTTCTGCCTTGTCCACGTCAGGGTGTTTGCTCAACGTTCACATTTCCCTTAATTGTGGAGCTAGCTGATGACTCTAGTTGTGCTTGGCTGAAAGCTTTAAATTAGACCTAATAGCTAACTGATCCATAGCCAGCCATGCCGGAGCTGGAGATCACGAGGCTCTTGGAGTGCAGGATCACACATCCTAAGCTGGCTGAGACAGAAGCTGTTATGTATTTTTGTAGTTTTGAAAGGGTTCAGGAAGCTAGGGCCTTCAAGGTGTATTGCATAAATGCAGAACGAAGGAAGACCCACGCTCACAAGGTGCCTGTGCTCATGCTGGGGTTGTCTTGAAGTGTAGATACACTTTTAGATGGAAAATAAACTTTGTTTAAAGAATATATTGTATAGAACAGTTAATTTTCAAAATAGT
This sequence comes from Dromaius novaehollandiae, assembly GCF_036370855.1. Lineage (NCBI taxonomy): Eukaryota > Metazoa > Chordata > Aves > Casuariiformes > Dromaiidae > Dromaius > Dromaius novaehollandiae. The sequence continues at coordinate 18,723,338 of NC_088101.1, read as the reverse complement.
TTAGTTTTGTCACTGTTAGTCAATGCTTTTATTGAGATTTATTATTGAGAACTTATATTTGCCTACTCTCACATATGTGTGTTACATGCACACAAGCACGTGTTCCTGTGAGAAGGACTGGGTATTCCTTGGCAAAACTGAAAAGCCAGCAGCAGGCAGAAATTTATACAACTGAGTGTGTTTGCTGTGGGCTTCAGTTTTTCCAGTTATTGCTGGAAGACCAATTTTACTTATTTTTAGCAACGTATTGTTTTTCTCTTCAAAACTTAGTGATCATGCAAAATATAGCTCGGTATTCATAAAAATGTGTATGAGGAGAATTTCAATCAAAAAAGGGTGCTAAAGTAGGGAATATCATAATCTCATATTCCATGGAGAATAACATCTTTCTCGCTTCTCCGCGGGTATTTTGTTGTCTCTGTGAGTCACTGCTCTGCTGTGATTCAGCATGACACATGAAGTGCAGGCAGCAGGCTAGGCCGTTCTGGAACGGCCTGTTGCGTGGGGGCTTCTTGTTTGTTTGTTTTCCCTCCTGGCCAACTGTTTTATTTTTGGCCGAATTGCAATCTGGGCTTTGCAAAGCGAGGCAAGGAGGGGAATGCTTCTGGAAGGGAGCAATTATGAAAACTGGTTGGGAGTTTGCTGACAAGATGGTTACTTTGATTAGAAAGGACCAATTCATGCAAGCTGAAATTCTTTTGTGCAAAAATTGTTTTCCGATAACTTTTGCCAAGATCTTTGGTGTTTTGGCATCTTGTATGACTTCCTGTTGCTTTACCTGGAGGGCTTGGAGAGATCCTGCCCTCCCAAGGACCAGCGCTTTGGGATTTCTCTTTTTATACCTCTGGGTTTTCCTCTCCAGATTGTCATAGAATATTCAGAAAGAGAAGGGGAGCATGATTAGAGTTACCTGTCTAATGTGAAATTGCATCTGGAGAGGACCAAACTGACATATTGTCACAGTGGTACGGTATATGTGACAGTCATGTATTGCTGAAAACTTTGCTTCTCCCCAGCCCCTGCTCCCCAAGTAGCTAAAGCAAAAAATTGGAGTTATCTTGCCTTTTTGGAACTAAAATGTCTGGATAAAGCACTTACAGGGTAGTGGTCTGGGTAATATGAGTACTTGTTCATTACGGTTGCCAGTTTATTCACTTAGGGGGGAAAAAAGCATATTTTCTCAGAAAAGATGGCAGCCAGAGTTTTCGTAAATGCTTGGAACGCTATTTGACAACTTTGTCATTCTAAGTAACGGAGCCCACAGAATCTGAAAAAGAACCAAATTGTGCTCGTAGAAGTCTATTTTCTATGAATTTATGAAGAATAAGAAAGTTAACTCAAGGAATTATTAAAAAAACAAACAAACAAAAAAAATTTTTTGTACTTACCTTTCAAATGGAAAGAAGAACCTATCATGTCTATTTAGAAGCATTTTTACCACTTCATTATAACTGCTTTCAATGCAGTACTTAACACTGGATGAAAAGAATACTATGGAAAAAAATGTAATAGGCCAGACATTCTGAACAGCTGCACTGATAATGAACATAATCAACTGTCTATCAGATTTTTCATTATAAACCTCAGTTTTCAGAAGTTAATGTAAAAATTCCTAAACAAAATGTACCATAAGTCTACATTTAGTCACAATTAATTATGAAAAGAAATGTATGTAAATGAGTTCTCATTTGCCAGTGGTTTGAATGGCAGCCTGTCAGCATTTGAGATCACTGCAGTTGCTGAAGCCATCCCGCATGATTTGGGAGTTTAAGCTATTTTATAAAGGCAATCTTTTTAGACAATTGCAAACACCAAACCCAAGCCTGAGAGCGTACTATAGACTGGTTGTGCCTGAAACTGGCAACGTACTGTTCCACGGGGCTTGTAGCCTCTAGCTGCAAATGACTGTTCAGCTTCAAAATGTCCAGAAGTCTCAGAAGCAAGCAGTAACGTTGCCCTTGGGAAACTGAAGGAAGATGATGCATTAGGCTTTGTGCTAATTTTTTTCTGAATTTTTCATCTCTTTCATGCATAAAGTAACAAACTGATGGGGCTGTTAAGTGGTTGCAGGAGGACTTGGAATGTGGTCGGGGAAATCATGGCTGGGACAGCAGGTCTTTTGTGTAATGTTTGGTCGAGATTGTTTTTTTAATTTGGTCAGTATGTTTAGCAATAGTTTTTACTTGAGTAGTTTTCCTCTCTCTGTTACTACATGATTGTATCTTGTCCCTGAATACTGCAAAATAGTGTGTGCTCTTACCACGATCTTTGATGCAAGCCGTCCCATAACGTAATGCCTATATGTGAGTTATGCTTACAGATTCAGAGACTCTGCAAGTTTGTTCTTTGTGGGCATGCTGTGAGCGCGTCATGCTACAGAACTGGCACAGAAGCAATTATGGAGCCGCCTTTTTGCCTTCCCCATCACCTTATTGCTCCTTTGTTAAACCTTTTTGGTTGTTTCGTTATCTGAACTCTGGGAGAGGATGAATCAATAGTGGAAAATAACATGGTGAATGGATGTTAGTGTGGGGTCCGTTCTGCTTCTCCCTCTGCCATCAGGTGAATTTGCAGCGCTGCTGTGTGAAGTAGACATCATTTGTCACCAGTGCATTTTGGTTGTTACTCTCTAGTTGCCCAGCAATGAAAAGAGGGAATTGTAACATCTCTACGCAACATCCTGGGCTTCAAATCCAGGAAAGCAGTGATACCCGTGCCTGGGCTAGTGGTGCGGCACGCACTGCGACGGCCCATTTGGGAGGGCGGGAAGGCAGGAGAGCGGAGGGGGCGGCTGCGTGCCCCAGACTTGGGTGCTGTTAGCAATGGCCACGCTGCCTCCGAGCCGAGGGGCCGGTGTGCCCAGCGGGTACGGCACAGCCGTGGATCGTGGTGCCGGGCCGCGCTCAGCGTCAGTGCAGCTCTGCCCACGCCAAGTCAGCCTCTCCGTCGCCTCGGCCTCAAGCCTCCCTTCGCAGCGTTGCTTTCTGAGGTGCGTTGTGTTTGGTTGCTTTCCTTGAGAAGAGAGGGGTGCCAGGGCTGATGGTCAAATTCTCTTTTTGGTTTTTTTTTTCTTTTCATCTGGTAACTATTCTGAAAGTTCAGCGTTGGCAATTTCAATATGCTTCCTTTCTGCTGTGAAAAGTTCTGCAAGGCCCAAGAAGGAAAATCATCGATAGCTCAGTTTTCAGTAATAACTACCAGTGCAAGTAAAGATGTAACGTACTAGGAAAAATTATGTATATAAAATAAATTTGTAAATAGGTATATTTTATGTTATTAACTAAATATATATGTAAATATACATATAGTACAATATATACCCTAAAACACATAGGTGTTCTAGAGTACTCTTATGCATTGCAAACACTTGGGTTTACATTTTTTTTTGTCAAGACATAGATGCATAAAGAACAACCAAGTATCCAGTGACAGAGTCCTTGCATGGCCACTGATTGTGATAGGGATGAAACATAAATACTTAGCAGACTATGGCATTAATATGCCATCAAAAGCATTCAAATAGATTTAATGAGCACCTTAATAGAGTTTTCAATGTTTTTGCTAGCATTACTGAAAGATTTGAAATATACTATGGTACTAAAAAAATTATAATAATTAGTTTACTATAAATAGATTAATGCACAGCATTTTTTCTATTTTAAAAGTTAATACAATTCTTATTTATCAAAGTACCAGTTCTTGTTAGTGAAGGTGGTAGAATCTGCCTCCTACATTTTGTGTTCCAAGTGCTGTACAAATAAAATCCATCTTTAAAACAGTGTACTTAGTAGCTAAGCCAGGATGCAGTGGGCCTGAAAGGTCTGAAATAGTTAAGAGTTTTCTAGAAATTCTGAATTAGTTTGCAACCAATTCATGAAATAAGTAACAGTTTCACAAAATATCATTGGTACATTAGGAGTTTCTTTGCATCTTTTAAAGTTTATTTTCTCACAGAATGGTGTTACTTCTGAACTAAGACGTAGAGGCTGTCGGTAAAGACATATGCAGTTTTTGAGAATGTTACAACATGCTAAGATTTGTGGTGAAGAGAAGTTTCTTTTGCAAAAACAGAAGTGTGCAAAGAATTGCCTCCAAAAGCATGCTGAGTTGCTAGTGAATTTATTCCCTTTCTTTCTTTCTTGCCTGCCTGCCTGCTGAACGCTGAGAAAGAAATTAGACAAGTGCTACCAAAAACAGATTGAAATTTCATGAAGCAGTCCTGACAATTTGAAGATCAAATAATTAGCATATTGCTTCCTGGAGACTTGAATTTCTAGGTTGTCTGTCTGCTGGCTGGTTTTGATGAATGAGAGAGTATTTTGGAGTTTGTCTCCAACCAGTTTCAGCCTATTTCACATGATAAGCATACAGGGTGCATTTGCCATAAGTACAGAACCTAGCAAAAAATAGAGTAAAGATAATTGCAAAATGAAGATGACATGTATGTCAAAATTCTAAATAGCTCAACCAAGGTATCCTTCTACCGTTGTTATTAAAACAAACAAAAGTGTAAGCAGTAACTTCTGGAATGTATCTTTTCTACTTTAAGTGTGTCAACTTTTTTGTAAGAGTGTTTCTGGCTTCATAGCTTTGAAGCTTGAAGTCAGCTACAGTCAGACAGGGCAGCACAAGACAGTAATATTAAACTTCTCTTCTGTGCCCTGCCTGCTTGTTGTGCTACTGATTTGCAGGCAACTTCTGATACTGAAAGTAAATTCAGATGTTTGTTTAAATATGCCCTGAAGATTCACCGAAGATGCTAGTGTATGCTATAATCACCAAGTCTGAGAGAGAGAGAGACAGAGAGAGGAATAGTTTCAGTGAGATTGCCGTCGGCTGGGACAGCAAACTTGTTTCAACTCTGCCTTGCACCGGACAGTATTTATGATAATGGACAGATGAAGGAGTCTCTGGCCCTAATTCTGCAAATGGCTCCTCTGTTGGTGCCAGAGGAGTTTCACTGACGTCAGGGGAAGGCAGTAGCTTCCTGCTGCAGATGAAGTTGCAGATTTGAGCCTACCTGGCTTTGCAGATCTTCCGAACCATTTAGTTGATCTGTGGCCGACCTCAAGACTTTCTGTGTTAACCTTTTGCTGTACGTTGATGTATATGTCTGACAGCCTGATCATGGACATTCGTTTTACAATAGAAACAGTGCAGCTTGCAATGTCTGAATTGGAAAAGAAAAAAAAAAGGGGGGGGGGGAGGAAAAAAAAGTTTTTTTCCAAAATATTTATTGACTTACTATTATGGAATTCTACCTATGTTATTGAGTGAATTCAGCTGAAGCAATTGGCAGGAGGTGCTAGCACCTGGTTTCTGCTTGCGCATAGCATTTTAAATGCAACCTATCTAAGGTTCTGTGAGAATGGGACCAATATTGTGCTGCATCTTTGCCAATGAGGAATGTGAAATTCAGAAGTACCTTTAAAATGTAGGGTCACCAGGCTGTAGGGATTTGGAATAAGGCCATCTGCTACATCATAGGGGTGTCACCTTTTCTACCCTGATGAAAAATCATGAAATACAAACCCGTCAGTGTAAAGATTGATTGGTTTCAAGGGTGGGAAATAAATCTGTGTAGAACAAAACAAATCTACAAAATCATATAGAACTGACCTGAACAAGAGAGGGAAGAGCCTCTAGGTGTCATCTGTTCACACCCTTATACGTGTTTAAGGGGCCTGGTAAAGTTTTGTCGCATCCTTGAAGTCTTTTTGTTCCATTACCACTTCTCCTCTACCGTTTTATGTGCTCATTCTTAGTCCTGTTTTGCTCTTGCCGCAATTGGCTTTTGGAAGGGAGGCCAGGAATTTTTGGCTTTCTTCAGTTCTGTATTAAATTACCAATGATATGAGATGTTTTGCTTCCTGTCTTGAACTGATAGGTGGCCATCATGCTTTTTGTCATTTAATACAGACATGGAGAGTCATCGGTGGTTTAAAAGTAAGAAGAAAACAGTCATTAACGTTCTTCTCCTTCTCCTCCCTCTGCCCAGAAAACATTTTTTTTTCAAAAGCAGCAAAATGGGGTATTTTCAGTTCTGTAACCTGCATTTAGGTATCACTTCAAGTAATTTTTCTCTAAAAACTTAGTATTTCATGCTTTAAAATTGTGTTTTCAAAACTGCATACAGGTTATATTATGTTTTGTTTCTGTTACATGTGTTTTTTCGTACATGCTTAGTGTCTTTAACAACAAGAATGGGTTTCACAGGGCTGAGGTGGTAGCAATGGGCTCCATTCTCTTGGAAAGCAATCCTGGTCATGTGGAATAGGTGGAATTAAGGAACTTGTACCATTTTCCTTTAATATGTATTTTTTTCATTAGAGCAGTAGAACATACCATATAAAGGAGTATTCAGTGGGCACGTTTTTAGGGCTTCAGAAGTCATAGAATTCACTTTTGAAGCTGCCGAGAGGAAAGGTAATTCTTGTTTACCACAGAGCTGCAGTTCAGAAGATTAAACATCTTCGATGTGGAGACTGGTTCCCCTTTCTTCTTTCTGCCTTTCTCCATCTCTTTTCACACACCACTGTGTTATCTGGTCTCCATAAGCAGTGTATGCATACAATAGCCAGTGGGCAAGAAGGCTTTTGTTGCATCCAACCATTGTATTGCATTTTTCTTCTTATGAGCATGCTAAATCTTAAAGTATAATACAATAAATGACTTTCTGACGATCACTAAGGCGATTGTTGTTACATAATGAATTGCAAGCTTCAGTGTGCCTCTCCACCCTGTAACGGGGGTGGAGGGACCGTGCTGCTTTTAGTGCTGGCTCTGCTGATATCTGCCTGCAGATCAGGGCTGACTTCATGAATGATGCACGTTGATTGAAACATTTTTGAAAGCTGGAGTTAAATGTGGTGCTTCTGATAATGCCATAACAGGTGCTATTATTTTCTTTCAACAGTTACCCTGCTGTATGTGAATTCCTACAGCACAATAACTTGTTATCTATACTCCGAGCTCATGAAGCCCAGGATGCTGGGTAAGTGTGTGTGGCGAGGGAGAGGCGGCACTAATACTGAATAATTGTTCCTTGTTGTCAAGTAGAACAAGGAAAGAACAACCGAGTAAAAATGAATCAGGAAACTTAAAACTAAGTTGCAAGTTATCACTTTCTATTCGTGGTTTTAAAAATCATATGCTGGCATTAAAATGCAGTCTTTTACATGACTAGTACTAAGTTACAGGGCTCACCGAATCTCCGTATATCCCACTTATTTGGCGTTAGTGATTTATGTGGCATAAAATGACCAAAAGCGATTTGGATGCCAAACTGACGAGGGGAAGCAAATTCAGCCCAACAAAAGGAGTTTTACAAATGCCCCCGAGACTGAAGTCTGACACACTGATTGCCATGACTCTCGGGAAGTGATTTGGCTCACGAAGGCCAGAACTGTCATCTCTTCAAGTCTTTCACACCTAACTGAAACTCTGAGCATGCTGGTTTTGTGGTTTATCAAGACAACAAACTACTGGAATTCAAAATGGTCAGAAATGATTTTATGCTGGATTATCAGTAATGGATTTAAGGAGTCTGAGATTGTGCAAAGGTGATCCTGGTCAATCATCTGGTTTTGTTGATGGTTCAGTCATGTAACTCTTGCCAGAGAAAAGCTAGCATTTTTTATGCCACTTGAAAAAAAAAAGTATTTATTCGTTGAAATGCACCACACTTGTGAGATTTTAGTGAAGGACTGGTATCTGAACAAATAGCTTTGCATATCTTCTTAACGTGTTTACTTGGAGGCAGCAACTTTACCTACTCTGAATAGTAATAAAAGATAAAGTAACAAGATTGTAGGAATGAGATTGCTATTCAGTATAGATATAAAAAGCTATTTTGAATGTTTGAATTACTACATGCTTAAAAACCTCAATGCAATTAAAAGCAAGCTATTAGTCTGCCAAAAATAACTGGCATGAAATACCCAAGGGTAATGAAATTCCATTTTTATTGTATTGCTTTCCAAAAAAAGGGTGAAAAGTAAAATTCTGAAGAAGAGATTGCATTGAGACCGTACAATGGTTTCAGTACAAGTACTGTGGATGGTTGCCAAATTCTTCAGTTTCTGATAGCTGAAGGCTAAAGAGTAGAATTTGGTGTTACTTGTATCTTAGTAAGACAAAAATACTGTTTGGTTAGTTTGCTTCCAGTTACCTGCATATGTAATGCTTGATTGATTATGTTTTGCCCCGTTGGGCCAGGAGGCCTTTGATTTTTTCATAAGGCAGCAAGGTTAGGTAATGAAAATATGCAATTAGCTAGCTGGTTAATAAACTGGATTTGATTAGACATAGCACTGAAATACTTGAGCCTCTCTTTTCACCTCCCCTTCTCATACTTTCCTTTTCCCACAAGAAAGGAAAAAAGTAAATAATTTGTCTAAAGACTGGATGATTATATTTGTAGTTGGATGCATATAGAGTATTAAGATTTGCAGATTAACAGTGAATTAGGAGGACCACCTCATGGAAAATGTTAGTCTCCCATGATATTCTGAGAAACCTGAATTAATGTACTTCATTTACTTCCTAAGGAGATTGTTTTGCGGTTTGGGGGGGGGGGGGGGGGTTGTTTTTGTTTTTTATTATTTCTCCATAAACCTATCTGGAGAAGCAGCCTCCAGCCAAAGGACGGAGCGCAGAGTCTTGAGCCCTTAGAGTCAGTGGTTAATCAACTTTCAGAGAGGCCCCTGGAGCCTTGCTTTTCCCTGAAATGTGCACTATTCCTTTTCCTTCAGCTTCCTATGCTTAAGCCTCAGCAATCAGATTTGTGTAAGCAGAATATTTTTAGACTGAGTCTACGTTAGCAACTGGTGCAGCACAGAAGAAGGAAGGCCCAGGGTTTGATCAGGTGTGATTTGTTATGATGCTAGGACCATATGCCCACACTGTGTTTACCAGCAGTGAATCTTTTTGCTAGCTGCCAGTCCTAGGCATGCGTAACGCATCCGTGCATAAGGCAGCGAGAAGCAGATTGCTCCGCTACCATCTCCCATGGCCTTGCCATCACTTGCACGTGCAGAGAGCGCAAGCAGCTGGAGGGTCATGGCGGAGATGCGCTTCGCTTCTGAAGGGAGTACCCTGCGTCTCCATGGCACATGGGGTGCTTCAGATGGGGCGCTGGTGCTCGCCTTCCGCCTCGGTCCCACAGGGTCGCTGCCACCAGCCTCCAGGGATGGACACTGAGCAAATTTGTAGCAAAAAGAACCTGCGGCATGCTAAACTGCAAGTGGAGGTGCGCCTTTCGCCTATGGTGTGCACGCTTAGCTGTCCTAAGTGGAGCTGCAGGGTAAATCTACAGGAAATGTCTTTCTGTGACCTTAAAAAGTGAATGTGTGTGCTTTTCTGCCATGGTGTTTCTAAAAGCCAGTGAAGTAATTTACTAGGGTTTTTTGCCATATATTTGGTCAGGGACAAATGCGCATACAACACCAGACAATAACTACTTCTCTTTCCTCTAGGTATCGTATGTACAGAAAAAGCCAAACAACAGGCTTCCCTTCACTAATCACAATTTTTTCAGCACCAAACTATCTAGATGTATACAATAACAAAGGTAAGATTTAATTTAATTTCTGTTAATATATAGCAGACTGCATATCTCTTTACTCAAGTGCATTACATTGTTTTTCTTTTTCTCTCTCCTTTCTCTTACCCTATTTATTAGTTCATGCCCATTCAATTTATTACATAATACAAATCTAATCGAATTTATTAGAGGCAGATGTATGCCTCTGAATATAGCTGTAGATTCTAATGTGCCCTAGGATATTTCTGAGTTTTGACTGCAAGTTATTAAATATGGGAAGCAAAACTGAAAACAGCTCTATTAACTAAAAGAAGCATTTTATGAAATGTTGTTGAGAACTGTTCCTTTTAATTAATGATTTGTCCCTTTGCTCCTTTCCAATAAAATTAATGGGGCTTTCTATGGGCAAATGCTCTAGCCACCTACAGAACTTGCCAGATCATCAATGGATGTAGTATAGAATCCATATTGTCCGAGTTCCTTTGTATTTTGTTTATTAGTCATTTGAAAACTATGTAGAGAGTAAAATAGCATTAGCCAGAAAAAAAGGAAAGGTTACCTCACAAATGAACAGTAACTGGTCACTCTATAAAGACTCAACACAAGTGCGTGCAGCTTCTCTGGGTTTATTGCTGCATCCACTGAAATGCTCTCTAATGAACTGGGAAAAAAAATCATGGTTCTAAAAATAAAGCATTCTAATAAACCTGTCCTCCTAGATGTTGAAATGAGCAGTAATCTTTACTTTCTCCTACTCCCAGTAAAGCTAAAGTAATTTGTGAACAGCTGTGAGAAACAAGTATTTTTTCCCCAGTGATAGTATTGAAAGTAGCCTCACTGCAAAGTGATCAATCTTTCCTGAGTGGAGACATTTTTAATTTTGATACTTGCCTGCAGAGGAAGTAAGCGTTTTGTTGGAAAGTTGCAAAAGAAAGCTTCTTCAGGCATCATTTTATATTCTAAAACTTCTAATCTAAAAGCTGCTGTGCAGTAAACTGTGGGGGAAGGAAATAGTTCACAGTTAGATAACAGGTTCAGTACATGTTGGTGTTCTCAAAATGCATGTTAACTTGTGGAAAAATTAATAAAACTGTTCTGCAGAAAACATCCAAGCAGAGCTGTCAGTAGCTGTTTTTGTAAAAGTGAATAATACAGAGGCTGTGCTAGCAACCTAAAAAGAGCAGGATGAAACAAGGGATGTGTTAATTTTCTTGGCAGCATCATTGCTCTTGGTGGAAAAATGTGTTTAGTTTCCGAGTTAGCTGTTTTGGGTAGAGCATAGGCCAATGAAATGTCTGTACAAGTAACGTGACTTAAAGCAGCGTTTTAACATCTCTTAATACATTGCGGCAGTTTTATGCACGCAAAGCCAAAGGGTTAACAACACGGGTTTTTGTTATGAAGGCAAAGATTAGATACAAATCAATGCTGATTTATAAAATTCAAGATGTTCAATTTCAACCCACAAAGTTTAGGCTGCAGACAGAAATGCCTTTCTGTTATGGCTGTTTCAGAACAGAGAGTCATTTTACTTGTTTCATGATGCTCAGCTGTGACAAATAGGCCTTAAACCTGGGGGAGAGTCTTTTCTGCTGAAAGTCTCTGCACTGGCTGCTGGGAGGTACTGATTAGGTGCAGTGATGGTCGAAGTTTGGATGCGCCCCTGAGGATACCTGGTCCGAGAGAGCAAATAAGCAGTGGTGTGAGATCAGCATCACTGGGCTGCTCTCTTTTAAAATACGACTTTTTGAAAATTCAGAGCCTGACCTTTAGTGGCTTTGTGATGCACTTCTGTTCAGTTTAAGTGGCTCCTTTTCTCCTGTTAGTTTTGATGCCTTGTTTCATGAGACTGATAGCAGTGGCTCTTGGCATTTAAAGTATATCATGCATCGTCTTTCACGCTGCGTTGCTCGTGCATCTTCATCTCAGTAGTGATTGGCTGCTCGTTTCCCTGCTCAAGGAAGAAAAACACTATCTTCCTAAATCAGTCAAAAAATGGCTGCTTGTTGGCTTCCTTGATTTGCAGCAGATAAATTAGAGTGCAAAGCTTTGGACTGATTGATTTCAGGAGGTGAAGGAAAGCTTGTCCATACTGAGATGTTACAGGAGAGTTGTTCTAGCTGCCTCACTGTGTTGGCACACAATCTGATTGATTTTAAACCAAATCATTCAGGCTTTTTGGTTGCTCTAAGTCAGTCTTTGGAAAGAAAGTTACTCTTCTGCTAGTAAGTGTCTTCCATTTCTACTATACATTCTTAGTATGCTTCTGGTTGTCACTTAGCTAATAAAATCATACTGCATAAATTCATGAGAGGCTCCATCTCCTAGTGGGGGTAGTAGTGTTCCAAGGTCATTTTTAAATGTGTTGCTGTTGAAAAAGCAGAAAGAAGCTAGCAATGCTCATTTTCTGTACCAGGTAGATAAGTTTTCCTACCTGCTAAAGCAGTCATACTACTTTACTTCTGCACAGCGTTTCAGAAGGCCTGGGCTTGGTAGCCAGCTTTAGGAGGAGGGTTTATTCAGTCCCAGCTGGAGAGGAGTCACTGGAATCAGGTATTTACTCAAAGAGCAGGAGAGAGGGAACTTCTCTAGAGCAAAAAAGAGATTTGGCAGGAGTAGTTGAAGATAAAGGACCCAAACAAGCTCACATTCAGCATATCTGCTGCTAATAGTGCTGTTATGGACCCTTTGCGTATGCTGACACACAGTACTGCTCTGACAAGGAAATCTCTCTTGGCTGCACTCTGCTGCTTTCTGGCACCGAAGGCGGTTTTCTGTATCCTTTTGGTTACTGGCCATGGCGTCTTGGCGGCTCTGAGAGTAATTTGTCATGTGGCTCCTGGTCCTGCAGCAACCCCAGCCCCCACAGCCGTGCAACTTTGGGCGCCAAAGTCGGGTTTTTGGATTCGGAGGTTAGCGGCAGGGGTTCCCTTTTGTAGTTAGTGGAGACAGAGAGACTTTTTAAGGGGGCCATTCAAAGACTCAGCCACTGCCTAGATACTGGGAGCCTCGTGTCTGTCCTCTTCCCAAGGCTATCCTCCTCCGCTGCTGTTGCGAGTGCCCTCCGTATGCATCCTAGGGGAGGGCACTGGCGAAGCGGAGGGATTTATACGTGTGTTTCTGTCAGCTTGCGAGGTTCTCTTCAGTGGTTTTGTAGTGTTCTCAAACTTTGTGCTCTCATTTATATTATTAAAAGGTTTAAAGATAAAAATAGTTGAAGACTACTAAAACTTGTTGCAAGAAATACTGGTACATTCCTGCTTTTCCAAGGCTATTCCTGGAGAGGATCAAAAATCCTCATGCAAGAAAACAAATGTTGTTTTGACTGTGCCAGTTAATTGTGACTTTGAGGCCCGTGAGGAAGGAAGGCTGTACTGATCCAGAAATCCTGAGCGAGCTGCATAAGTAAGTGCACCTTTATCCGTGGGTTCTCGGGTGCCCGTCGGCATGAGAAATTCTCTACAGCAACAGAGTAAACAGGTGCCAAAAATTACTGTATTCTGCGATGTGTTGTCCTTGTACAATATTTAAACTTTCATTCCAATATTTCAAATTTTAGTATCTTTTAATGCCTTAATTAGGACATGCTGTAATACTGTTCAGGCCTCAACAAAAAAATAGAGCGAGAAATTTTACAGAAGTGCTGCAGCGGCAGGCAATTTCATTTGTGACTTATTGGCAATACTTAATATTTTAGTGTCTGGCTGTCACTTCAGTATGTTCATGCTTTGTGGCTGAGTGAACAATTTTAACTGCTTTCTAAAGACAGACTATCTTTTGAACACTTTTAAAAGATTAAGGTTCACAGTGGTGAGAGAACCACCGGAGAATCCGAAGCTATTGAACAAAATAATGTGATGTCTCCCCCAACATTCCTCAAAGGGCATGTGGTGGTGCTGAAAGGAAAAGCAGATGATGAAGGAAAAGACGCAAAGAAAATAGGCAAGGCGGTGTGCAATACTGGAACAACCGAAAGAAGCTGTACATTGGTACAGCTCATTAACACAGCAGATAAGTAATGTATCAATGGAGTGCTTAGAAAGTACAAGCATGTGGTATTCCATAGACACATGGTAACCGAAATACTTAATCCAAACAGACCTAATGGGACAATTATTTTCATGTTGGAAAAAGGCAAAGTAACATGCCTAGAAGGAAACTAGACCAAGTGCATATGTCTGGTACAGGGACGATCTTTGAGAAATAATAGCACTTTGGGGGAAAGAAAAGTGGTGTAACCTTCTGTTTACCCTCTCAGTTTTCTTTAACACTTTATCACTGCTTCTGCTGAGGCCTTCTCATGGAAACAAAAGGTTTTAAAGAGCAGCTGTTACCGTATCCAGGCCATCTCGTTGCCAACCCAGAGAGGTTTGCTAGAAGTGATTTTTGTAGTCTGTTGATAAAATCCGGAGCACTGTTCCGCTATTTCTTTTGAAGACACAATAGTACATCTAAAATAAACATGTTCAGAATTCTTTAAAGGGTGATTTTCCTACTATAATTGGCACTACTTTTGTATTCTCTTATTTACATCATTACCGTGTAGAGTAAGTCATTTTTTCCTTTGATAACATTTAAACTCCTTAAGCATTTTTACTAAGCCTTATCCCTGACCTGTCTCAGGCAAGAAAACACTGTGGTTACTTAGCAACTCTGTTAGAGGAGAGAGCACTGTTCCCAATTGCACAGTTAATGCTGAAGTTAATTTGGCATTAAATCAGAAATTGAAATTCTTCATTACATGTGAAGAATTTGAGACCTTTCTCTGAGTACAGCTTTTATTTTCTAAAATCAGGATGAGTTTTCTGAAAATTTACATGTAAATTAGTTAACTAGTTTGTTAAAAACTATTTTGAGGTTGTTTATCTGAAATATGCACATGCTGAGGCTAGTATTTGAACCCTGCTTATTAATTTTTTTATCTGATGGAAATACTATCGATTGATTTATACTGAAAAATTACACAGCAGTTCTTGAAACAAGTTATTTAATGTCTTTGTGTAATTCTGATCTAGAGGTAATGCAGTTTAATGTTGGTGACCTTGCTAAAGGGCTTAATTCATCTTCCAATAGGTGGGCTTTGGAAGTGCTGTTTGAGATGCCGGGGGGGGATCTGAGACCTCCGCTGAGCGCTGGCAGATGCAGCACAGGAGTGACGGGTGGCTGTGCCCCCCTGGAGCAGGAGGCCAAGGGGGCGGGATACCCCAGGGCAGCTCAGATGGCAGGAGGTGCTCACGTTTGGGCAACTGAACTGACCCCAGGAACGTTAGACCTTTCTCCAGCTGTAGCTGAAGGAAAGAGGTGGTTTCTGACTTGCATGTTTTTTACCACCCCATGTTTCCTGCCTTAGGTACCAATGTTAAATGCTTAAAGCTAAACAGTATGAATGCCCCTCGCCTGCTTCATTATAGTGTTTCTTTTCATTCTAATGTAATTTCAGCATCTGATAGCTCAGTTTACTAGCATTAGAAAGAAGTATAATGTCATTTGGGATATCTGCACATCTTCACTTTACAAAACATTGGCTTCTAAAACTCGTTTACAACAGCGAGTACCAAAATTAGGTTAAAATGTGTGCGGCTGTTAAGAATAATAAAATAAGATTCCTGCTCTGGTTGGTGATTATAGACTATAAAACTGTGACTGGTGGTTTGGTCTGCTAGCGTTTATCTGACTCTAGATTTGGAAAGGAAAGTATGGGGATTGCAGTCTGGAATAATAAGCAACTGGTCTTGGAAACATTTGAGAGATTCAGATTTTCTCGAGTTACTGGTTTCCTAATCAAAGGAACCTCTTCCACTTCTCCCTGTCCCCTCGGCGAGATGCCGTGTGGCCTGTGGCCATGTGGCCTTCCAAAGATTCCTGCTCTTCCAGGGCAGCTGAGGCATCAGATTAACGTGGACAAGGGAGGGAGGCAGAGGTGAAACCCCCAAACTTTCCTGAGCCAACAGAGAATAAAACGGCTATGACCAGAAGAAACCAAGGTGCCAGAAAAGCTCAGATAAACTACTGAAATATCAGAGAAGCATTTTCTTCTTGATCCAGGTGCATTTTTCTTCTTTTGCTCATCAAATAATGTGCTTTTAAGCAGTAGTCAGAACTGGGTAATAGTAACAAGCAGGTTTGCTTAATGTTAAATATCAACTTTATTAGTAACCCAATAAAAATATTTAGTGTACATTGTATTTGTAAATTAGGAAGATCTTAAATTACAAATTCAGGAAAGTATTTGTGACACTGGTAACTCCTATACCTTACTTTATTCTTTTAAGAGCAGGTTTATCTTTGAAGACTTTAGTCCTTGTTACTATACTGCTCTGTTGTGCAGTATTATTTTCTTTCAAGTGGCTCTTGGTCATCTGTGAGGCTGTACAGGCCTTTTACAGAGGAGAATAGTTCTTAAAATACTGTTGTTGGAAGCTGCTTTTGCAAGATATTCAGGTATGTAAATTAATAAAGTGTAAAATTTTTTTAGGATGATCTCAAAATAAATTACCTTGCCTTAAAAAAACTAAAGCCATTTATATTTAGTTTAATGTTTTCCAACTGTTCTGTTTAGAGTTCAGGCTTTTTTAGGGACCAGTTTTAAAAGTTGCTTGTAAAATGATTAATTGAGTTTTCACAAAATTTAAAAACAAACTTGACGGATGAACTGAAGAAACAATGGGAAGGGAAACTATCTCAACTCCCTAATGTGATGGAGCTGAAATACCTTATATACAGCTTCTTAGTCCTTCTAAATGAATCTTCATATCCATTAAGTAGTCCTTTTTATATTTTTACTATGCAACTGCAACTTTTTTGTTTTTGAATTGTGGCTCTGTATGGAAAGAGAATGAATCTTGATCTGCCTTGGGTAATTTCAGACAAACACTGATGGGAATACTAAGACCGTTGACACTAGGTTTCTCATTTTTGCTAATAGCAATATTTAGCCATTTTTTATTTTATTGAAAAGCAGACTGGCTGCCACCTGTGCAACTGGAATGGGCACAAGTCAACTGTGGTTTATTTAAAATGAAGGATGCCGGACTGGCAAAAGATCATGCAAATATTAGCTAGCCGTTTTCTGTGTGCGTCAGTGAGTTGGCTTCAGAAACTCCCAGGTCACCTCCAGACTGTTGTCTGGCACAAAATGGAAGAGACTTAGGAACCTCTTCAGTTTTTTTAGGAGGCAACAATCAAGCACATTAAAAGAACAGTTTCACTGATTGACACCCTTTGATCAATGGAAAGGGACAAGTAATTAGAAGAAATTGTTCATCTCCTCCAAGCAATGTTGTAAGACACTGAGTTCATACATTACTGTGACCTGATGCAGTCATGCGACTTCTTTGCCAGTGGTGACTGTTCAGGAATCACAAGCTCCCGCAACAAAGTTTCTCACTGGGGAGGCACGATGGGGACAGCGGGAGAAAAGGGGAAAACAAAGCATGACACATCTTCGGCTCGGTATGCTTTTGACATGGTATCTCTGACATACTTTTAATTCTTACTCTTTCATCATTTATGAAGGTATTATCATGTGTATTGCTGCTTTGATTCATTTTTATTTAACTAAAGCTGAGGATGATCATTCTGAAGGTCACAGGTTACTAGATTTCGTCAGGATGGTTATTCATGGCTTTAAAAAGGCAAATTGAAACTTTAAATAAGTAAGTTATATACATGTCTCCTAATATATGAAGTATATGATCTCCAGAGTAAAAATTATTTGATGACAGCTCATCTACAGCTACAGAACTAGAATTGCATATGCTACAATGTGCTATTAAAAGCAGAACATAGCGAAATAGTGCAGTCTTTATCACTGTCTGCATGAGACTAAGCATCTGAGCTGGGATTACATTCAGAGCTGTGTGTAAATGCTAATAGTGAGTTGACCAGTGAATGTCATCTGAAGTTCATTGAGCTGTCTTTTAAAGACTGAAAATCCACCCTTATTTTTTCCACTAGATTTTTTTTTAACGAAAACGTAAAGCACCAGTACTTTTTACAGTGGATGGAAACTTCAGCTCTGTTGGCTGTCTCAGTCCCATGTTGATCAAAGATCTTGTCTGCAGTCTCTACTAATTGCATTGTTAAAAACTTTTATGTCTTTGTGTTGGCGATAGTAATGAGAGTCTTTGGTTTTAGGTGATCATCTGAAAATTATCTTTTTCTCCATTTCTCCATTTGTTGGAAGTCCATATTATTGAAAGCTCTCCCTCGATGTATTTTTTTTTAAAGCCAACAAGTAGACCTGTGATACCAAAAGCTGCTGCACCCACTCCCATTCTCTTTTTTTCCCCAGACAGTCTGAAAGAACTGACTTGAAGGTTGAGTAATCTACAGCACCCTAATAATCACTTATTGCTATGGCAGTTTTTCAAAGTGCCTAGAAGTCTAGATTTGCTGTGGAATGCTGGGCAAACTTCATGCTTTAGAAAGTGAGTTTTGATAAAGGCAGTTTATCTAGGCTTTTTGTGGATGTTATTTTATGTCATCTGCTACATTTTCAACAAACATTATTTTCCAGTATTAGTATTTTTCCACCCTCAACCAAATAGATATTTGCTTTTTCTTTCCTGCCTTCGCTCTCACTCCTTTCAGTTATACCCAAACCACAGTCAGCCTTTCTCTCTTTCATCTTATTTCTGTTAACTGCGCTGGGCCTCAGTACAACAATGGTCTCTTCTAGCAACAAATTGCTGTTCCATATTGATATGCTTTATAATATTTTGATTTGTTTTGTTCTGTTAATTTTAAACTGTTTTTCCAATATTAATCAGATCCTATTTCAGATAAACACCAGAAGTTCATTAGTACAATTTAGCACTGAAGTTGCTCAGGTGCTTTAAAAAGCATGAATTTATTTATGGCATAAATATCTGTATTTCTCCCCTTTAGCAGATGTAGTCTTATTTTTGTTTATGTTGAAGACTGTGACAAGAATGATATGAATTTTAAATGGTGCAAGACGAATCCTATTATTATGCATTCATATCAAAGGGAGCATAGTCTAGTGTGCGTAGCATTGAATAATGCGACAGGCAAGTATCATCAGCTCTACATTACTATGAATGAATTATGTTGAAAACGTTCGTTGAAAGAGTAGCATTCAAACTTGAAGTGATAAACACTTTTCTTTGCTGTCTCTACCATGTGGTTGTGAGGCACTCAGATAAGTATGTGAAATGGATGGCTGTGGATAGCATGCCTTATTCCCTGCTGGCGGCGAGTGCCAGAGCCTATGCGGGTGTTCACTCGGACAGACAGTTACTAGTTCACTTATCGACGCATCTTCGTACCAGGGAAAGCTGGTGACACGGCCTTCAGACTGGAAGTGGCTTGCGACCTCCTTATTAGAACTCTCAGTCAAGTGCTCCTGCTGGGCCGGGTGGTTGAAGGCTGGTGTGTAGCACCGAAGCTGTGAACACTATGAATGTTACTGGTCTGGGAGTGAGTCACGTGTGTAGCTGACAGCTTTTTGTTTTCTTTCCTTCCTCTCTTTTAGCTGCAGTATTGAAATACGAGAACAATGTCATGAATATCAGACAGTTCAACTGTTCCCCTCATCCATACTGGCTTCCAAATTTCATGGATGTGTTTACCTGGTCTTTGCCATTCGTGGGTGAGAAAGGTATGTGAATTTGCTGTGCTCATAGAAGCTACGAGATGGTTTGTTAGTCACTGTACGTGGCCCAGTTTATTTGAAATGACAGGAATAATTTGAAGACAGATCACTTGCTTTTGAGGATAAATCTGAAGAAACAGGCCTTGGAGAGGCAAGCAATTACCAGTAGCTAATCACGCTTCCCATATCTTTTATGATTTCCCCTCTTTCGAGGATATGATACCGTTGTTTCTGCTGTAGAAATAGGTTTATGGCGTTGCCGGCCAGAGATGAAATTTACTGAATAAAATTCTTGTGATTTGTTCATTTATAAACTCTTCAGTATTCTCTTGGATTTTGTTTACTGCTTGAGGAATATCCCATCAGGCTTCATTACTTCAAGGTTATGTCCTTATCCAGCTGACCTATCTTGATTAGATGATGATGTGTTGCTTTTTCACTAGTAAATACAGATCTGGTGAGGCTAACACTCACTCTGGTTAGCTGTTACTAGGATTAGGGAGATGGCAGGAAGGAAGAAGCTGCTCTTCAGCCCCTTCTCTGCCCAGAGCGTATGGTGCTTCATCCCTAGTGAGGAGAAGCTAAAGAACATAACTAATGTCTTATTGCAACATGATGCTCTTGATGTTGCCTGAAAACAGCTCCATGCTATGAAAGGCAAGCACACGAAAGGCGTGAAAGCACTGTGGTCTAACATATTAAATGAACACATAATGGCAAGCTGTTTAAACCTGGAGTCGTCTTATTTAAGCCTTGAGATGAAACTTGCTTTGATCCATCCATTTATAGTATATTGCTGTAACAGCAATTATTGCTAGAAAACTATAACAAACTCTTAAAAGCTGCTTGAAATAACAGTTCTCTCTTAATAGGCAACTAAAAGTACAGCCAGCTGCCACTCTTACATGCAGTCATGACCAGCTTTGTTTTCAGTTACTCTTTCATACTAGGAAGAGGCCACTGGGAACAAAACAGGTAGACAATAAAATATGGATTAACAAAGAGTAGGCAGCTGTTTCCACTAATGGAGATGTTACGTAATCCATGCTGATGCATCTTGTAGACTTTAGTGAAGCAGATAATATGCTTTCATTTTCTTAGGCCTAGTTTTTTAGGATGGGCCTGTTCTCTAAGTATGTTGTGGTTCTGAGCAATAGGTTTCCCATCTTCTCAGGAGAGGCTGCAGACCACATAGTAGGATTTAGCGAGCTTCTGAGACCATGAACGTTTCCATTTTTTTCTCCTTTGTGACTTCCCAGTGGTCACCCTTGCCAATAGTTTGGAAATTTTGAAGCCCTGGAAGGGGGGAGAAGGAGGTGAAATCCATGTTTTCCCTTTCTCTGCAAAATAAAACTCATGAATATAAGAGTTGATGCTCTACACGGCTTTTTATTTATTTCTTTTTTTATAGATTTTTCCCCTCAAAGGCCAATCAAGGTAGGAAGTTGTTAGTTACACTGGTCATTGTTAGTGTGGAAAGTCTTTCCACTAATACTGTCAGAGGAAGATATTAAATCCTTCACTAATTTAGGAAAAACATAGTTTTGTCCCACCCTTCTAATTTGCCAAACCATCATATTTGTCACAGAAGAAGATTTTAATAACCACTTGATTTAAAAAATGTAAACTTTCAGCCTGTCTAGCTGCTGCAAGTTTAGACGTGCTTGGTAACCCTTTTAATGATGCTTATTACACGTAGATGTAGTGAAGTTTTTAATCTGTCTGCTAATGATTTCACATTTTACCTCATAACTTTGATTTTTGGATCTCTAAATTCTATTTCCTCGGTTGTGATTTTGGGTTTTTTGGCTGTTCTTGCGCTGTGTGCTCTCCAGTTAGTTTCTTACTGTTGCCTTTTCCAAAAATGGCAGTTCAGGTGCAGCCTGAGGTTGACCCTTCAGTGCACAAGTTGCAAAGTAAGCAAGCTGAACATATTGTGAACATACCAATAATGACATTTCTATCCATACTACTTGTCCTTCCTGGATTTCAAGGGATGCGGCCAATCTATAGTCCAGGTTAAGTGAAAGGCAAAAATTTGTTTAGGGGGAGAAAAGCGTTACCTAGTTGTCTGACAGTGGCAAAAAGAGAGATCATAAACACATGTTTTTTTGTTTTTTTGTTTTTTTTTAAAGGTTAGTTTGTTGTGGTGTTTGGTATTTTTGGATCAACTGTTTATTGAAACATATACAAACAGCCCTTTTATCAACTACACAAGATCCTCCGATTCAAGGTTGTATTACTACATGCATAAAATGAGGTCCACGTTGTTTAAAAACTGGTTGCCATCTGTATACTGAGTTTTCATTAACACTACTACACCTACAGTTTGCTCTCTGGCAGACCAGTGAAACTAAGTATCAACATCTTGCATTTGTTTCCCATTCCAGTGACAGAGATGCTGGTAAATGTGCTGAACATCTGCTCAGATGATGAACTGGGGACAGAGGAAGACGGTTTTGATGGTAAGAGCCTTCTGCCTTTGGTTGAGATTGCTTGCCTTGAAACTACTCTAGAAGTTTATTTACTAACCCTGGGATAATTCTCTGGATCCCATTTAAGTTCTGGGCTGCTCAAAGCAACTCTTGTGCTAGACTCCAGTGGATTTGCTTACTGCATGTTTTGGAAAGAATTAATGTAACTTTTGCCCCATTCTAACCCCAGCCAAAAGTACAAATCTTTTCCCGGTCCAGCTTTTTTGGTATTAAAGAAAATGTATTTCCTTCTATGTAATCTGGGTTGTGTTGTCTTGAAGGGGTCAGCTGTTGATTTAATGCACGATATCCTAGTGATTCCAATAGAAAGTTTCATTGAATCGATGAAATAATCTGATCTGGAGCAATTATCTTTCCTGCAGCAATACTTCCAAAATGTAGGTGCTACAACTTTGGAAAAATAGTACTTGAAATATTTTATTAATCAGAAAACACTTTTAGTACAATTGTGTATTTCCAAGTCTTTAAGAATCAATATAAGCATTAAAAAGTCAACGTATGCAAACACAAAGACTGTTGTTTCTGCTTAAAAAAAAGAGGAATGTCACTTGTGTTGTCACTTGGTCTGGAATCTATGGGATGATAAGTTACCTCGTACCTGTTGGTTCCATTGTACGGGTTATTTTATATCTGGGGTTTCTCAGAAGTACATTTATTCTGTCAGCCATTATTTTCTGTTACAACTGTATAAGAGTAAATGGCAGTTCTCCAGAATCTTCTTTGGAACAAATTCCATGCGTTCCTAATGTTCTTGCTATGAATGTTTTCTGCCTTAAAAAAAAAAAAAAAAAAAAAAAGAGAGAGAGAGAGAGAGAAAGAGCAGGAAATATTAAAATGCTAAAAAAGAATTTTGAAAAACATAGCTTCACAAAGCAACCAATGGAAATAATCTCAACATGTTTGTGGGTAAAATGAAAGAAAGGGACAATGAAGAACTTTTAAGACAGACAAATATTTAATGAAATTGTAATTAATAGTTAATAAGTAAAATTCTCAGAGTTTTTATAAAAGGATCTATATCACAGATTTTTCCTTTGTGATGGGAAGGAAGGGTATAGATTATAGCGCTTTGTATTTACTCTGAAAAGGCAAGCAGAAGTCCCCTGTTCTGCCACAGCTACGGAGTGTGGACATGAGCAATTATCTTGCAGGACTCAGGACAAAAACTGAATTTATTGAAACCAGTAATCAGTGCAGAGAAGAAAACACCTGTTTGAATACTGTGCCCAATTTTTTCTCATGAAATTTAAATAAGTAGCTACTGTGTAATTAAAGCAGTGTGTGAAACAGTATGGAAGCATACAATGAGTAAAAACTGTGTCAAATTAAATACAGTAGCAACAGACCTATGTGCTTAAAATCGCTGGCTCAGGAAAGCTCTTAAGCACAGGCTGAAATCTCACTGAATTCAAGGCCAAAGCAAAGGTTTTATGAGGAGGATTTTTAAGTGAATTCAGCCTTGGCCTAACATTTTCTTTTAAAGTTGCACTATAAACTTCCATTGACACTAAATAGAGCACGGATAGGCCAATGCCAAATCTTTTGGACCTCTTCTCAAATTTTACTGTGAGTGTCTGTGTTCCCACGTGGAAGTTACAGTCCAGCAGCATGTTTTCACGGTCACAAACAGAGAGACGTCAGGGGTCTTTCAGGACACGAGCTTCCTGTAGCCTACAATCCTGCAGCATCTAGAAAACAAACTCCCTCCAGCTATAAGAAGTCTGTATTGCCTGTGTTGCTTCCGGGCTGTGCGTTGCGAGGAGCGTGAACCAGCCGTCCCCCCCGGGGGCTTTCCCGAGGCACCCTGCCCGGCGCGGGCTTCGCAGCGCTACGGGTGCCAGAGCAGGAAGGCGAGCTGAAATCCTCTGGCCTCGCACGTGTCTGGACTGCCGAGTTTTATCCAGCAGCATTAAAATATCTACCTGAGGAGTAATTAAAGAATTCCTGGTACTGTAATATTTAATATTGTGGTCTAAATCAACTCAGAGACTTGTCTGGATGAACACTTTCTCTGTGTAAAACATTGTGGTAAGGAAGCTATTGGAAATTCACAGGAAGGTGTAGCTAGAAGCAGATTTGGCATGTGTTCGTGTCCGTGTCCCTGGATAGTCCACTGATAGCCGTCGAATGGAGACGATGGCCTTGATCCTGCAATGTGCTCGGGGGATGCCCTCCTACCTACCTTCCTCACTGGAAGCAGTAGGCCTGTGTGTGGATGGACTTGTGGAAGAGATTGAAGGATTCACGGATAAAAGTAGATTTGAGAGTTGATTCAAATTTAATGGAGGCTGATATTTAATGATTTCCTGGTGCCCTCTGGGTTATTATATGTATTACAAGGGCAAATCATCTTTTTCTCAGAGATAGCTGTTTCCTCTCTTTTTCCTTATTTTTTCTTCAATCCTTTCCTTTTTGGGGAGGGGAAGTACAAGATATGTTTCATTTGTGTTCTTGATGAAACAGACTGAAATGATTATCAGTTTATAACTGTTTCTGTAAGGGCTGCATATTGACAGCCTTGTAGTGGATCAACATTGCTACTATTTTTCTTTGATAATTTTTGTCTAGCTCCTTTGGAGAACTTCAGTGGCACAGTCCTTTTCGCCTGCTGACATTTTTCTTTAGCCTGATAGAAATGCCTGATATCTGCAACAGCAGATGCCTTTTGTTTGATGAAATGATTCCTTTAAACCATCACTTATTTTTGTATCATCTGTAGTTTTCAGGGCTTGCTGCTGATTTCCTTTCTCTCCTTGCAGTTTGAACATGCCCTGACCTGGGTTCCCACATGTAATGAGAATGATCCATCACTATGGTTTGCACTGATCATTCATTTGTTACCTTCTCTTACACTTTCTTGCCCTCTGTCTTCCCCTCTCACTTTTCCCTTCAAAACAAAACCCCATCAATATTGCCTGACCTCACTGCATGGTGTTCTTGTGAGCCATTTTTTGATCTGAGTCATGCATGTTGCATCTAGCCCTGAGCAGGATGTTAGACAGCATGTATTCATTTTTTTTTTCTCCCCCCTTAAGGAGATACCTCTGTGGTGATCTGATCAATTTACTGTAGGCAGTTTGTGCGTATACTTCAGTGGGAGAGAGGACCTCAATAGCAATCGTAGTGCCCTTTAGCTGTATCTCCCTGGTGGCCTGTATTGGCCTTTTGGTTTTGCTTGCTTTAAAAATGAGAGGATATGGTATCTCAAGTTTTCTTATCTCTGATAATTTCCTCTTGTACTTTTTCTTTCCTGTTTGCTATGGTGGTTGCAGTATAATCTGATCCAGCAAAAATGTCTTGGGTGCACATCAGCTAGTGTGCTGTATGGTTTGTGCATCAAATGTATTGCTTAGCAACAGGAGCTACAAATACTTCTATCTAGCCAGCATATAGTCAGAATCCTGTTGTATTTTAATTAGTAACATTTCTGGCCTCATGCATTTGATTGAAAAACTAAGCTGCTAATTAAAAGGGTGCAATAATACAATAGACAACTTGACACAAATGCTCTGCTTGCTCTGTATGCATCACTATCATGACTTGGCATAAAGATCCTTCTTAATTACCTGCATTAATTTTCCTACTGCCTTCAATGTTGTAGCTCACAGCCTTCTCATGGAAAAGCAACTGTCGTAGTGCTAGTTGCAGCCTTTCTTTCTCAGCTGGGATACAGCTTCCTCAGGAAAGTGCTGTACTCTGAGACTAAACCAAATTACCAAGTCAAATGTGTCTTGCTGATCAAAACCTGGGTGTACAGTGGACAGTAACTTAGGAAATTCGCCACAGCTCTTCAGCACAACAGACTATACCCAGGACGAGCTCTGCAGCAACTAGCATGCAGGCTGAATTAGCAATAGCAAAGGCCCCTTCCTCAGGTGCCAGTTACTCACCAACACCTCAGTAAGAGCATTCATGTTACTGGCTATGCAAGTGAGAGTCTCTTAGCTTTTAAATCAGTTAACTTCTAACTAGGAGAGGAATGGGGGTTATTTTTCATTGTTTTATGTTTGTTCTTACTCAAAACCAGCAAGGTTAGGCTACAGTGCCTACTTTGTGGTTTCATGACAGAGGGATGTTTTAACGTTGTGGTTTATCTCTCTTTTTGACAGGAATAGTTGTTTCTATGCCCGAAGTGTTTCTTGTGAGCACACAAGGAACCTTAGTGTGCTCTTCCTCTGAAACGTGAATGGGCAGCGTTCCTAAAATATGGGTCATGGTACAGCTGGGCCTGGCCTCTTGGGTGCTGCACTTTTGTTGCTCTGAAAAGTATTTGACTTTAAAATGAAATACCTTGCACTACAATCGTCACTTGCATTTGATGACTATAAACTGCTTGATCATTCTGTTAAATGCATGTGTGTGGTGTATAATGCTAGTTTTGGTAGCAGCAGCGCACATGTCTGTGATGGTGAGCTGTTCTGTCAGATATCTCACATAAATAAACCGGAGGAATTGGCTCCTGATATTTGTGAGGAAAAGGTGTTGGCAGTTAGGCATACCCCGAGAAAACCGTGGGGGTCTTTTAGTTTCTGTTGCTTTTTTAGAAGTGGTTCAGCCTCTTCAGAGCAGTTGCAATAATGTGGAAGAAAGTGTGCGCTGAAGGGATGGCAGGACCAAGGTGGTGCTTAGCTGCATGTTAGCTTCCTGCACAGTCTACTAACAAGGCTTTAAGTTGAAAATTTTTTCCCTTTTTTTTTCCCATAGTTCTCCATCTATTTCTTTCCTTTTGGATGTTCCCTACCTAATTTGTTTCTTTTCTGTTTTTCAGGCTTTACTTAAACATTGCGTTTCCATTGATGTTGTCAAATGTTCTTTATTATTTTTTGTTTTCATTCTACAACCATCACTGATCTTTTTCTTTCCCCCTCCCTTTTGGAACCCTTAAGAAGATCCCATTTATGCACAGAAGAAAGGTATTTAATAAGATAAAGGGCTTAAGTTTCATTAATTTGCTTTTGCATCACTTTCCTAATGCTTAATTATGTCATGTAATATATTAGGATACCATTGAGAAAGATTTTGCTTTGGTTTCTTTACTCAGTATCATTATCATTCCCTATTCATCCCTACATCTTGGAATATTTTCAGAGTTTATAGACATTTTTCACTGTTCTGCTTCTTAATCTGAAGGTCTAAATTACATTTTACATAAGAAATCCTACCAAAATCCTATCCAGCTTGCAAGATGTGTCTGGATGCTAAAAATCCAGAATCCAGAAAAAATGGTTAAATTACTGAAGAAGTAAGATTCAAAGCTTGTTTTTTTTCCTCCCATTCCTCCAAATAATTTTTCTCCTCCAATTTTAACTTCAGTTGTGTTTGTGATATTTTTAATTTTTTAAGTTCTCTTCATGCAAATATGGTTTAAGATATTGAAAGAAAAGTAAAATTTAAGGGGATATCAAACCATGTTTGCAAAGGCTAAATTTAACCATTTTATCCATAGTCATTTCTTTGGCTGTGACCCATTTTCTTTCATGTAAGTGTACGTTTAGGTCTAGCTGAAGTAATTCAATAAAGCTTCACAGTCATGGTGAATTTCACGGTACTGACTTGGAGTAGTCACAATGGAAGTGTGAGTCTAAGAATTATGTATATGTAATTATGGAATCCAAATAGTGTTATGTTAGGTGCTTTCAGTCAAAACTAACATAGCAATATTGCATTGTGAATATCAGATTTTTTTGGTGACATTTTGAGAAAATATTTAGCAAATAATTTTAAATAAAACCAAATAAGATAATCATTAGCATTGATTAGAGAACAGAAGATATTTTAAATCATTTAAGTCTTAGCATAACGTTAGTAGCTTTTTATGTGTAGTTGTCAGAAGGTAGTCACTGTGGGCCTATTGTGTTTCACGGTTAAGTACATTTTTTCATTCCTATTTTATATTTACAAGAAAGGCTATTGTATTTTACTTCAGTAATAAGTTATATTTCCAGTGGTTAGTTCTCAGCTCTTTCTTCTGAAATATTAAATAGTGGCTGAAAACGGTCAACTATACTTACAAGATCAGCTAGAGCAGTGCAGGTTTGTAAGAAACAAAGGAACGGGGATAGTGAGACCTGAATAAAGGTAGTTAGTGTTTAAGTGAGGAGTTTTGCTTCCAGAGAAGAAAAGGAGTGAAAACCATATCTGTCTTGAGAATATAGTTCAGTGAGATTGTAGTAGTTGAGGCAGGAATGTATTTCCTCTATTTCCTGAGGGCCTAACTGAATTGTTGCTGTTTAATTTCAATTTTTCATTAAGGTTTTACTAATACAGTAAATACAATCTAGTTACAGCTACCTTTTCTCTCACTCTTTATTGTCTAGAATTATGAATTTATGCCTAGGACTAGCTTTCTATTTGAAAGACATCCTTCTGAGCAGAGCTTTCGTTCTGAACGTCAAGATAGAGACTCCAGATCTCAGGACAGATCAGGGGGACAACTAGAAACGCCTGGAAATAATGCATTGCGTTTTAATAGCTGAAAAGGCAAAATCTGCATGCTTGATGATAAGAAATCTAGTTTCTGCTCCTCAAAATGTACAGAACCATAGCAGTAGATATGCACGCAGTTATCAACCTTTGCGCATGCAAGCCATGCTGCCCGTGGGTGCGTGCCGGGGAGCTCGTGGGCCCTGTTTGCGTGTGGCCAGCTGTGGTGCGCACAGCTTCACAACGCTGCTGCGGGGAGCTCCGCCGGCAGCTAGCAAGCTCACAGCTATGAAGCTATAAAGTTTATAAAACTTGTCCCTGGCACTGTTTGGGGTTAAACTTAATCTCCACCCCAATATTACATAATGCAGTGAAAATCATCCTTGGTTTTTATGTCATTATCTGCGATACTTGTTCTTTTGGTTACATAGCTTGCTTTTGAAGAGCTGTAGGATTTAGGAGTTGAGCTTAGGTTCAGTTTGGAAAGTTTTGAGAAGGAGGATTGTTTGTTTTGAAATGAAGCACAGAAAAAATTGGACATCCATTTCACCTCATCTAAAATCCTAGATACCAGCCAAGCCACCTAGTCACCTGGGAAATACCATTAAGTAATCTTGGTGTTTTCAGTAGTCGCCTCAAACTGTTACAAGTTTAATTGTAATTGAGAAATTTGCAGGAAAGCAGGTAACAGCGCTTGATAATAGAAGCATGGGGCTGCTCTCAGCAGAGGTGTTTGGAGAAAACGGGAAGCGTAAGAGTTATCTCCCAGTCGGTGCTCAGCGAATCTGCTGCGCAGCACGGTCGGAGCTCCCCGTTGTCTGCAGGAGGGCCGAAACTGCGCGGAGGAGGCTGCACGGGAGACACTGGTGCCGCTGCAGCAATCTGGCATTTGGCCTGTGAACTCAGCGGAGCTGGTACTTCACTCTGACTGCTTTCGGCCGAAGCCACTTTGTGCTCGAAATGTACTGAAGGAGGGTCTGCTTAGGGGGGCCCATAGGTGTCTCGCTCGCAGCTTTTCATCTCCTGCATCCCTCACCGGCAGCACCTCGCTTCTCTGTCCCGGTGCCGATGGCAGCTTAGCTCCTCCTCTTCCTCGCCTCCCCTCAGCACTGTCTTCACTGCCAGCATCAGTGCCACAGGTTTTGGCCTTTCCTGCCATTTGAGCCCCAGTGATGGATCCAACTTAATGAAATGGATGAATTTTTTAAGAATCGAAGACAGAAATTTTCATTTTGTCCTTGAATTCTGGGACAGCAAGAGTGAAGTGTTATTTTGATGTAGTATTTTTCTGGCTGCACTCTTGAACCACTGAGATAAAGTTGTCAGACAGCACCCATAGGAGCCACACTTACCTTTCCTTCTGCAGTCTGGGGAGAAATCCCTATGACCTCGGTGGTTATGACTTTGATTATTAACTGAAGCTGTTTTACTTGGTGTAATGTAGCATTTCTTGCAGAGCAGGATTTTTCCGTATTAAAAGAAATGGCTATTTCTGATCACTTATTAGTACAAATACTTGTTTTCCCAGTTCAGGTGGTTATTTCATTTTGACGTCTTTGGTAGTATCCAAGTAAGAATTGCATGTACAAAACTCACTGGCCTCCAGTCTCCGTTCCGTTTTTTAAGGCAGTTTATTTTGTGAGCTCATGAATTTCAAAGCAATCGGGAGCCCAAGGAGGCCGCAGCAGTGATGAGAAGAAAGTTGGATCTGTGGAAGCCTTTAACCACTACTGGCTAACGCAATGCCTACAATTTCATGCTGGTTTTCAAGACACTGTCTTTTTAGGTTTTATAACCAGTTAAATATGTTTGGGAGGGTATAGGGAAAACCCTATTAGGACCCTCTTGGACCCAAACTTCTAACCTAGTCACTTTTTTGAAAATAAAGTGAAATGTGTTTTTCCACTTAAAATGACAAGATTCTGCAATCAATTTTAACTCCATTGTTGCATCAAAAAGATTCTTTTGTAAAATGCGGATTTTTAATGCTTTAGACACGGTTCATGTTGAATATCTTTTTTGCATTTTGTCTAATTTAAAAAACTTGTTTTCAATAGACTATGGTCTCTGAAAATATTTTTGAAATGCAAAATTGGATTACATTGATGAAAATGCTGTTTTAATGTGTAGTGGAAAAAGGATCACATCTCTCAAGGCAGCAAAAACTAGAGTGTTCAAGAGTGATGAAACAGTCTTGAGCTATAAATAACAAATTAGTATTTTGGGTTTTGACTACAGATATGGCTAAGTTTGGCAAACTGTACTATCAATATGGTGTTTCTTATATATAGTTAAATCATTGTATTCAGACTTAGTGAACTTAGTGATTTATACTTTATAAGTCACTATAACTTTTTTTAATGTATTTTCCATAGGAGCAACAGCTGCAGCTCGAAAGGAGGTTATAAGGAACAAGATAAGAGCAATAGGAAAAATGGCTAGAGTTTTCTCAGTGCTAAGGTAAGGTTTTTGCTGTTTTGCATGGGCTTTTTATGTTAAAGGAAATCTTTTAATGATTGCTGGGAGCACTCTACTGTTAATCAAGCAGCAAACATTATTTGATATTTTAATATACCACTCAGTCATTTTTTCTAGAACCTTTTTAAAGGTCATTTTATCTATACAATACTGCTATTTATTATGGCTCTGAATAATCTTACTCAGTGCTTTCGCTGAACTTGAAACTGAAAACCAAACAAAAAAACATGAACAAAGAAACTTACTATTATCCTTTCTTTAAGAAAACCTTTTTCTCTCCAATGGTACGTATTAACTCTGTTAGCCACTGTGAGGCAAGAGTTAAATGTAGAGAAAGAGTATGTTCAACATAATATCGCATTAAAAAGGAAGCCAACTGTCCAGCTTTGTCACCCATAGTTGTTGCTGCAGCCACGAATAAAGATGATTAAAGATGAAAGCATTAGGTTCATTTAACTAAAAGTCCAGCAAATCAGTGCAAACAATAGCAGCTTGTTACCTTCATTTGCACCCCCCCAGACATATGAACCTGAGTAACTAATTGCTACCTAATGTTTAGAACTTCCCATTTGATGTCTCTGAGTAGACGAGAAAGCATCCTGCACTATGCTGTTGTGATGTCTAAATAGAGAAAATACAGTTTTTCCAGCCTTTCAACAGAAGGATTTTTTTCTCCAGAAAATTGTATGTTCCTCTGCTGTAGTCAGTTTATGGCTATTAGAGTTGGTCCAAAACATTTTCAAGGTTTTTTGGGGGTTGTTTTTTGAAATGTATTGGTAGTTACTCAAAGAACACATTTTTCTTATTTCAGCCAAACTCCCAAACTTGCTTGATGTGAGATTCTTCTGCAGTGTGCAGGCAGCGGGCAGGTTGTCAGTGGGGCTTTGCATGGACACAGCAGTTGGCTCACACAGTGCAGATTGCGGCAGCATAGTTTTAAATAGCGTACTGAGATGAAAGACTTCATATCTGGGTTTCCCCAAGTGTTACATGTGAATTGCTAGTGATGCATGTGCAAAGTGATACCTGCAAAAAATAAAAAAGTTGGTCTAATGCCTTTTCCCTAAACAAGATGGAGAAGCAATCAAATGTTTCCACCTGCTCCTCTGTGTTAAGTCTGGCACAGAGCCTGAAGCTGACATTGCCACTACCTTCATAAAAGAGCATGAATATTTTTCTCTAATGATAGTTGAGCAAACAAAGTTGGGAAGCCCTGGCTTTCTCCCATAGCCTTGAACTGTAGATTCTGGATCTACTGTATTTTGCTGCAGAGCATCGTTTGAAAAGTAGGAGGAATTGATAGAAATTTGGACTTAAAAGGTACAAAAGGGCTTGAAATTGAATGCTCAATTGATGTATTTGGCTTTTGATAACTTGCAAACAGTTCATATGACAAATGTGTCAAAGACTTTCAAAAGGAACTATGGGGCCAGGCTTTTCAACGCTTTCAGGGAGGAAACAAGGGTACATCATGATTTTGGTGTGTGCCCAATTTTAGGTGATATACATGAGCCTAATGCTTTAGGCTTTAGCACCATTTAAACATCGGAGCCCCCTTTAATTACTTCAGATACAGAAGTTTCCTGGGGATGCCTGTTTTAAAGAAATAAAAAGTACTGTGCATAAACATTTCCTACGAAGGCAAAGCCGTAAGTGCTATTGCAATTTAGTTCAAAAGAGATGAAATGGATTGAATTGAAAATGCAGATTATGCACTTGCAGAGGCAAATAATCAAGGGAAAGCAAAAACTTCAGTGCGTAATACTCTTTAATGGGGTGAAAATGCCATGTTAATTCTGGAAAAACTTGGCTGTTGCATTAGTTCTAATTGCTTCAAAAACTTGAAAGAAAAACAGACACAGAATCTGATTTTGACTTTTACACAAAGAAAAGTATGTGTACAGGAAGATTTATTATCAAACTAAAAATAACTTGAAGAGTATGCATAGTAGACAAACAAGAACTGTTTGAAATACATGAGTAATTCAGGGCATGTAGGCTTCAAGAAAGTTTTATGTACTGGAATTGTTGATAGATGATTTTGATAGACCGAACCACAGTATCATCAAGTGAATGCAGAACTAAATTCTGTCTTTGTGTTTGCTTCCTCCAGCTTAATGTCATTATATATTTCAAAGCAAAATGCTTCAAAAGAGGCTTCTCTTAAAGAACTGGGGTCAGTTTTGCTTCTGAGAAAGTATGTCATCAGAGACAGCATTGTAGTGCTCACAGAAAGCTGTGTTTAACTTCTTGTCTGGATAGAGCTGTGATATTCTTCTTGACATATATTAAAAACTATGTGTATTTGGAGACCTGCAAAACGTATTTAGGCTTCTTAAACTGTTTTCCTTGAAATCAGTATCAGTTTCAGCATACAGAGAAGATGTAGAAAAAAATGGTTAAAAAAAATTCAGAAAGAGTGCTAGTAACAGTAAAATTGCTTATTAATTTTAATGAGCTTTTTAGGTGCTTTTTTAGTGGCCGATGATCAATAATAAATAAGGCATCTGACTACTAGTGCAGACAAAACCAAAACAATTTAAGTGTATTTCTGACCACGTTGTATGAGACAGATTTGAATGTGTTGCTGGCAAGTACTGCTCCTTTGGTCTTCCTTCTTTCATGTTTGTGGTTTTAGCACTATAGGCAAATATATGTATTTGCATACATCATTTCGTAAATCCAGGGTCAGAGTATTAACTATAGATGGAGTCTGTGTGTTATATGGTGCAGTGGTGAACTATGTACGTAGAGGAGAAAGCCCAGACATTATGAGGAGGACTGCACTGGTGCAGGTGTAAAAGTAGATTGCCTCTTTCCTAGTAAAGACATTGGACATAACCTAATCATTGCAGGACAGATATAGCTTAAGTTGTCTAGAACCTTTTCCACGTTTTTTAAAAAAGAGTCCTAAAAAAAAAAAAAAGTTTTACTGTTTTGGGTTTGTTTGTTTTTTCCTCCTCCCTCCTCCTGCAGAGAAGAGAGTGAAAGTGTGCTGACGCTGAAAGGTTTGACTCCAACAGGAATGCTGCCCAGTGGTGTGCTCTCTGGAGGAAAACAAACACTGCAAAGCGGTAAGCATGTTTGCTTGTGTGTGACTGTGTTTAAAAAAAAAATTTTTTTTGACTTTCTAACTGCAGAACCCAAGAAAAATAACCGCAGTCTTCTCAGAGAAAACAAATAAAATAAAGCGCAGAATAAAACAGATGGTTTGTTGTACTTGAGCATTTGTGAGCAGTTCATGTAAGGCCACTTTTCAAGACTTATTACGTACCACTGATTTTTTCAAAGAAGAAGGAAAAATCCCTGAAAATCAACTGTTCAGAATGGTAGATCAGCATCACATGTGAGTGCACTCTTCCAACAGTTTACAGTGTCATCTTCTATTATTTGTTTTAAGATCACTGAGTACTGAAGATTCAGCTTAGATAATGACACTCAAACTCTTATTTTATCTGATTTTTTCTTCCTCTTCGAGACTCACCAATAAAAATAGTTCTAGGAGTAGATTTTATCTTCTAGCAATTCTATGTGACAGCATGAGAACAGTTTCACGTTCTGATTTAAGCCAAAGTGAAGGGAGGCTCTTACAAACGCTGTTTTTGCCTTGTACACAAACACAATACAGATTGTCAGTTCGGTTTTATACCAAGTGCTTTTTGTTACAGGAAATCTATAAGTCAATAATATCGCTGCCTTTGATAAAATATTCCTCTTGGAATAAGGAGCTGCAAAGTATTTAATTTACTACTGTAAGCTCTCCTTTTTTATGTGTATATTACTGTAGAATATATACCAAGCACACGAGAACGTCTCACACTTACTCTAGTTCTGTTGTCAGTACATATAAGAAATAGAAATACGTTTATATTCTTAACACAGTCTCAGCCTCTTATTTTCCTGTTTCCTTCCTGGAGTACTCTTTCTCTGTATTTTTCCCTTTACTCTCTCTTTTCTCTTACCTAGAAGATTCAGGTATTCTTTGGTAAACCTTCTTTTTCCATTTTTTCCTTCCCTTTTTTCTTTTTGATGACTTGCGTGTTATGTACCTAGTAACGTTCTGCTTTGAAAATGCTGCAATATGATTCCACAGGATGCCTCACTTAAAGTGGCTGGGGTCTTTATCTAGGCTCTGCTCAGTATCGTTCCCTTAGATTTGTCAGAAAATTTGGCACAAGGAAACTGCTATTGTTGCCCTGGCAAAATTTTAGGAAATGAGATGAATTTTTAGAACATTGGATAAAGTTCTTGTTAAAATGGTTAAAAGGAAAATCTCCTCATACTGCAGTATTCTGGCTCAGTAAAACATTACTATACACAGGCTTCCACATTAGTTGACACATAGTACACCATTCACCGTACAATCTGAAATTCACATAGTTTCTGTTAAGCACATGTTCATGCTGTTGTATGCATTAACAGAAAATATGACCAGTATGTTCTGTGGAAGTACACATCTTAGTCGTCATTTTTTTTCTAATGTGTCAGTGCTGGTTTGGATCTGATTATTCACGTTAATTTCCTCATCATAGTTACCGTGTTTCCTTTTATTTTAAGTACGCATTGGTTTAGTTCCTTAATTTTGCCATCTCTCTTGCTCTGTAGCTTGAGAGGCACAGGCTCAGCCTGGTGCATGCGGATTACCTCCTCTAATTTCCCCATGCAGCAAGACGATTGTATACATCTTCTACCATTGACTCAATCCATATTTAACATCCTAATTACAAAAAAAAAAAAATTGTTTGGGCTTTATGGAGGACAGAAAAGTTTCTACATAGGGGAAAATAAGACCAAAAAAAAGAGGTGAATTCCTAAAAGCTTTGCTGCTTGACCTATTCTCTAAACTAGTGGAGTTCTTGAAAATCAAAATTCCTTTTTAAATATTTGAGCTGTACCACTGCTATATTAGATTGCATTTGCTGATTGGCTTCAGCTTCTAAATGTTCAGCTGTAGAAATAAATTCAAGCCAAAACTGCTGGGTAGAATTCAAATGCAGATGATATTTTTAAGAACAATGAATGGTTTCAAGACAGTGGTAAAATAGACAGTGGTAAAATAGAGTGTACTCATAACACTGCAGCAACCTCCTGATTACCAACTTTTCTCTCTCTGACCGGGCTTTGCAATTTTGGGGGCCCAACAACTTTCAGTCTTGCATCTGCCCCTATTGATTAAAAATACAAAAGCCATTTAATTTTCAGAAATTGGGTTGTTGTAAAGGAAGTTTGCAGATGGAGCAGGCTGAGCAAGCCTGCGAGCCAAGGAAAAGTTGTCAGAGCAAATTCTCTCCTATGTTTCGGGGAGCTTTCTTTCAGTAAGGAGAGAGGAAAAAAATCCTTAAAGTTGTACGTGTGGTTCTTTTGCCACTGTAGTGGCAGCTAATATTTTTCAAGCTGACATCGTAAGTGGTATCAATTTTGTGTGATGGCTTTATGCCATTTTTTCATTTGCTTTTAACAGTGCAAATCAAATTGCTCTTATTAAATGCTGTGGGAATTATACAATAAACTTTGCAGGTCAGATGTGCAATATGGAAGACATTTTCACTTCGTAATTTTTTGAGTCGAAAGAAAAACATTCAAATACGTCTTTAAGAACTTTCTGATTTGTGAATCTTTCTGCTTCAGAACAAAGTATAGCTTAATTCAGTCTGCAAGTTATTGTTTTCGTGTAGCATTTATGTGTGTGTCTGTTTTGCCAAAATCCAGCACTTACAGTAACATTAGTGCTCCTTTGCTATTCACTGACTTGTTTTTAGAGTTAAAATCCTCTGCTCATTTTTCTCATTCGTTTTGCTACCCCTTTCTTCTCTTCAGCTACTGTTGAGGCTATTGAGGCTGATGAAGGTAAATTGGCCAGTCCCCTTTCTGTTGCTCCTACAACAGATAAGGGCTCTGCTGGGTGTATTCATTTTGCTGTAGCTTGTACAGATTGTGTGGGTGTTGGGCTAACAATTGTGGCTCGGTATTAACCGAAATGTAATTGCTTTAAAGGGGAAAGTGTTTTTGTTTTTGTTTCGTTTTTTGGTGGCGGTGGTGTCTTTTTTTCTTTCTGAAAGTTGCAATCAACGCTGGAATTTCAGTATGTCAAACCAAGCACTGAGCAATGCACAGTCGGAGGTCAGGAGGCTTTGCGTTTCAGGGGACACAACACGGCAGCAGCTAGTCAGCGCTCTTTGACACACAGCTCACGCTAAAGGCTGGGTCATTTCTCTGCCTCAAATCATTTTCAGCAATCTCTGGTCTTGAAAAACACACAGCTTTTATAAACTTTTTTTTTGTTGGTTGTTTTCTTTTTTCCTTTGGTTTGTTTTTTTTTTTTTCTTTTAGGACACTAGTAAAAAATTTTTATTGGTCTTTTGTTGCAGTTCAGCATGTTTCTGTTTCTCTTTAAAAGTAAAACAACATGAGACATTTGTCTGCAAGATGTCTGTTTCCTCTGGTAGTGGCAGTTTACACACTGGATATTTACATTAGAGCAACCATTAACATCAGCACCATTTAAGCTACAAATATAAAGTGACTGGCTGCCTCAGAAGATTTCTGAATGATTAGTGTTGAAAACTGGTGCTTTACTGATAGACCTCTAATTTAACCTTGAAGCAATTTTTAACTATACTGTTAAGAAGTGAGCAACAACATATTGCACTATAGTTGTACAATATTCATTCAATATTATAAAGTTTTGGAAGAAGAATTTTCAGAATTCCCCTTTAAAACAAAATTCTTCAGTTGTATTTTGTTCTTGCCCCTCTCAAATTTTCTGAGGGTATTTTTTAGTTAATTAAAAAAAAAAAAACCATGATTGCTGTCTGTTGGTAAGATGAGCCCTTTTGGCCAGTTGAATTTGTTTTTGATTTTTTTTGTAAAGCAGTGAATAAAATTATAGAACAAATAAGTAAGAGAAAATACAACTGCTTTCTAAATAGCAGTGAGTAAGCTGCTATTTATGTTGGAATTATCTATTCCTCTTGGCAATCTCTAATCTGCAGTGTGCATTCTTGTTGACAGTTTGGCTGTTTTCTGTGATTTTCTGTGACTCTGTGTT
This sequence comes from Dromaius novaehollandiae, assembly GCF_036370855.1. Lineage (NCBI taxonomy): Eukaryota > Metazoa > Chordata > Aves > Casuariiformes > Dromaiidae > Dromaius > Dromaius novaehollandiae. The sequence continues at coordinate 18,685,734 of NC_088101.1, read as the reverse complement.
GTGTTTAGTAGACTCTCAATGTAAACTGCTAATACTCGTTGTCTGACCAGCAACTACAGCAGAGCACCTTCTTCAGTATTACAGATTATATATAACGTGTCTGCTCGAAATACAGTCGATTGAACTGAAGTGATCCCATTCCAGGAATATTCACTCTTCAAGTGAATCCTTGATTTGCCATCACCTCTAGTTAGGCACTGTAACCACAGTTGTAATGGCTGGTCCACGTAGACCAAGCTAATGATGGAGAAAATGTTGCTTCCTTTTCGAATTGCCGCCCTGCCGCTGGATGCAGGGCGCGCTGGCACCAGGTGCTCCGTACCTGTAACTCCCCCGGGGCTGGGCGACTTGCAGGCGGTTCAGCTTCAACACGGCCATCCATTAAACTGTTGCTTTAAGGGATTGGCCTGGGTGCTTGTTAGACATCTTCATTTTTGTGGTAGAACATAAAGAGGAAAAAACCCACAACTGGAAACACCTTACTGTAGGGCCTGTTCTGTTTTCACTGCTCCATCCCTGCTCACCTGACTAATCACCATTTTGTTGTTGTTGTTTTTCTAAGTTAAAGTAATATATGTTAAAAACCATGCACTTCAAAGTTCCAAGATAACATTTGTGAAACTGCTTAAGGAAATAAATCCTGGGGCAAACAGGATCTATCCGTTTTCACAGGAATGGTTGGCTAAAATATCAGCATGAAAATGTTTTTCTCGCTCCCCACAAAATGCAGAGAGTGGTAGATTGGTACCAGGGATGGGTTTTGGTTTCGATTTTGCTTTTTTTAACAGAAGCGTAAACTTGTCCGGAATCGGGTCTGTATGTTGGAAGGAGAGCAGGAGTACTTTGGGGTAGAGAGGAGAGAAGATAAAGGGAAGGAATATTGAATTTGAAACTCCCCTACTATTTTCTGCCCAGGGAGTTTGCAGTTTCCTGGTACTAACACACCATTTCTGCTCTGTGGCATGTTAAGATAGAGGCATAACAAAAGTGCAGCTAGTGTTCTGGAAGTACAGTAGGTTGATTTGGTGTGTAGGTAAGAGAAGAACACGCAGAAGCCCATTACAAATTGTCTTCAGAGCTGCGACCTGCTCTTTGCCTACAGTGCTTTTTTCTCTTTGGCTTTAAACCTAAATATCTTAAATCATTAAATTAAAAAAAAAAAAAAAAAAGGAAAAAAAAAAGGCACACTCTACAAATATGTTTCCACTCTACAAATATGCTTCTGAGCCTGGGGCTGCCTTCTGAGATCAGAGGGCCATTGCTAATGCTGTTGCTAAAAGGCAGTTCAAAACCCCTCAGATCCACTTGGAACTTTGGTCCATTGTCAATGTATTTTCAAAGTTTAAAGGTATAAATATGCCAAAATAATGCTATCCCTAGCCCATGTTGCACTGCATTACTGCTGTTTGACACAAACTGCTTTCCACAAGTCCAGGGAGGTAAGGGAGGGTGATTACCATGAGGGGATCAGCAAGCGGCTCACCTGAGATACGAACATCGTAGCATCATCCAAAGCCCCAGAGCTTTAACACGTATCACATAACTGGGCACATCATGGCTTCGCCATCTGTAACTGCCCTGTGCTTTTGGCTTTCACGTGGTCTTTCAAAATCAAATGGGAGTTTTGCCTAATTATGCAAGGCGCAATGTTTTTAAGGCTGCAAGTTATGGGAAGAGATGATAACCTGGTCACTATTGTGCCCTAAGCATTGTTCCTGATTACAAACTATATAGTTTCATGTCAGCTTCTTAGTATTTTAAGCTGAACCTCAGTGGACAGCAAAATATCAGAAGTTGATCTTGTTGAAAAAAAAATAGTTGGTTTGCAAGAGATGGTGGTGCTTAACCTCCAGCTCTTTCTGAATACGGTAAGGAGTCCGTCATGTTGTCAGATTCTGCATTGCCTTCTTTGCAAAGAAGGACTTTCTCGCTCATGGCTAAGTTGGGGGAAAGACTGCCGAGAGTTTTACGTTGCTAATTTTACTTTTTAATAATCCTTTATTTAGCTATCAAAGGATTTTCACCCCAACATAAGATCACTAGCTTCGAAGAGGCCAAAGGCTTAGATCGAATTAATGAGCGAATGCCTCCGCGCAGAGATGTGCCGTCTGATGCCAACCTTAACTCCATCAACAAGGCAATCTCCACAGAGACTAATGGCACTGACAGCAACGGCAGTAATAGCAGCAATATTCAGTGACCACTTCCAGGGGAGGGG